>NC_066281.1:14210000-14552500 GCF_905404315.1 Leptidea sinapis
AGTAACCTGAAGCTGTCCCAATATACCCGATAAGTCATTCTTATCGCCTTATATTGGGATGCGTGAATTGTAATTTCCATACAAACTTCTATTGCTGGTAAGCTATACGTCCTCCCATTGACAGACAGCGTGTACGGATAAGGAGAGTTACCGTCGATAAGTTTATTGGGACAGAAAAGTCAATGATAGTTATGATTCTTATCTCAAGTAGGCCACAACCAGAGATAGACTAAATATTGGTAACGGCCTTAAATCAAGTTTAGAAAAGTTAAAATATAGCTCTATCACGTGAAAGTGCATTTGTTGTTCATATGTATGTTGTTTTATATGAATAAGCACAGATTTGATTTCTCTTAATGACAGATAAATAATTAACAGAGATGTTCTATGAGTAGGTAGTTCGTTAGTACAAACAACAATGGTGTACTGTCGCGTTTGTTGGCGATGGTAACTCAAGAAGCAGAAGACCTTCGCAGTGACGCGCGGCGTCAGCCGTGTCAGACACAAAACACTAGCGAAATATCTAGGTCAAGTATATACGCTTATCCTTTTATATTTTACTCCTTAACATTACCTTACGTTATAAAATAGTAAGTTACACTAAACTTGAAACATTTTTGGACTTGGATGCCGTAAATTTTTAGCAGCTCCGAGTTGCACGCGGTAAAATGATTCACTCTGATACTGGGTCACACTAGACCAAAAACCCAAGAAATTGTGGAGTATCAACTCGGAATGAGAAATAGTCAGCTATAAATTTGAATAAACCATATATATTTACCCATATTATTATCGTATTATTTTGGCACTCTAACGGCCGTTCTAACTGTCTTTGACTTTTCTGTCCCAATAAACTTATCGACGGTAGCTCACCTTATCCGTACACGCTGTCTGTCAATGGGACGACGTATAGCTTACCAGCGATAGAAGTTTGTATCTAAATTGCAATTCACGTCACATTTATCTTTATCTGTAGCTAGTATATTGGGAACGGCCGTTAAACTTGTCGCAAAATCTACTTATCGTAGGATGTCCGCATCTGCAGATATTCAGAGGACAAAGGTCAAAAATTCGGCGCGACTAAACTATTTTCATAGTATTGTTGTGGGGCAACCCTATCGATATTAATACCATCTTTGAGCTGCAGAAGAGGGCTATTCGCAGTATTTATAAACTATAAAGAAATAAACATCTCGACTGTTGCCTCTCAATATATTCATGACTAGCTGATACCCCGCGACGTCGTTCGCGTACGTATTTTTACACCTTACATTACTGGACTTTTAGTAGGGATCCCTATTTTTTTGAAAATGTAAGCGGCGCAAGAAACTCTCCCAGCATTCTTTTTTTTGCGCTCTTTTCAATAAAAATATACAATATTGTACAGTCATTTCTATCGCTATAAAATAATCACAATCTAGTCCCAGGCTGTCCGATCATTTAGATATTCAGCAGTGGAGTAATAGGATTTACGACAGAGCCATTTTTTTATAAAACATTTAAATTTATTTATAGATAATGCCTGAACAGTGACTGGGAATTTATTGTAGAAGTGTATACATTTACCCTTAAAGCTATTATGTATCTTATGAAGCCTACTAGAATTAGTTACAAGCAATCCCTTATTTCTAGTGTTATAATAATGAAAATCACTATTAAGAGCAAAAAGGTGACGATTTTTGTGAACATATATCAAATTTTCATAAATGTACTGACAATGAACAGTCATAATATTTATTTCTTTAAATTTTTCTTTGAGAGACTGTCTATAACCAAGCTGATATATAGCAAGAACAGTAGTTGCGGAGCCTATTCAATGCAAACAAACAATCAAATCTTTTCTCTTTATAATATTAGTATAGATAATGTAATGTATGTACATAGGCACATAAGTTATTTGCTGGCAACTGTCATAACCATAATTATAATTTTTATAAAAAAATAAAAAAATCATAAAAGAAGCAAATTTCTTCCAAATTATATAAATCTTAAGTAGTTTATGAAAATCATTTCAAATGCCTGGCGTTCCTTGAACATATTTTGAGGCGATATCAAGATCCTATTTTTGCATTCTAAATCGTCTCAAAAGCAGTATATTGGCAATATGTGTACATAAAACAGCCAGATAAGGAAAAGCGAGTTGCCAAAAGTGGTCGCGGCTGCGGTGGTGACCTCAGCGACAGATGGTCACACACATGGACTCACTGCTCTCATAACAAGCTCATTGATGTTGCAGATTTATTTGCAGTGATCGACAACCTTCGATCGATGTAGGACTCGGAACTATGAGTCATATAGATAGAGCCAGTACAACAACCGCTTCTTAACAAAATTAAAATATGTATAGACCATACTTATATAAAAAATGTTAATATTGGTAACAGAACCGAATATTGCTGCAAGTTTATTTGACTACAACATTAAGAAATGTTCTCAAGAAATATATTCAAATTCAAATTTTTATTCAAAATAGGATTCAAAATCACTTGTCAAAAACTACCAACTCCTTGTGCGGTGTTTCCGGGACGATACGACATGGGCACCTTCAAAAAAAACGCGTTCACCTTCCTTAAAGGCCGGCAACGCTCCTGTGATTCCTCTGGTGTTGCAAGAGATTGTGGGCGGCGGTGATCACTTCACAACAGGTGACCCGTACGATCGTTTGTCCTCCTATTCCACAAAAAAAAACTACCAACCATTTAAAAGAGACTGTCTCAGACCTGAGAAAAATGGATGCAAGAAACTCAGCGGGCTTTTTTTTTAATATAAAAATATGGATTACAATGTGATATCGTACAATAAACATTTATAATTAAAGAGCCTGATGGTGTTCGCTTTATTCCCAGTCCACGGTGTCATTAAGAAAATCGTTTTTGCTATAGTAACCTTTCCCACACAAACGTTTTTTTAACAATTCTTATAAATTTCGTAACACATTTGTTTTGTACATTTTCTGGGATCATATTGTAAAAGCATATACATCACCCAACAAAAGACTTACTAACTCGACCCAACCGAGTAGTAGGCATAACAAGTTTATGTTTGTTCCTCGTGTTAACATTATGAATGTCACAGTTTCTAGAAAATTCCTCAATGTGCTTATGAACATACAGAACATTATCAAAAATGTATTGAGAAGCAACAGTCAAAATTTTTATTTCTTTAAATTTTTCTCTTAATGATTCTTTAGGACCTAGGTTATAAATCGCACGAATAGCCCTCTTCTGCAGCACAAAGATGGTATTCATATCGTCCGCACTGCCCCATAACAATATACCATAGGACATAATACTATGAAAATAACTAAAGTATACTAGTCGCGCCGTAGATACGGCGTCAGTTAACCGTCAAATTTTCTTAACCGCATATGCTGCAGAACTAAGTCTATTCGCCAATCCTTCAATATGGGGCCCCTTGTGTTTTTTCTAAAAGGTTAGGTAGATCATTAAAATAAATAAGGAAGAGGAAGGGTCCCAGAATTGACCCTTGTGGTACCCCCATACCGAGAGGAGTTTCAGGAGATCTCCTGCCATTTACATCGACCCTCTGAATCCTATTATTTCAATACGAGATCAGAAAATCAAGCGCAGATCCTCTTATACCATAGTGACATAGCTTCCTGACCAGCGTTGAATGTTGAACACAATCAAAAGCCTTAGTTTATCTAAGGCTTTTGATTTATCACAGATGATACCAAGTGCATTCTGTGATTCCTCCAAGAGCCGTAAAGACCGCAAGGGAGAAGAAATACGACTGTACGAGAGGAATACGTAGAACTTTCATGGTTTGAGTTTTTTGAGTGAAACTTTATTCGTATGGTACCTATTTCTATTTCTTATTTTAAAAAGTATGCAACATTCCACTATCAACTTTCAGTTGTTTTTATTCAGCTAAGACAAGAAAGACGGATACTTGGAAATTCGAGTGATTATATTTATTCGAATATTAGATCGAATTGTGACGTGCGATGAAAAGTGGATACTTTAACTTTGCAACAGTGTCCTAAAGCAAAGCTTACCAATAAAAAGGTAACTGTTTGGTGTCTCAGCATGGTGTTATTCACCATAGCTTTCTCTGATCTGGTCAAGCAATAACGGCAGATGTCTACTATGCCGAACTCCCGAACAATGATAGCAAAACTACCAGTGAAACAGTCCCGAATCATGAATCGATCTTCATTGCTCCTTGAAACGAGAGACCGCATACAGCACGAGATACCGTTTTAACTCTATAGGAATGCAATTAGAAATCCTTCCGCATTCGCCAGAGCTTGCTCCAACGGACTACCATTTTTTCTTGATTTGGACAATTTTCTACGTGCTAAAAAGTTTTCTTCTATGGAGGCAGTACAAAACTACAAAATGCTTTTACACTGTTTGTCGAATCTATATCACCACTATACACTATAGATGGCAGCAATGTATAAGATTTTGATAAAATAAATATGTTAAATTTAAAAAAAAAACGAATTTAAATTTTTTAGTACAAATCGGCAATTTCATACTTTAACCCCTAATACAGCAGCCTACTCCAGATTAACACCAAACCCCATAATCGCCCAAAATAAAAAAAAACTTGTTACAGATTTAGCCCCAATACCTATAATATAATAAATAGCAAGTTGATAAAAATTAAGTAGCAAATCATTTTATACTGGATGTAAATTATTCATTCTATTGTAGTCTGTACAGTATCGTGATTGGTCCGTCTGGTTTGCATCAAAAGTCTGAGAAGAAACCGTAATAACATGTCAACACGGTTAAAAACATAGCACACTGTAGTTGCGAACGTTTTCAATAATACTAGTCAATACATAAATAGTTTTCAAAGATAAAATAAAAATATATTAATTATGCGAGCATTATGTCAACATATGAAAATAGCTACTATAAATATAATAATTTTTAAAGTTGCAAGATAAAGCAGAGTTTTAGATGACAGAACAGCCATCACCTTCTTAGACCAGATTTAGGCAAGGAGACGAATGGCCCTACAAGTTAATAACAAGTATACCGGACTCGATAACAATATGGGTTATATTGCTATCGAGTAGCCATCGAGACAACGTTGTAGCTTGTAGGTATGTAGCGGCACAACAAAGCTATTGGCCTATTAGTATTACTACACACACGTCTAATATCGTGTCCAGGTGATCACTGCGTGACGTACGAATAGAGCCGTATGTGGACGAGCGTTGTCACGCATTCAATATTAAATCGGACCCCATTTGCAATCGGTGTGGTTAGTCAGTCCTCACGGCGAGGGAAGACTACACACAAATAAACTATCATGCTTAAGTCTAAACCTTTGGTAAATATGAAATGGGCCTGATTGTTTGGCGCTGCGTAGAGATGTGGGTTCTCTTTGCATATTCTACCGCATTTATCACGGGAAGTTCTTAGAGGAGCTGTTCGGTTTGATTCCAGCGGCCAAATTCTACCACCGGACATTACGTGCAAAGTACCACCCGCATCACGTTGACGTCTGGAATTCCACAACCGCGCGTTTTGCTAGAAATTTCTTGACTCGCCAGCCACTTCGTGGAATCAATAACCAGCTGCGGTTTTCCCGAACCGGTACGACTTAGGGACCTTCAAGAAAAAAGCATACTCCCCACCATAGGCCGGCAACGCATCTCTTGACACCTGTTGTTGTGGGTGTCCATAGGCAGCTGCCTCACCTCTCCCCATCCCGTGAGTCTCTTGCCCGTTTGCCCCCTCTGATATAAAAAAATATAACTTATATATTATATAATTTCAACTTTTTATTGTGAGTTGAGGCAAAGAATATATAAATAGTACGTGGAGGTATTTAGTGAGCAAATCTATCACACATCGCTTAGGTTTTTTTGTAGAGTTCCCCGGGCAGGGCTTGTCATGTTTGCTTAAATTCTCGTGGCGGCACCGGGGGGTGGGCCGGATATTTTTTATTTATTTATTTATTTATTAAGGACAATCAACGGGTTACAGTTAATCATTAATAAACTAAACAAAATGTGGTACTTACATATTAATTGTTAAATTGTAGACCCACTTAGAGATTGCCACAGCTTGCAAAAGAGATACTAGTTAGAAGCAGAAGAAACGAAAAAGAAGAGAGACAAGATATTATAAGATCTAACAAGCTGTAACAGTCAACTAGCTGGTTCTAGTACAATGAACAAATAACACACAATTAGAGCTGACATAAAAATAAAATCAAAAAAACCCTAATAATAAAATTATCTAAATCTAGTACAATGAACAAATAACACAAATTAGAGCTAAGATAAATATAAAAACAAAAAAACCTAATAAAAAATTTTTCAAAATCTAGTACAATGAACAGATAATACACAATTAGAGCTAACTTAAAAATAAAATCAAAGAAACCTAAAAATAAAATTTTCAGAAACCCAAATACGAATAAAATGAAATAATACGAAATACTCAAAAGATACTAAACCATTTCGTCACTATATTGTGAATGAAAGTGGTCCGTTATCTTTTTTTTAAATTTAGGAAAACTATCACCTACTATATCAATGTCGAGAACTTTATTTATGCTATTATATAAAGTTAACATCCTATTGATAGGTCCTGAGAGCCGTAGGTTTGTTTTGAGACGCCAGCTTTGAAAGGCATATAGATTATAGCACTAGACTATACTGTCGTGGAATTCTTACAGATATTTTATAAAGTAAGTCAGACGCATCTAAGCCTTCATTGAGAAGTCTATGTAAAAAATATAGGTCTAATAGTTTTCTACGGTCTGACAGAGTCAATAAGTTATAGTGTCGGAGTCTGGAATAGTAGCTAGAATTTATACCTATTACATAACTTATCGCCAAAACTTACATAGTGCAGAAAGCGCTTTTGGATTCGTTTAATTCTCATAGAATGTGTACTATAGTGAGGATTTCAGGCAACTGAAGCACACTCAAGAATACTCCTGGTAAGAGCATTAAACAACAATAAATTAGTGTTCGAATTCCGAAAGCCTTTGGAGCTACGCTTAATGAACCCAGTGATCTTTGATGCTTTCTTACATATGTTATCAATATGAGCAATACAGCTTAGTTTATGATCCATAACGATACCTAAGTCTCTAATATAATTTACATTTTGAACATAATGGCCATTTATACTATATACGAATTGAATCGGATGAACTTTTCTATGAAACGAAATACGATAGCATTTATTATGATTCACTACCATTTTATTAGCAATACACCAGCGACTTAAACAATTTAGATCATCCTGCAACAAGCAGGAGTCCTTTACAGAGTTGATCGCACTAAACGCTTTCAGGTCATCGGCATAAAGCAAAATTTCTGAGTTGACAAAGCAGTTTACAATGTCATTGATAAATATGTTAAAAAGCACCGGACCAAGAATGGATCCCTGGGGCACTCCAGAGCGCGCCGTGTAAGAAATAGAAGATTGGAAACCACCCAAAACTACTGTCATATGTCTGTCTCTTAGGTAAGAGGCAAACCAGTTAACAATATTTCCGACGAAACCGTAATACTTTAGCTTGTCAATAAGAATGTTATGGTCGACTATGTCGAACGCCTTGTAGAAAATTATTTTTCGAGGGAAACGATGGCTGGTCCATGCGTCATGCTCGTTAACGAACGCTGCTTTCGGTAGTCGGTCCTATATTCGGGAACTTTTATTTTTGAAGTGTAAACTTCGTTAGCGGCCATGAGCACTTTTCTTGGGATGGGTATAAAATGTTAAACTCGTGTCAGGACAACAAAACACAACACGTGACATGATCGAAAATCCGTAAGACGTAGTAGACTGCTGGCGCGGCGTAGGAGAGGAAGTGATATCCCCCTATCTCGCGCATCCATGGATGGTGACTGCTGATAGCTCGACCATGTGTATACTTGTAAAATTCGTATAAATAAAGTTTTAATGGAAATTGAACAAAGTGTATCTATTAATGAAAAAAGCGACGAAGAAATACTGAAAGAAAATGAGTGAGTAGGTAAGTACTTTATAAAGATATACATAATATATACCTACACATTATAGATGTAATTATATTTTCATAAAATCACAATAAGCCCATCTAGTTGAAATTATGGATGAAAGTTGATTTTTCCGAGAGATAGACTTTTTAATGTAAAATAAATTGTAATAGTTCTGAAGTGTTAAATTTTTATGTCATATAATTGTAATTTTTGTGTACGATAGCGCAATAAATGAATATTGTATTTAACCACATAAATGCTAGAACTTTTATATACTGATAAATAAAGCAATTCGTACGAAATTATTGCCTAACATTCCAAAATATTCAAAGATGCACAACGTTAATGTTCATGTTTTGTGCAACTCGTTATTTTTTTATTGATAGTAAACCATTTCATGTTATTAGTATATATTATTCCTCGCATAATACCTTTACTTATTTACAGTGTTTAATTTTCTTTCAACTTACACCACTAGGAAAGTTAAAACGTTTGAGTAATTCTAGAACATGGCTTATACAGTATGTAAAATAAAATGAAAAATGCTGTAAGCCGTAAATATAGATTTAAAATAGTGGCAATGAGTTTCATGTTACTTCTTCTCATTCGAGCTTAACAGTTTTCTGAAATGGTGGTACAAATAATTTTTCTTTTTGTTAAGCCAGGATTTTACAAAAATCATGAGTCTCGAGTCGGGACCATTGGTAATAATTCTCACTCTTCTCTCACTCTCGTCTCTTCTACTACCTCTAGTTCTGTGGCCTACCGTTACATCTTTTCATACTTCTATAGACTCAGAACTATTTGTAAAGTTAATATTAGCATTAACATTATTATTTATAATTATTATTATTATACACACGCACTCACACGGTCTCTCCCTTCGATTCAACCGCTTGCGCCCATTTATGGGTGAGATATGCAAGAAGATCACCAGCTGAGCGAACCTGACGGAAACCGTACTAGCAGTACCTAGATCAACACCAGCTGATCAGCTGGTGCCCCTCTAGGTATCCCAAGAGCTGGCGGTTGATGATCGACTCTATTACTTTGGAGAAAATGGAGATAATGGCAATGGGGCGGTAGTTGGACGGATCTGAGCGTACACCTTTTTTAGGGATCGGGTGCACTAAAGCCGCCTTCCATAATTTCGGGACTACGCCTGATGAGTAGGAGAGCCGGAAAAGACGGGTAAGGACCGGCACCAGTTCCGGAGCACATGTCCGCAGCACTATCGGGCGAATGCCATCGGGCCCGCTCGATTTGAGAATGTCCAAGGTGAGAAGCGCCTTAAGCACGGCGCCATTTCGGATTTTTACCTCCGGCATGTATGACTCGCACCGCATACAACGAAGAGAGGCTCGAATCATCGACGATCAAGTCATCTTCGATCGGCTTGATTCTCTAGCATTGCGTAGAGATGTGAGTTCTCTCTGCATCTTCTACCGTATTTACCACGGGGAGTGCTCAGAGGAGCTGTTCGGGTTGATTCCAGCGGCCGAATTCCACCACCGGACATTACGCGCAAAGTACCATCCGCATCACGTAGACGTCTGGCATTCCACAACCGCGCGTTTTGTTCGAAATTTCTTGCCTCGCACAGCCACTTTGTGGATTCAACTACCGGCAGCGGTCTTCCCGAATAGATACGACTTAGGGACCTTCAAGAAAAAAGCATACTCCCACCTTGAAGGCCGGCAACGCATTTCTTGACACACCTGTTGTTGCGGATGTCCATGGGCGGTTGCCTCACCACTTCCCATCCCGTGAGCCGCTTGCCCGTTTGCCCCCTCTCATATAAAAAAAAAACACACACACAAACACACTCACGCCTGTTTCCGGTCGGGTAGGCAGAGCCAACAGAACGCCACTTGCTTCTATCATTACAAACCTCACGCACTTCTATTACATTACCTACTCTTTTCATACCTACTCACCGGTGGCTTTTTTCTTTTGTCTTACGAGGTCCCCCGCGACCGACTTGCCCCCTCACACTTGCCTTATATATTCGATAAATCACTCATTCGCTCCACGTGTCTAAATCATTTCAGCATTCCATTCTCAGTCCTTGTCACAACATATTTCAGACCACAGCTCGTATCACCGCATTCGGAATTCTATCAATTAGTCTCCAGTACCAGTACCTCCTGTACCAGTAGGAGGCTCCTTTGCACCGGATGTCGGCTAGATAATGGCTACTATAACGGCGCCTATGCCGTGAAGCAGTTATGTGTAAGAATTATTGTGTTTCGGTCTGAAGGGCGCCGTAGCTAGTGAAATTACCGGCCAAATGAGACTTAAAATCTTATATCTCAAAGTAAAGAGCGCAATTGTAGTGCCACTCAGAGTTTTTGGGTTTTAAAAAAAATCCTGAGCAGCACTGCAATGTAATCGGCAGGGCGTTTAATTACCACCTTATTATCATAAAAAAGTCTCAATGTCTCTTCTGCTGAGCTGAATTCTGCTTTTATGTTTCATCTGCCATACATATTATCATTATTAAAAATAAATACTACTCAACAGGTACGCATAAAATATATATTTTAAATTTACGTTAGTGAAGAAGTTAAAAATGAAAGTATACATCAATAAAAAAAACATCGATTTATTGAGAAAAATACTAAATATGCCTTTTCTTATAACTCTTTCATTTTTATAACACGATCTATAATTATTTACATGTGGCACTTGTATAAGTTATTCTAGTAGGCTCACTCATTTTATGAGCAAACGGTTATTTTCTTGACATTTATAAGTTCACGATATATGATTGCTTTTTGCTTAAACGCTTCAAAGTTCAAACAGATCTCTTCAATATTCTAAGTAATAATATCTCCACCTGCAATGAGATTATTATTTGATTTCATGATATTAAGTAATACTTCATCAGGGTGGTCAGTACCATGTCAGTACATATATAGGCCTGTGCCGCGCTTCGTGTGGAGACTGGAGAACCTTTCGCAATTTTTTTGGCACTTGGCTTCAGCTAAAAACATCTACCAACGTATTTCAAGCCTCATCATCATCAGCCGGAAAACGTCCACTGCTGGACAAAGGCCTCCCCCAAAGATTTCCACGACGATCGGTCCTGCGCTGCCCTCATCTAACGTATTCCAGCTGTCTTGACCACATCGTCGGTCCATCTTGTAGGGGGCCTACCAATACTGCGTCTTCCGGTACGTGGTCACCATTCGAGGACTTTGCTGCCCTAACGGCCATCTGTGCGTCGAACTATGCACCCTGCCCACTGCCACTTCAGTTTCGCAATCATTTGAACTATGTCGGTAACTTTGGTTTTCCTACGGATCTCCTCATTTCTGATTCGATCTCGCAGGGAAACTCCCAGCATAGTCCTCTCCTTTGCCCTCTGAGCGACCATGAGCTTTCTCATTAGGCCCATAGTTAGCGACCACGTCTTTACTGGCAACACACTGGTTGAAAACTTTCGTCTTCAGACAATGTGGTATTAGGAACGAGAAGAGGAGCTTCCCGAACGCTGCCCATCCGAGTTGGATTCTACGATTGACCTCTTTCGCGATATTGGACCTGCCCAACTGGATTGTTTGTCCGAGGTAGACGTACTCGTCGACAATTTCGAGAGTACACTTCCCAATTGTTATGGGAGTAAGTGCGACATGGACATTTGACATGATCTTCGTCTTGTCCATTTTGAGACCTACTCCTTGGGAAGCTGTATTGAGGCCATCGAGCATATGGCTTAAGTCTTCCATGGTCTCTGCCATGATTACGATATCGTCTGCGAATAGGTAATCAATGGAGAGACTGAAGCGCCCCCCAGGTCTCGATCAGTTCAATGGCTTTCTCATAGTCCACGAATGCCAAGCATAGTGGCTGGTTACAGTCTTCTGTCTTCTGTATAACCTGCCACAGCGTATGTATGTGGTCTATGGTGCTAAAGCCTTTTCGGAATCCGGCTTGTTCGGGAGGCTGGAAGTCGTCAAGCCTGCGCACGGGACGATGCTCAGAAGTTATATGGGCCTATAGTTCTTCAAAAGTATTTAATCACGTTTTATTTCAAGCCTGCCATATGCTTATACAAAATTTTATATCAATTGGACGAGTAGTTCGAAGATAAAATACACTGCCACCAGCGCCACTTATCTGACACAAATGTAAATATGTTCGACGAAATTGTCATGTCGCCTTTTATATGTGTGCAAACAATGATATTCTATACTTATAGACAATGCACGTCGCATAAAAACAAAGCCAAAATATGGAACATGACACAAATTACACCATAATAAGCTTTAACTGCAGCTATGCCTATACATCGCTGCATTTGCTCCAGTTGTTTAAATTATTCTTGGTCAATAAGCAGCAATGTAAAACATTATTCAATTAGGTTCAATTCGGACAGTGGCAGTTGACACACGACTAAGGAGAAAAGTGTGCTTACATTGTCTTTAAACAACATTTAAACTTTTGCCGTTCCGCTATCAGACTTCGAATGGTATGTCCATATGTATAGAACGTGATTAGACATAGACATATTTTATTTCACATCATCATCACACAATTTAATTTACAAAGTATTATTATACACCTTAAAGTAAAACATAACAATATCGCTTAAAGTAAAATAATATTTGTGAACATAATTATATAATTTACAATAGAATAAAGAATGATGCGAAAATGTACACCGCTCAGCGTATGCTGTAACAAATGCT
Organism: Leptidea sinapis; assembly: GCF_905404315.1. NCBI lineage: Eukaryota > Metazoa > Arthropoda > Insecta > Lepidoptera > Pieridae > Leptidea > Leptidea sinapis. The sequence continues at coordinate 14,222,658 of NC_066281.1, forward strand.
ACAGCGCTGGTTTTCAGCGTAGCCCATTACGAGACAAACTCGCGCTGTGGTTTAGAAACGTTTGAAAATTTTTAAATACTTACAGCATAACACATACTTACTTAAAACTGAAAACCTACCCAAATACCTTATACGTAGAAAAACCAACATTAAAGAATAAAGAAAGACAAAAATTACCAATATAAAAGATACAAAATATGCAAAACTTGATAACAAAATATGGTACACAACAAAAAATACAAACGCTGCGATTACAATATAAAATTAAAATAAAATAAAGCCAGTTCAGAAAATATACATATTATATATATATTCACTTTACCTAAGATAAGTGGGGACTATTTTTCCACCTATTTGTAAATCTTTTTGATAGTATACTAAATGGTTTTTGTATTTTAATTTAAAACTATATATGGAGCAACTATTCCTAACTGGTGGTGGTATATTGTTCCAACACTTAGTGGCAGCGTAACGGAAACTACCACGAAAGGCAGAAGTGCGGTGAGGAGGAATAGTAATTGTGTGCAAAGTTTCATTTCAATTGAGCTAAATGTTGTCGAGTTTTAGGTGAACATACCCATATTCACATACACACATTATCTGTTATTTATGTAGATGTATGCCCACTTATAGGCTAAGAAACTCGACAATTGTAAATGGAAATACTTTATAATGCAAATAGAAAAAATATTGTATTCTGTATTATTAACCTTGCACAGACGAAGTGTTCACCTGTGTCGTGTACTCTGAAGTACACTCCGTTGGTTCCATGACGCGCTAACAAGATCTAAATTAGTTTATAGACGTATCTGTCCACAAACTCCTCGGCATGCTCTAGCTGCCGGCTCCTGTAGGTCTCGTTCTCCCTCGCGTGCTTCAGCACCGGGCCGCTCCTGTCCTCGTCGTTGTACTTCACAAACGTGTCGGGGTTATCGAACGTCTCCTCGGCCACGTGCTCCTCCATCAACACAAAGGGATGTATCGCCAGCGTCTCCATCATGGCGAACCTCCTCGCCTTCTCGCACCAGTTGAACAGATCCCAGCGACCGTAGTTGTAGTCCTTCAGCTTGCCTTTCGTGACGTCATCCAGACAATGCGTGAACACAGTGTAGTAGTGATTAAGTACCTCCATCTCGTGGGCCAGCCGGAACTTCCTCGATGTGGTCAAATACAGAAATATCATAATGTCAAATGCTGGAGGGCCGTATCGCACGCACTGGAAGTCTAGCATCACGGCGTCAGTCGGGTGCGTTCCATCGTATCTAAACATGATATTATTGGTCCACAGATCTCTGTGTATGAGAACGTTCAAACTGTCCTCCCTCTGTCGTAAATCATTGCAGGTGTCGATAAACAGCTCAATCATAATTTTTTCCACACTTCTATCAAGCTGCTTTGTGGAAAACTCTTTGAGGAAATTATAGGTTAGTTTTGCTGCTGCACGTAGCCAGGGAGAATCCATAAACGACTTGTCCATTAGCTCCTCCCTGTGTTCATCGTAGAAGCTGTGGGGATGCTGCAGATCACAGTTCCTGTTGGCTTCATAGCAAGCGAAGGCCGCGTGGAACTTGGCCATGGAGGTCACAACTGCTCGCACGTGCTGCAAGTCCAGGCATTCCAGTTTCGCAACATTCCGATAACCTTCGTAAGAAAGATCTGGCATTACAACTAAGGTCTCGTTGAATCTGAGTGCTTTTGGACACCAGGGATTCTGATCTGAAATTTAAAATCATAAACATATATCAGAAAGACATTGTCCACAGTATAACCCTTATAGATAACTTAAGCTATTTGACAATATGATAAATAATAACTTGTTTACTGCCATCTGCTTAGATTATGGTTTCATTTCTAATCGGGCGACTGAGCAAAAGTGGATTTAGCAGACTTGAAGCCTTAATATCCCTAGTACAGTCTGCTCCAAATGCAACGGGCGACCAAGGAGGAATTAAAAGGATTATTCCCAAGATAATTGTCATGAAGCTCTGTGAGTATAAAGGAACCACGACTGCCATGCGAGCCCCTTAGGAACCGGCACCGATAGGAAAATGGAGTGTGCGGGGTATTACTAGAAAATAAAACTCGACATGTTAGGGAGAGAGATAACCCAAAGTGATTTAAATATCTGCGAACACACTGGAGAGAATAATGGTCATTGTTGTACAGGGTTTCTACTCATAATTGGAAACCATTATTGCAAAAATACCCAACAGAAAGGTACTTTTAATAATGGTCGACTTCAATCCCAAAGTTAGAGCTAACTTCCGTCAGTTCACAAATTACGTACTTCGGATACGAAGCGAATGTGGGGAACGCCTAATGTAATACAGGGACAAAATAAACTTATTTCAACATCATCCACGGAGACAATTAAACCTGGATCTTATCATATCAGGGGTGCATACCGCAATAAGATCGGCTACATCCTGATTCGGTCAAGCTGGCGAACCTCCAGTCCTCCCTGCGACTGTGGGTCGGATCACGAAATAATGATATAGTAAAGTTTTGGGCTTCTTTTAAGTTCTTTAAAATCATAATCAATTTGTGACATGAATGAATGGATAAAATTAATCGTTTTTTGTATTTTAAATTAAATTTCATTAAATAAAAGTGAATTTGGTAAAAAATAGCAGTGATTAACATTGACAATAGGCGTGAAGTAGGTACGGTACCTATAACCGCATTTCTTCCTTACATGCAAGTGGCAATGAGAGTGCTGGAAGTTTAAGGTAATAACTATTTTCCATACTATGTTGATTGTTTCATATTTCATGTGTTATTTGGCCTTATATTACCTCAAATGATTTATATTTGTTTATTATTCACATTAATTGCTAGTTATTAAGAAAACTATTGAATCTTAAATAGCATTTTGAACACTACCAGCGGTTTGTACCTGCTTATATTGGAATTAATTGGCAACAATCTATAGGCACAATCAAGTTTATTCATTTAGACAATATTTATTATGAAATATCTTACCATTGTAAACTCCGAGCTTGTCAAACAGATCGTACATCAACGCTTCTCGTTGAAAGAAATTGCTTTCCATTACCAGCTTGGCTTTAGGGATGTTGATAAGTGGTAGAAATTTAGCGAACAGGTGTATTATACGTATTGTGTTATCCTTCCTTAGATGGAGATCCAGTTTGAAGTGGTCACCGAGGAAGCCGGACAGACCCTGTGCCGCGGGACGAACATCGCACCTCTCGACCTCCCAGTTGTCGAAGCCTGCATCCCGCGCTATACCTTTTAATTGGCTGCTCAGAATACGCTCCACATTTGCACACTTCTCCTTAACAGCTTCCATTATAGAAAATGTTAAATATTTGTGGAGAACACTTATATAGGTAGCAAATATAAGGTTTCATTGTTGGTATAATATCTGTTGGTTGTTTGTGTTCAGACAGTGTGCTTGTTGACACTGCTGTGTAAGATAACGTGCATTCTCGTGACTATTTACGAAGAGATATCGATAGAGAGGTACTATTTAGACTTAACGTTAAATGTGTGTTTCCGGAGCCGGAGCTGGCTAACTAAAGCAAGCTCTGTAAGTCATTGTAAGGTTTTAGTCCTGCCAAGGTTCCTTTCATAAGTCAAAATAGTAAAAAAAATATTAACTCACCAGTGGGAGGCTTCTTTGCACAGTTAGATTAAGGGTACCACAACGGCGCCTATTTCTGCCGTGAAGCAGTTATGTGTAAGCATTATTGTGTTTCGGTCTGAAGGGCGTCGTAGCTGTGAAGTTACTGGGCAAATGAGACTTAACATCTTATGTCTCGATGTGACGAGCGCTATTGTATTGCCGCTCAGAATTTTTGTGTTTTTCAAGAATCCTGAGCGGCATAGCATTGTAATGGGTAGGGCGTACCAAATACCAGCAACTGAACATCCTGCTCGACTCGTCCCTTAATTGCCTAAACAAAAACTTAGGTAAAATATCTTATGACGAATTTAAGATATATGTTTCACGGTTTACCACTACCACGGGAAAGTTGAGCTACAATGAGAACTAATAAGAAACTCATTGAGGCTCTTTTACATCAACATCAACAGTTTCAGCATTTTACATTACATTTATACAATGTATGTAAAGTGATGCACTGATAATACTCACACGTTTCGACATACATGTGTTGGTAAGTAAATAAATCATAAAAAAAAATCAAAAGTAACATTGAAATAAGATAGGATAAACTTTATTACTATTATCATTACCCAAATAAGTAAGGGTATTATGCAAGTTAAAACTATTTTTGAAGACGTCAGTAGCACAAGTCGTGGAACTTGACTCTCAACACGGTGTCTCCGGTTCGATCCTGGCCCGCCAGAGGTCAACGTGCGAGCTGTTAGATAGCTTTGGCTTTGTTAGAGTCCTAGACCTTACAGCCGAAATAAAGAGCTACCTAAGTAGTGTGAGAATGGCGACTGCTGCTATCGGGCGCTCAGAACTCAGCTCAAAATAATAATGTGTTATGAGTCCAACGCAGCCGTGACCTACTCTTTATTCTGTGACGGTACGAATATTGCCCCCTTTTTGCAAGTAATATATTTATATATTTATAATATGCAACATCATATTTTAACAAAACTGTATAAACACAAACTATGTAACGTGATAGATAAGAAAGTAAGTAGGTTGGATAGGTAATTTTACAAAACCTGCACCAAGAAATATACGAGAGTATAGATGTATAATGTATAAGATGTGCAAATTTAACATCATAAACGGAATATAATCTCCCGCGCTTTCAGTTTATGATTCGCAAATTACACGGATAGGTACACTAAATGATAACATGAAAATGATTCAGGAGTTATACAGTATATATGAAACCAAGGAACAGTTGCTCAGTATAGTTACCGTCTGATTTCAAATAATTTGATATGAAGAAGATATTTTATTATGATTGAGAAAAACAAATTACTTGTATTTTACATATATTGTTACAGCGAGCGGTTACATATGATTACCTTCTGTTGACTGCACAGTTATAGTTACGTACGCACCAATAACACTTATATAGGTTTTTTTGTGTTAGGATGTTAGGATTGATCACGCTACACGTAGGTACCTACAAGCCGGAAAGGGCATTATAAAGGAACAAATTTCTACACATCAATCTGTGCGAATCTGAAAGCAGAGGAGAACAGTTGAGACTCAAAATGTTTTATAGACCAACCTACACTGTTTATTGTGCATGTCAATGATATGTTGGACACCTCCAACACACATTGCATATAGACGACAGTACGAGGGGCACACTGAAATGATCGGGAATAGAATATTTATGATTGAGTTACAATAAAACCTTTTTTAGAATTTGAATACTGGCCTCTTAGAACCTTAATAACATTCATATAATTAAAAAAAATGTTCAAAAACAAAAACTATGTAAATATTTAAAGTTGACACTTCGTTGACAGAAATGGAACTCACGCGTGAACATTTTCGTGCCATAATTTATCACAATTTTCGTCGCGGCTTATCTCAAGATAAATGTCTCAGTGAACTTGTTTCGATTTATGATGTTGAAGCACCGAGTCAAACGACAATAAACCGCTGGTATGCCGAGTTCCGACGCGGTCGTGTGTCGCTCAGCACTCTTTCTTCTGCAGGTCGACCAAGAACAGCGGTCACGCCTGAAAACATCGCAGCCGTGCGAACTATTGTATTAGTTGACCGTCATGTGACATACGAGCAGATTCAGGCTGTTATCAGTATCAGAATGAGTGCCATTCAGTCGAAATTACATAATGAACTTTGTGTAAGAAAGCTAGTTTTCCGATGGGTACCCCACAATTTGTCCGAAGAGCAAAAGGCGGCTCGTGTAGATTGGTGCCGGAATACTCTGCAACGCTTCAACGGAGGGAAGTCAAAAGCCGTTTATAATATCGTCTCAAGTAATGAATCATGGATTTATTCATACGAACCTGAAAGAAAACATCAGTCAGTCGTTTGGGTCTTCGAAGACGAGGTCTAACCAACGAAAGTGTTTCGCTCCCGCAGCGTGTCAAAGAAAATGGTCGCAACGTTTGTCTCGAAAAAGGGGCATGTTGCTACAATTCCTGTACAGGATCGCAGAACGGTTACCGCTGAGTGGTATATCACGGTTTGTTTGCCAGTAATGATAGCCGAACTCCGAAAAAATAGCCCGAAACGTCGCATCATCTTACATCACGAAAATGCGAGCTCTCATACGGCTCGGAATACAAATGATTTTTTGAAGCAGTAAAACGTTGAGCTGATGGGCCATCCTCGGTACAGTCCTGACCTGAGCCCAAACGATTTCTTAACATTCGCTAAAATGAAAGATTTATTACGCGGTCAAAGGTTTGAAGACCCCGAAGCAGCTGTGGAAGTATACAAATCAGCCATTTTGTCAACATCAACTTCAGACTGGAATTAATGTTTTAATGATTGGTTTGCACGAATGGAAAAGTGCGTTAAGTTGAACGGAGAATACTTCAAACAATAATAAAATACAATTTACCTAAACTGTGCATGTGGTTTTTCTTATTCCCGATCATTTCAGTGTGCCCCTCGTACTGGAGATACCCTACACACGAGCCATGCAGCTCTCTCTCGGGAAATCATAGACCAGTGCCGGATAAAACTTGTGTCTTCTATCGAGTCCTCTCTTGAAAAGGTCGCGGAATGGGATAAAATGAATCTTCTATAAGGTGAGGTAGATCACTTATGTAAATTAGGAAGAGGAACGGTGGAAGAATAGACCTATGTGGTACCCCCATACCGAGAGGAGTCCCAGGAGATCTCCTGCCATTCAAATCGACACTCTGAATTCTATTATTTAATTATAAGATCAGAAGATCGAGCGTGGATCCTTTAATACCATAGCTTCCTGACCAGCGTTGAATGTTGAACACAATCAAAAGCCTTCAAAAAAAACACAGACGGTACCATGTGCATTATGAGATTCTCTCAGGTCTCAAAAGTATTCTTGAAGAGTTCAATATCTGCATCCGTAGTCGAGCGTCCTCTAGCAAAGCCAAATTGTTTTGTAATATGTAACTTTTAAGCGTTAAAGTGAGTAAGCATTTGGCTGAGAATATATTTTTCAAAAATTAAGATTCGGCAACAACAAAACAGGACGATAGTTATTCGGGTTAGAAGTGTTTCCCGATTTAAATATCGGTGTAATTTTACTATATTTCAAGTCAGGAAACACGCCATGTTCAATACAACTATTAAAAACTATTGCTAGATATGATGCTATGACGTCAATTGCTGAACTTATTATTTTTACAGATATGCCCCACATATAGGCAGTTTTTTTAATTTCTAGAGATCTGAAAGTTTTAAATATTTCAGAAGCTACTCTTTGCTTAGAGTGGATTTTAGTATTGTTTATTACTACATTATATTCAAAATTGCAGTGTTTCGCTCTTCCAAATTCCCAGTTAATAACTTTCCAAGTAATTTTTATGCATTTTTAATTATTTATCTAATATGCATTGACTTGGCATAGTAGGTACGTACTTTTTTTTAAATAATTTTGAGTATTTTTTCACATACACGAGAAAAGATACATCATAATTACATAATGATCTATATAGTTCTTAAAGCCGTTGTCTGCTCCTATGAATACCAGCTAATGCCCAGTCATTAAATGACAAGAGACCACCTGAGTTGACTGCCTTCGGAGTAAATATAGAAGCAAACCCAGTTTTAATTATTTTATATAATATACCGTACATCCCATTTGGATAACTGTTATGATTCAAATTTGAGGCTAATTGACCAAAGTGGTCTGATCTCCGTTTACTAGTTATTGACTGAGAAATAGATTTATAATAAGTAAAAGTATTATCAATACTGCTTTAAGAGGTGCTTGTTACACTGATAGGATTATGAAAATATGCGATAAATTATATGATTTTAACAAAGATGTCAATCTAATACTAGTGGTCGATTTTCCTAATAAATTAATATTTAAGTCAGGTATCTTAATATAGCAGAAGATTTATTTAATCATGCATCATTTATTTGAATCAATTAAAATTTTAAACGTTCATATTCTATCATCATTAACGTGTTATAAGTTATCTGTGGCATGTATAGCTACTGTTCTTTTCTCTTGTGTGAACTGTTGATCTCGTCTTTTTTATATAAGGGGAGGCAGACTGCCACGTGGCTCGTTTGATGGAGAGTAAAAAACCAGACACCTATGGACATACACAAGACCAGAGAACAAGATATGCGTTACCTATCAGATGGAAATATGTTTAAATTTTAAGCTTGAAAATATGTCCTATGTCGTATCGGTTCCGGAATACAGCAAGTACTCGATGATTTTGTAAGAGTTGAAAAGTTAAGGCGCTATAGTCCTAAAAAGTAACATTTTTGAAAATCTACTTTAAATACTTCTACAAATACTAAGCTTCCAATTTTTTAACATGTTTATCTTCATTTTTTTATCTAAATTATCGCAGTTTCGAAAACACGATTACGAAAAAAAACTCGATAGATTTATTTTATGAAAAATTGTCTTTTTTATTTGAATTGTTTATATTATCATAAAACTATGATAGCTATAAACACAAAACTTATTTTATTCGATAGTTAATTAGTATTTATAAATTTTCCTAATGGGGCTTATCAAAACACTTTGTGCATTATTTTATATTAATTTTTTTCGTAATAAACCAAACGCGACGCCTTGTTTGCATGCTCGCTCATGCCAGCAGTACGCCCATAGAGTAACTTATTATGGGGAGAATAGACTCATCAGCTTTAACTCCGATCAGGCGCCATCTTGTGAAACCGGAAGAAATTAAATTTTTCTATACCTACAACTACAATATCTATACGTGCCTGTATATACGTATTTTATGATTTTTTTATGGAATAGGAGGACAAACAAGCGTACGGGTCACCTGTTGTTAAGTGATCACCGCCGCCCACAATCTCTTGCAACACCAGAGGAATCACAGGAGCGTTGCCGGCCTTTAAGGAAGATGTACGCGCTTTTTTTGAAGGTACCCATGTCGCATCGTCCCGGAAACACCGCACAAGGAAGTTCATTCCACAGCTTTGTAGTACGTGGAAGAAAGCTCCTTGAATACCGCACTGTGGAGGACCGCCGTACATCCAGATGGTGAGGATGATAACCTAACTTGTGGCGTGTCGTGCGAAGGTGGAATTCGGCGGCAGGAATCAGGTTAAACAGCTCTTCGGAACACTCCCCGTGATAAATGCGGTAGAAGACACACAATAAAGCGACGTCTCTACGCAACGCCATGTGATCCAGCCGTTCACAGAGCAGAGCGTTGCACGCGGTCAAATGCATCGAGCTGATACTGGGGTGCGCCAGACCAGAGATGACAGCAATACTCCATGGGTGGCCGGACCTGCGCTTTGTAGAGCGCTAGTATGTGGGCCGGCTTGAAGTATTGCCGTGCTCTATTAATGACGCCCAGTTTCTTTGAAGCCAATTTGGCTTTGCCCTCCAGATGACCACGAAATTGGCAATCGCTCGAGATTTCGAGACCCAGTATTCCGATACTAAGCGCGGCTTTAAGAGAAGTGTTGTCGAAGAGCGGTGATACGACAAATGGGGTTTTTTTAGTGGCAAACGCGCAAACTTGAGTCTTCTGGGGGTTAAATTGGACAAGGTTCAATTTACCCCATTCCGCGACCTTCTCGAGAGAGGACTCGATAGAAGACACAAGTTTCTCCCGGCACTGGTCGACGATTTCCCGAGAGAGACCTGCATGGCCCGTGTATACGGCATTACCAGTGCTGTCGTCCGCATAGCAATGAATGTTGGAGGTGTCCAACATATCATTGATATGACACTAACCTATGCGAAACATAGCGGCACTAGGCCGCTACTTCACGCCGGTATTCTGTGCAAGTGTGGTAATTAACCCGGGCGAGTCTGGCCCGATTGTGCTGACGTCAAAAGACGGCAGCGTGACTCTCCCACTTCTAAAAAGCCCTTAGTAGCCTCTTACGACACCCATGGGCCTGGGACTCCCCTATTCTTTTTACGCCCCGGGGAAAGTACAGGGCTCTTTTTATTGTAATATTTTAAACAAAATTAGGCATAAATAAAACAACACATTTAACTACTTTAATATTGATTTAGTACATTAAAATTTATATTGAGCGGCGGCCATCTTGGATTTCAAAATTGATCACAAAATCGTTCTCTGCACCCTCGAGAACCTCGGATACGATATCCATATTATTGTTGTTATCATAATTTGGCGCGGCGGCCATCTTTGATTTCAAAATTGATCCTACAATCGTTCTCTGCACTTTCGAGAACCTCGGATACGATACCCATAATGCTGTAATCATAATTTTGCGCGGCGGCCATCTTGGATTTCAAAAATGATCCCAAAATCGTTCTCTGCACCCTCGAGAACCTCGGACACGATATCCATATTGTTGTTATCATAATTTTACCCGGCGGCCATCTTGGATTTTAAATATGATCACAACTTCGTTCTCTGCACCCTCGAGAAACTCGATCGTTATCAACCCGAACAACTCCTCTTATTTCTCCCTGTGATAAATGCGATAGACGTTGCAGAGAGAACCCACATCTGTACGCAACGCCAAATAATCAAGCCGATCGACGATGACTTCACCATCGGGCGGATGACCAGATTGACGCCCACTGTCTAGCAGCGCACCATTAATCTAGACACACTTATATTTTAGCGACCCACATAGCCGAATGGTTAGTGACGCTAACTACTAAGCCCGAATCCCGGTAGGTGCAATCATTTATATAATAAGTATGGATGTTTATTTCCGAGTCATAGATGTTTATATGTGTTTATGTATGTTTAAGTAAGTATATTGTATTAAATATATCATTGTCTTGTATCCATAGTACAGGCTATGCCTACCTTGGGGCAAGATAATTTGTGTAAAAGTGTGTCTATATTATATTAATGAACCATCCCATGAAAGCAAATGTACTAGAGTGTAGTCATGTATCATGTCAGCACCATGCTCATTCAATATCTTAAGTAGTGGGAAGGCCAACGGTTAGGTAACCACTGTGGTCCATTCTCTTCAGCAACACGAAAGGTTCATATCGGGATAGCTACCAATGAAACCACCGATAATTTGAAGAAATACATTTATTTAATCTTAAACTATTAAAAACATTTGAATAAACTATAAAATATATTATATAAATGTAAAATATTCGATAATCGTTAGCCATAATCATCTAATGGAAGTCAACTGGAAGACTATATTATAGTATTAGGAGGACCTTATCATTGTAAAACAAATTACTCCATTTATACATTTATAATCGAGATTTAATCGAGAGCAAAAAAACGTTTTAACTAACTGATCTTCAGAATTAAGCTCTGTTCAAACTGGGGCTAATAACGAGCACGACGCGGAGCGCGTTTTAGAGCAATTCGCTCGCTCGCTTAGCCTCTCAAACTGACGCGACATGTCATTTTTGGTTCTACAGTGGAGAAACAATACGCATTGTGAGATTAAACAATCCCGTCGGGCGTCCCGCTTTTGTTTCGCTTCAACTTGAGCGACTACTCGCGTCAATCTGAACACGTCTATACAAGTTAACTGACAAAATCGGCGCGAGCGACTTCTGTCCCGCGTCCCGCGCGATATTAGCCTGAGTTTGAACAGAGCTTTTAGTTTAAACAAAATAAAAACTGTGTCACTTATAAATTAATATTCTATTAAATAATACCATATTTTCTCTCAATAATTATTACTAATAAGGCACATTGCGGAAAGCTTTTCCACACTCAACTATCAACTAAATATTGAAATTGCATATTGTAGTATTCACTATGTTGCATGCGGTGGTTAAGGCGCTACATTTAAAAACAATCTGCCTATTTTTCAATTTTTTCTAATTATTAAGTGTACTTAGAGGTCTGCTTTTTTAAATTGTTGTATTTTGTCTTATTTATGGCATTATTGTTTCAAATATTACATATATCAAAAAAATAGTAGGGTGAATTGGAAAAGGAAAAGAATATAACAAAAATGAAAGAAAAATAATTGATGGGCGATCTGCGATCGGGCCGTGGAAGGGGGCGCTGCCTTTAAGGGTGAAAAACGGCTTATCTCGATTTCCGCCGAAACTGCAAGTCCTATGGAAAAAAGTTAAATAGCAAACTTGTAGGTAATAAAAAGATCTACAACTTTTGTTTTTGCACTGTTTTCACATAACCTCAAAATTTATGTGCAAAATTCAAATAACCAAGTTTTTGATTTTTTTTTATCTTTTATACAAAAAATATTTCCACGAAATTTGGTAAAAAGGTACCTTTTTATATCCTAGATATACTGTAATTTTTTGATATATCGATTTTATCACCTTATTTTGACTTAATATCGAAAAAGAACCCTAATCTTCCTAAACCCTAATAAAATATCAGCTTTTCCAAAACAATATACATTACTACGGTAAATATTCTCAGAAAGTTCTCAGATCGCCCGTAATTTATTTTTCCTGATATTTCTGTTATATTCTCTTCATTTTCCAATGGGTTTAATCCGACTTTTTTTTTGGTATCAAAAATTATGGACCCTGGCCTAAGACAGCTGCGCAGTGTTTTTTATTACTGAACACCTAAATATTTTTAGTTATTTTTATGAAAAAAAGTGATGAAATTGGCTACACCTTCACCTGGTGGTCACATCCCGACCGTTACAATAATTTAATATGCTTACGATAGTTGATTGAACCGAAAACTCTGTGCAGCATCACAGTAGGGTATATTACCCCATATGAAAAAATAATAAAAAAATTACATTAGTTACAAGATAAAGATATCAGTCTAAGATCTGTCAACATTTGTATATTTATGATGTAATATTTCTTACAATAGAAATAGAAGTGATCTACAAAGTGTAAAATTTTTAAGCTACGGCCACACCTGCGCGTCAAGTAAGCGGGAAGCGGAACGCGATGAGGGAGCGTCTATAATGCGAATCTATACGTTCACAACTACAAGACTACGAAGCGAACCGCGAACTTGGTTCGTGCATTCTACTAAATTTCGCGTCTTTTTACTGCGATTTAAATTATGGTTATGTCATTCTCCTTCCTTCCGAAATTGGAAAGTGCCTCCGAGCCGCGGTGTGCCTCAGATCGGCGCGATTTTGGCGTGAGCGCAGCGGCCTGTCAATGCGTATTATTTTAGGTGTATTAATAGATTGCTTATGATGATTTATGATATGATATTGAGTGAATGTATCTGAAAGCTATTATATATTATTATTATTATAAACAAGGTGTGTATGGAGCCATTTAAATATGGAGCCATTAAACATGGGAGGCGATTGTTATTTGATGCTAATACCGATTATTTGATGGAACATTATTTGATGCTGATACAGATTATTTGATGCTAATACAGATTATTTGATGGAACATTATTTGATGCTAATACAGATTATTTGATGCTAATACAGATTATTTGATGGAACATTATTTGATGCTAATACAGATTATTTGATGCTAATACAGATTATTTGATGCTAATACGGATTATTTGATGGAACATTATTTGATGCTAATACAGATTATTTGATGGAACATTAATTGATGCTAATACAGATTATTTGATGGAACATTATTTGATGCTAATACAGATTATTTGATGCTAATACAGATTATTTGATGCTAATACAGATTATTTGATGCTAATACGGATTATTTGATGGAACATTATTTGATGCTAATACAGATTATTTGATGCTCATACCGATTATTTGATGGAACATTATTTGATGCTAATACAGATTATTTGATGGAACATTATTTGATGCTTATACAGATTATTTGATGCTAATACAGATTATTTGATGCTAATACGGATTATTTGATGGAACATTATTTGATGCTAATACAGATTATTTGATGGAAGATTATTTGATGCTAATACAGATTATTTGATGCTAATACAGATTATTTGATGCTAATACAGATTATTTGATGCTAATACGGATTATTTGATGGAACATTATTTGATGCTAATACAGATTATTTGATGGAACATTATTTGATGCTAATACAGATTATTTGATGCTAATACAGATTATTTGATGCTAATACAGATTATTTGATGCTAATACGGATTATTTGATGGAACATTATTTGATGCTAATACAGATTATTTGATGCTAATACAGATTATTTGATGGAACATTATTTGATGCTAATACAGATTATTTGATGCTAATACGGATTATTTGATGGAACATTATTTGATGCTAATACAGATTATTTGATGCTAATACAGATTATTTGATGCTAATACAGATTATTTGATGCTAATACGGATTATTTGATGGAACATTATTTGATGCTAATACAGATTATTTGATGGAAGATTATTTGATGCTAATACCGATTATTTGATGGAACATTATTTGATGCTAATACAGATTATTTGATGGAACATTATTTGATGCTCATACCGATTATTTGATGGAACATTATTTGATGCTCATAGTGATTATTTGATGGAACATTATTTGATGCTAATACAGATTATTTGATGGAACATTACTTGATGCTTATACAGATTATTTGATGCTAATACAGATTATTTGATGCTAATACAGATTATTTGATGCTAATAGAGATTATTTGATGCTAATACGGAATCCTATTTGATGGAACATTATTTGATGCTAATACAGATTATTTGATGCTCATACCGATTATTTGATGGAACATTATTTGATGCTAATACAGATTATTTGATGGAACATTATTTGATGCTAATACAGAATCCTATTTGATGGAACATTATTTGATGCTAATACAGATTATTTGATGGAACATTATTTGATGCTCATACCGATTATTTGATGGAACATTATTTGATGCTAATACAGATTATTTGATGCTAATACAGATTATTTGATGCTAATACAGATTATTTGATGCTAATACAGATTATTTGATGCTAATAGAGATTATTTGATGCTAATACGGATTATTTGATGGAACATTATTTGATGCTAATACAGATTATTTGATGGAACATTATTTGATGCTAATACAGATTATTTGATGGAACATTATTTGATGCTCATACCGATTATTTGATGGAACATTATTTGATGCTAATTCAGATAATTTGATGGAACATTATTTGATGCTAATACAGATTATTTGATGGAACATTATTTGATGCTAATACAGATTATTATTTTATGGAACATTATTTGATGCTCATACCGATTATTTGATGCTAATACCGATTATTTGATGCTAATACAGATTATTTGATGCTAATACGGATTATTTGATGGAACATTATTTGATGCTAAAACAGATTATTTGATGCTAATACAGATTATTTGATGGAACATTATTTGATGCTCATACCGATTATTTGATGGAACATTATTTGATGCTAATTCAGATAATTTGATGGAACATTATTTGATGCTAATACAGATTATTTGATGGAACATTATTTGATGCTAATACAGAATCCTATTTGATGGAACATTATTTGATGCTAATACAGATTATTTGATGCTCATACCGATTATTTGATGGAACATTATTTGATGCTAATACATATTATTTGATGCTCATACCGATTATTTGATGGAACATTATTTGATGCTAATACAGATTATTTGATGCTCATACCGATTATTTGATGCTGATACCGATTTTCGAAATGTTAACCTTAACCTTATTTTGTGAAGTGAATAATAAATAGTTGTTGCAACTATATTAACTAATATTACAATAAGGAACGCTATATGTCGTATTGTTTATTAATATATTATAATATACTTTTAAAAAAAACTTATAAAAAATTTTCATTAACCACTTAAATGGTTAACTTATTATAATATCAAATATTAAAATTACAACTTACAGCATTGTGCTTGGAATGCTCAACTTTGGAAGATGTCGTATGACACTATAAAAAGGATTAAATCTTCAAAATAATATTATAATTTAATATTGGTTTACTTATAAAAGTAGTTTTTGATGAGTCCGTCAAAAATTCTTTACTAGAACGAATTACGAAACATTCCCGAATATATAACTTTTGCAAATTTAAATAGAAAAGGAGCGAGGGTAGTTTTTTTTATGAAAATAATGGGTTTTTGGGGCAGTTCAGGGTTTTTGAAAAACCCAAAAGAATTGTGAGCGGCCCTACAATTACGCACATCGCCTGCCTAGTAATTTTTCTAGCTACGGCGCCCTTCAGACCGAAACACACTAATAATAATAATAGTCTTTATTCAAAGGTATAAACCCAATACAACGTATTTAAATTAAAAATTAATAATTAAAAATTGGCGATGTCAATAAGTTTATCATATTTCACAATTTGTCGTCACATGAAAATTGGTCGGACTTGTTTTATTGGCCGGCCAGCAGGCGGCGCTCCACGCGACCACGTGCTCGCGGCCCGTCGTGCGCGACGCTCTCACCGTGAACAGAGGAGTCAGTCTGTCGTCACGCCCCCCGGCCGGCCAGCAGGCGGCGCAGGGCCCGCAGCGCGGCGACCAGGTCCCGCGCGGGCGGCGGCACGCTCCACGCGACCACGTGCTCGCGGCCCGTCGTGCGCGACGCTCTCACCGTGAACAGAGGAGTCAGTCTGTCGTCACGCCCCCCGGCCGGCCAGCAGGCGGCGCAGGGCCCGCAGCGCGGCGACCAGGTCCCGCGCGGGCGGCGGCACGCTCCACGCGACCACGTGCTCGCGGCCCGTCGTGCGCGACGCTCTCATCGTGAACAGAGGAGTCAGTCTGTCGTCACGCCCCCCGGCCGGCCAGCAGGCGGCGCAGGGCCCGCAGCGCGGCGACCAGGTCCCGCGCGGGCGGCGGCACGCTCCACGCGACCACGTGCTCGCGGCCCGTCGTGCGCGACGCTCTCACCGTGAACAGAGGAGTCAGTCTGTCGTCACGCCCCCCGGCCGGCCAGCAGGCGGCGCAGGGCCCGCAGCGCGGCGACCAGGTCCCGCGCGGGCGGCGGCACGCTCCACGCGACCACGTGCTCGCGGCCCGTCGTGCGCGACGCTCTCACCGTGAACAGAGGAGTCAGTCTGTCGTCACGCCCCCCGGCCGGCCAGCAGGCGGCGCAGGGCCCGCAGCGCGGCGACCAGGTCCCGCGCGGGCGGCGGCACGCTCCACGCGACCACGTGCTCGCGGCCCGTCGTGCGCGACGCTCTCACCGTGAACAGAGGAGTCAGTCTGTCGTCACGCCCCCCGGCCGGCCAGCAGGCGGCGCAGGGCCCGCAGCGCGGCGACCAGGTCCCGCGCGGGCGGCGGCACGCTCCACGCGACCACGTGCTCGCGGCCCGTCGTGCGCGACGCTCTCACCGTGAACAGAGGAGTCAGTCTGTCGTCACGCCCCCCGGCCGGCCAGCAGGCGGCGCAGGGCCCGCAGCGCGGCGACCAGGTCCCGCGCGGGCGGCGGCACGCTCCACGCGACCACGTGCTCGCGGCCCGTCGTGCGCGACGCTCTCACCGTGAACAGAGGAGTCAGTCTGTCGTCACGCCCCCCGGCCGGCCAGCAGGCGGCGCAGGGCCCGCAGCGCGGCGACCAGGTCCCGCGCGGGCGGCGGCACGCTCCACGCGACCACGTGCTCGCGGCCCGTCGTGCGCGACGCTCTCACCGTGAACAGAGGAGTCAGTCTGTCGTCACGCCCCCCGGCCGGCCAGCAGGCGGCGCAGGGCCCGCAGCGCGGCGACCAGGTCCCGCGCGGGCGGCGGCACGCTCCACGCGACCACGTGCTCGCGGCCCGTCGTGCGCGACGCTCTCACCGTGAACAGAGGAGTCAGTCTGTCGTCACGCCCCCCGGCCGGCCAGCAGGCGGCGCAGGGCCCGCAGCGCGGCGACCAGGTCCCGCGCGGGCGGCGGCACGCTCCACGCGACCACGTGCTCGCGGCCCGTCGTGCGCGACGCTCTCACCGTGAACAGAGGAGTCAGTCTGTCGTCACGCCCCCCGGCCGGCCAGCAGGCGGCGCAGGGCCCGCAGCGCGGCGACCAGGTCCCGCGCGGGCGGCGGCACGCTCCACGCGACCACGTGCTCGCGGCCCGTCGTGCGCGACGCTCTCACCGTGAACAGAGGAGTCAGTCTGTCGTCACGCCCCCCGGCCGGCCAGCAGGCGGCGCAGGGCCCGCAGCGCGGCGACCAGGTCCCGCGCGGGCGGCGGCACGCTCCACGCGACCACGTGCTCGCGGCCCGTCGTGCGCGACGCTCTCACCGTGAACAGAGGAGTCAGTCTGTCGTCACGCCCCCCGGCCGGCCAGCAGGCGGCGCAGGGCCCGCAGCGCGGCGACCAGGTCCCGCGCGGGCGGCGGCACGCTCCACGCGACCACGTGCTCGCGGCCCGTCGTGCGCGACGCTCTCACCGTGAACAGAGGAGTCAGTCTGTCGTCACGCCCCCCGGCCGGCCAGCAGGCGGCGCAGGGCCCGCAGCGCGGCGACCAGGTCCCGCGCGGGCGGCGGCACGCTCCACGCGACCACGTGCTCGCGGCCCGTCGTGCGCGACGCTCTCACCGTGAACAGAGGAGTCAGTCTGTCGTCACGCCCCCCGGCCGGCCAGCAGGCGGCGCAGGGCCCGCAGCGCGGCGACCAGGTCCCGCGCGGGCGGCGGCACGCTCCACGCGACCACGTGCTCGCGGCCCGTCGTGCGCGACGCTCTCACCGTGAACAGCACGCGCCGCTCC
Source organism: Leptidea sinapis (assembly GCF_905404315.1). NCBI lineage: Eukaryota > Metazoa > Arthropoda > Insecta > Lepidoptera > Pieridae > Leptidea > Leptidea sinapis. The sequence goes on from NC_066281.1 coordinate 14,241,347, forward strand.
CACGCCAGCTGCAGCGCGCGCAGCACCTGCCGCGACGAGAGAGTGTTATATACACATCACTAACGGTTATTATATACTAGATACTACTACCACTTCGGAAACAAATGGCGCTATGAGAGAGATGAAGCGGCGCAAGAAACACTCCCGGCATTATTTTTTTGCGCTCTTTTTAATCTAAATATACATACCCATATTGTACTGTCATTGCTATTGCTATAAAATAATCATGCGACTTTATTATAAAAGTGTATACATTTACCCTTAAGGCTATTATATATCTTATGAAGCCTACTAGAATTAGTTACGAGCGATACCTCATTTCTAGTGTTATAATAATGAAAATCACTATTAAGAGCAAAAAGGTGACGACTTCTGTGAACATGATTTTTATATCCCAAAAAATCTCTCCTAGGACCTTTGCCGTTTGTAGTTTTAATTCATGACATAGTTTCGATTGTGAAGCATAGCAAAGCGCTACTGATGATTTAAAGTTGTACCGATTAATTAAGTCGAAGTTAAGAACACTGTTAGCGACTAGGCCAGAAGTAACAAAATGATCCTCAACGTCACATTAGTGTGTCTTTAATAAATAAATAAATGATGTATGGCATATTGCTTACTTTGTACATTGACTAAACCTATGTCAGCTGGATATAACAATTGTGGATTCTGTTAATACAATGGAGAGTCCAGTCTACCTCCAACTCCTTTGCTGTGCGGTTGTGTTCAGTTCAGACTTAACTTACTTTTTTATTATATTCTAATTCAATCATTATAAGTTTTATCAAATAAAAGTGTTTTTAATAAATAAAGTTTTTTTTGAAAAGCTAAATTCAGTGTCCCGTATAACAGCGCGTCCACAGTCGTCGATCTCGAGGAACATTCATTCACTAAGTGGTGTTACCACTAACCATCAAAAGACCCGCGTGCTGGTTTCTGTCTTCTCCATAGAACAACTAGGCTTTCCACCTCACTACAGGATGTTCACGCACTCGTACAATACTACATGAATTGAAAATTAATACTAGTTATTTATATAACTATTGTGTAATAAGGGGTATTAAATATGAATGTTGGTTTATGTGATAATAGTATCACATGAGTGTTTTAATACTTAATTATCAACACTTGCATACAAGACTTTATTTACACCCATAATATGAATCCTTAATAAAAAATTCTGAAACAGCTTACTGCTAACATTAAAAAAGCCAGTCCTAGTAACCGTAATATCATCTAAAGTAGTGTTATTATGAGAACGGATGATATAATGTTGTACTAAATTTCATTACAACACTCGTTTGGATGATGGTTTTTAGGACATTGTGTGTTTTAATGTTGTCATTGAGCTGCTTTAGAATCTTGGAGGATTTAAGGTATGGGTGTGGATAAAAATATTAGGATACACACTGTATCTTAATTTTTTGTCCTATCACTGATAGGAAGAACTTTAAACGAGGAAGAGGAATTTTCAAAATGGCAGGAATGCTCTTGTGATACTTCTAAAATGTGAGCGGCAGTGATCATCTCATCTGTTTTCCTGTTAGATTAAAATTTTTTAAACAGAAACCACTTAATAAAGACTCGAGGTAACGGCGACGATTGAAGCAAGGAGCATTTTTTTATGAAAATAAGGGACTAGAGGAGCAGAACGTTCAGCTGATGTAATTGAAACGCCCTGAACATTGCAAGGCAGCGCCGCTCAAGAGTCATGAAAAACCTGAAAAACTTGAGCGGCACCACAATTGCGCTCGTCACCTTGAGACATAAGATGTCAAGTCTCATTTGCCCAATAATTTCACTAGCTACGGCGCCCTACAGACCGAAACACAGTAATGTTTACACATTACTGCTTCACGGCAGAAATAGGCCCCGTTTTAGTACCTATAATCTAGCCGGCATCCTGTGCAAAGGAGCCTCCCACTGGTAAAATAGTATTAGGTGAGAGCGGGGTACCTGGCGACCGAGCGGCGTGTCTGGCAGCGCGGAGTGACGCGGGAACCCCACGGCGTAGTACGGCGCCCCCGGCTGAGGGTGAGAGGGGCCCTGGCGCCCGGACTGGAAGCTGAGGGGATTATATATTATGATATCTTGAAATAAATCTTAATATGTCTACGTAGACTATGCAAGCTGTGACAACTATGACAGCTGTGAAAACGTCGAAAAAAATTTAGTTTAGAATTAATCTCTATTTGGAGCAATTTATATATTTTATTTATATATTTATTATATATTATCAACAAAATATACAATATATATATATCAGTGTTGGGGTCTCCTTTTAAGCAATGAGTTGCCTGTAGTAGGAGGCCCCGCTCTTCCATAGCATAAACATAATAATATGATGTAATAATAATAACAACTTGACCTTAACATTAATATTATAAACTAAGGGAACGACAACTACTAAAAATAATAACAATAAAAAGACGTGTGGCACTCGGGGACTGCCGCGGTAAAGCTATTGCATAGCATTTTTTATCAACTTATGCAATTATAATTATTTATTTAAGCAGTATGTTTTTTGATAAAATTAATTTAAAAAAAAAGCAAACGGGAACGGAGTAAAATTTAACTTGCAAGATTTGATTACAGACAGACAACGGGACAGGTGAAATTAAATAAAAACGCTTGTCATAATAATAAAAATTAAAAAACGTAATAAAAAAATAAAGAAATTAAAAAACGTAATAAAAAAATAAAGAAATTAAAAAACATCAAGACGTACCCCAGGCTCGAACCTGAGACCTTCTGCACAAAAAGTATGTCTTTTAAATATCTATGTAGATCTAGTAAGTAAGCGAAAATAACCTATTTTCGTTACGGAATTTCCGGATTCGGTCTCCACGCTCAAGGCCCGCGATAGAAGCTATGCAATAGCTTAAAAATTGATGTATGTGTAAGTATCTAAACTTAATGTCCTATGTGCGTGTGTGGGTGTTTGTATGTATGTATATGGACGTGTGTGTGATTATATGTATTGGTGAGTGTGTGCGTGGGTGTGTGTGTGTGTTATTTTGAATGAACACCTAAAGATTTAGTACCTAACTATAAATGCAATGGACGAACACTTAAACAAAGTGACATACAAATCGCGAGTGTAAGACGAAGCTTGTCACGCACACTAAAGTGGCCTGTTTTTACCAGTTGTCTAAAAGCAAGAGACTCCAGGAAGACGTGTAAGTAATCTAAGATATAAATCTTCAACCTAACTTTCAATTTGCTTCAATTAAATGTTTTTTTTAGGTTTTATTTTTTTAGTAAGAAGCCCATGTTGTATACAATGTGTTACCTTATGGTATATTTATATATACCACAAGGTAACAATTTATTATTACTTATATTTTTTAACATCATATACCCCATTTACAGGCTAACTCGACATGCAATTAATTAATTAAATTACAAGTACTTAATAACATTATTAAAATAAGGCAATTTCCTTTTTTACTTACTATCTAAATTACTTTATAAAGATGTCTTAAAATGTTCAAACCAAGTGTAATAAATGCAAACGTAATAATGAAGGGATATAGTACTTGTATGTCACCAGTATGGAGCCGGTGTGCGGTGGATACCCTGGCAGAGGCTCCGCCTGCTGCCGCCACGACATGGACCCGCTGGGCTGCTCGCCCCCCTCCACCCGTGGAGCCGGCCCCCCCTCCGCGTGCTGGTACTGCTCACCACAGATCAAACACTCCACAAACGAACCATCCTGAAACACGACCGCCTTCTTAAAAATAGCTAATAAAAATCAATGGTTATACTCGACCTAACCTAAAATCTATCAAATATAGGTAGCTAAAATTAAGTTTGTTTTTTAACCTTCTGAGAAAGTTAGAAAGATATAAAGATTCTAATTAGATATTCATTTTAAACTGTTCTTTCAATTCGATTTCTGAACGACGCGGGACATATTAAAGGAAAAACAATATTGTTGTTTTTATCTAATTCCGAGCACTTTCATATTTATTCACCTTTTAAACCTTCTCTGGACTTCCACAAATAATTCAAGACCAAAATTAGCCAAATCGGTAAAGCCGTTCTAAAGTTTTAGCGAGACTAACGAACAGCAATTAATTTTTATATATATATATAGATTATTAGATAAGTTTTTCATATTATTTGTTATGATACGTAGGTCACACTAAAAGTTTTGCATAACTTAAAATAACAACATGTTATAACCAAAATATTATGTTTATTGCTTTTCAAAATACTCTCCTTTACATTTTAGAGTTTTTTCATGCGATCGAACAATTTTTTTGAACAGGAGGACCACAGATCTGAAGGCATGTTTTCTACGTGCTGATTGAACGCTATCACTACCTTTTCGGAATTAGTAAAAGTGAAACCTCTCATCAAATTTTTGATTTTGGGGAAAATACAGAAATCACAGGGTTGGGGCTATGTGCAGGATGGGTGACGAGTTGTACTTTTTCGGAAGCTAAAAATGACTTAGTTTCGTCGCTGTGTGAGACAGAGCGGTGTCATGGTGTAGGAGAACGCGGCTTTATGGTCGTAAAAGAAAAATGCGATTTTTTTTTAACAACGTTTCTCGCCTGCCTCACTTTTGTAGGCCCGTTCTCATTTTCAAACACCCATTCACAAGATTGCAGTTTTTTCGGGTTCAAACAATAAATCCACGTTTCGTCTCCTGTGACAATGCCATAAACAGCATTAGAATGTCCGTGGTTGTATTTCATTTGCATCTGTGAGCAACATTTCACGTGATCCGGGACCTCTAGCTCAGTACGCAGGGTCACTAACCACTGGGCTAAATGGATCATCAAAGTTGTCTTTGAACCGAACCCAAGATGATTTTGTTGAGCACAGTGTGTGAGTTTGTGTCACTACTGACCTGCGAGCACGTAAGGTACAGCGGATGACCGCAGCGCGGCGCTGCTGCTGTCACCGCCCCGTTCCATTCCTCTGCACCCTGGCTGAAGTGTATCATGTCCTGGGGTACACCTGCACACCAAAATACTGATGTGAATATATATTCACATATTAATATATATTCACATATTACATATTCGTATGGACATAAAATATCTTGATATATACGTACAGGTAACAGAGTTGTAACTACAAAAATCAGGATATTTAATAGAAAGGAATAGAATTTATCACGTGAGTAGGAAATACAACAAGGTTGATAAAATTATCTGCAAAAGCTATGTAGCTATATAAAAAATTGTATAACTCGATAACGAAAGCATCAGCTATCCAAAAAAAAACATCGTTTACTTATATCAAAGGGCATAAGACAACATTTTCAAAGAAGCCAAGCCAGCTTATTTTTTTCCGATGTTTTCAGCAACATCATTATGTTTCAGCCAATATTCAAACCTTAATTAATGTTACATCTAAACCTTCCTCAAAAATCACTCGCCTCTTAGTGAGATCTAGTAAGTAGTTTTTTTAATACGTCAAAATCGTTACAACGAACTAACTACAAGAACTTTTATATATGAACCCTTTATGGGCGAGTCAGACTAGCATATATATATACATATATATAGTCGTGGTCAACTAATTAGGGACATTCAAGATAGTGAAGAGAAATAACCGGTTATGTACATATAAATATAAAACTCTATTGATTTCTCAGTAACTATTATTTGCATCTTCTTCTTAGTCGGACACTCTTGTCAGAGTGGTCGTGGTTGCGCTGACGAGGTACGTGCTGGAGTGTTCGGTGGGTCAATATCCTTTCTGAGGATAGATCTCCTGGCGATGTGCTTCCATTTCTGACGGCTAGAGGCGTTGCGAGTACACTGGACTATGGTGGACTCAGTAGCCTTTGTGATGGCGTCTATCCAGCGGGTTGGCGATCGACCGCGTGCTCTCTTGCCTTCCACCTGGCCCTGAACTACCAGTCTCTCCATCCAGTTCTCATTTCTAGAGACGTGACCAAAGAACTTCAGTATTCTTAGTTGCACAATTGACGATAGTCTGTCTTTAATACGAAGCTCTTTGAGGATGGATACATTGGTGTGAAATGCCGTCCACGAGAACTTTAGGAGGCGTCTCCAGCACCACATCTCTAATGCATCGATTTTACAGCGGTCCTGCAGTCTCAGAGACCAAGTTTCGGCTCCATAGAGAAAGATTGGAAACACAAGGCATTTCATCAATCTGACTTTAGTCTTCTTGGTAATCCTCCTGTCCCTCCAAATCTTTCCCAGTTGTTCCACTGCAGACTTGGTGATGGCGCACCGTCGTCTGATCTCGTCGCCACATCCTCCAGTACTTGATATAGTAGAACCAAGATAAATATAGTTCTGTACCACTTCACAGTTGGCTATATAGGGTACGTTGGTTCCAATTTGTACGGCCCGGTCTACTATCATCACCTTCGTCTTGTCTCGGTTAATAGTAAGTCCGAATTGGAGACTGGTACTTTCTAGACGGTTTAGAAAATTTTCCATATCTTCTCTAGTCTGTGCGAGAAGGGTAGTATCATCAGCGTATCTGAGGTTATTTATCACACGTCCCCCAACAGATATTCCATTGTTCCAATCTTCCAAGACAATGCGCATAATATAATCTGTGTAGATGTTAAAGAATAATGGCGATAAGATGCATCCTTGTCGTATACCGGCTTCAGCCTTGAATTCGCTTGAAAGGGTATCATCCACTCGTACCGCTGCAGTACCTCATACAACCTCCTCAATAGAACTATTTATTAGAACTGGTACACCCATTTCCGCAGGTATCATCCAAAGGTGTGTCCATATGACCGTGTCAAATGCTTTGCGAAAGTCCACAAAGCAGATGTAAAGGGTTGTATTGAATTCTCTGGCCTTCTCAATAATCTGACTCAGTATAAGAATTTGTTCGGGAGTGCCTCTTCCCTTAACAAATCCGGCTTGCTCCGGTGCAATCTGCCTTGAGAGGTAGGCCAACAGCCTTGTATTAATTATGTGGAGCATCACCTTACTTGCATGAGATATCAAGGATATGAGTCGGTAGTTGATGCATTTCTTGGTGGACCCTTTTTGTGCAGTGGAATGAAAATGGATTTTGACCAATCGTCAGGGCATATTCCAGTATCCCATATTTTACAGCAGATGGTATATAAAATATCAACTCCAGGTTCTCCCATCGCTTTGAGGACTTCAATTGGGATCTCATCACAACCTTTGGCTTTATTGCATTTGAGGTGTGTAATTGCTGCTCGTACTTCATCCCGCATGATATCGGGTTCACGGTCAAGTATGTTGTGGGGAGAACATGTGAAGCTTAGTACCAAATTATTGGAAAAAAGTGATTGACAATATTCATTCACGATATCCTTTATCTCCGTAACCGTATTCCCAGCGGAGTCCTCAACAGCCCACGTCTTAGGTTTAAATTGGCGTGTTATGTATCGCACCTTATCATGCAGATCTTTGGTTTGATATTTGTCGGAGTGCTGTTCCAGTTCATGACATATCTTACTCAGATGGTTATTGCGGTCACGTCGGCAAGCAGCTTGTATGATAGCTGACTTGGCATTTAGCTTCGTAATGCTAGCACCACTGGCTTTAAGTTTTCGGCGCTCTTCAACCAAATGCCAGGTTTCTTCCGTCATCCAATGTTGTCGTTTTGGTAAGACGGTTTTCGGTTGTGACTCAGCAATCGCCTCCACAATATATGTTTTTGCCGAGATCCACAAGTAGTTAGAGTCATTGTTTCCGATACCTGCTCTCCATGCGGCATGTCTGTTCTGTATCGAGGTGGTTAGTGACTTTCGATCGTGCACCTCCATTCTTCTAGCCATTTTAATTTGTCTTGCTCTTTGCAATTTCAATCGCAGGTTTCCAATGAGCAGTTGATGGTCGGAATGACAATCAGCACCGGGAAGGGTATGTGTATTGGCAATTGAACTTTTCCATCTGGTTCTCACTAATATGTAATCTATCTGATTGCGGTGGTTGCCATCAGGGGAGGTCCAGGTATATAGGCGTCTAGGATGGTGTTTGAACATCGTGTTTGCTACGGCCATGTTGTTATCGGCTGCAAAGTCTATGAGTCGTTCACCCCTTGGGTTACGAACACCATGGCCATAGTTCCCAACAATATGTCGTATGCCCGTATTCATTGTGGTGTTGGCGTTAAAGTCCCCAATGATGATTAATAGCTCTCTTTTGGGGATCTTAGCTATTGAAGACTCAAGTTGACAATAGAAATCTTCTACTTCTTCATCTTTGGCAGAACTTGTAGGAGCATAGACTTGAATTATGTTGAGTGGGGTCGGTGATGCGCTAAGTTTAATGGAAATAATTCTATCATTAATTGGGTGATATCCAAGCACCGAGTTTTTACATAATTTAGGGATCGCAATAGCCACACCCGAAAAGCTACTTTTATCGTTGCCGGAGAAATATATGGTATGTTTCTCTGAGTCAAAGTGGCCGCTATATTTCCAATGTGTCTCACTGATTCCCGTGATAGTGAGTTTGCATCGCTCAAGTTCTTGTTCCAGAATATGAAGCTTTCCATCTTCAAGAAGCCCTCGAACGTTCCATGTACCCATGCGAAGATCGTTTCTTAATTTAATATTCTTTCTTCTTCTTCCAGTAGCATTTTTTCCATAGGATGCCTGGTTGCCTGCATCCTGATGGCCGGTAACCCATTTCACACCCTCAGCCCCGGAAAACTCAGGGCGCCGGTCGCTACGCGGGTTGCCAGGCGGTCTTACTCTGTCTTTAAACATACTCATCATTGCAACTCTCATGGGATAAATAATGTAGTAGGTTCCCGTTACTTTCTACATCGCGGTACTATAACCTCAGTGGCTATACTAATCCAAGAGTGAACCGGTTCAGAACGTATGGTTCCTTCGCTTCACTTCGGTACTGATGGTTACCGCTGCCCTCCATCAGGATCCAGGTTCCACGCCCCTGTAGATTGCCTCCTCCGCTGGTTAGTCCGTACCGACAACTGTTGTCTCCCATTCACCACCGTTGAGTTCTTCACCCGTAACCCTGGGCACGGGTTCTGCGTTATACTCCGCAGTACTGGGTCCCTGCTGAACTCCGCCATCTACACACTCCGACTTGCTGAAGTGTAAGATGCCCACCCCCGCGACATGGACGCGCCAGACAGGACTTGCCCAAGTGAAGAGTAGAGAAGGTGGCTCTACTCTCCCAGGGGCCGGGTTAATGGACGTGTATAACGCCACGCCCAAGGGCGGACTATTATTTGCATAGTTTAGTCTAATTATTATGCAATAAATGGCTGTAAATAAAGATTAAATAAATAGAAAAAACTGTTTAATATCAAAGGTTAACCATGTATTCAATTTAAGGTATAATTCTGTAGCTGGACATTGTAAACACACTGGACAAGTAAAGTGAAAAATAGAGTTAAACAAAACTGTAATCTGCAGTATTTTAATTTCTTTAACAACTCCATTTTATTACGTGTTAAATCAGTACCCAGTAACAAAACCTTTGTTAGTAATTACCGGCTGACACCGATGTGGCATAGACATTATCAGTTTCTGACATGTTTCGACAGGAGTGTTTGCCCATGCCTCACAATAAGCTTCATTAAGTTTATCTAAAGTTGTGGTACAATAAGTGGCAACTTTTTTCTTGGTTTCGTGCGAAAGATGCTGTTACCGACTGACTGTTAAGAAACGACTTGACTGAACGGGCGGTATGTTTCGGGTCGTTATCATTCTAAAACGTCCATATAATAGGGAGATGTTCCTCAGCGTAGGGAAGTTTCCTCTAATATTGCCTTGTATTGATGTTGGTCTAAATTACCCTGAACTTTCCTCACAGGTTGGGACCTGGATTGGATTCTGGACGTGGAGTGGGCTCCACGTCCTGAAAATGAACCCCACATTTTAATGTTTCCACCGCCATGTTTCACCTGCTTATTTGTAATTCTTAGATTCATTTCCGCTTTTACAGGACGCCGTACGTATTTCCTTCCATCTGAAGAAATCAAATTAACCTTGGTCTCGTCAGAGAATAATACATGTTGCCATTGGGCACAAGTCCAATGTCCAATTTACGTGCAAAAGTCAAACGTGCATTTTTATGTTCTTTCTTCAACAACGATACTTTGCGAGCCACTCTTCCGAACAACCCTGCTTCTACCAGACGTCGTCTAACGGTCCTCGCGGATACACCCACTCTTTCGTCCGCCACAAACACTTCGTGTTTTATTAAAACAGAGATTAAGAACGGATCTTTCTTAGCTAACCTGGTTATAGTTCTATCTTCTTGCGGTCTTATTTTTCTGAGCACTTATAAAGCTGTGTTGTTGCGCCTGAAATGTTGCACTGCATTGCATACATACATAGTTTTTCAACAATTTAAATATTCTGCTATCCTTCGGTATGAACAACCACGCTCGACAAAGTTCGTGATGATTTTTCGTAGTGTTGCATCGCAACTTTTATTTTTGCCCATTTTTCTCCAAAATAGTTCTCAAAACTTAAAATTAATAATCTTGATTGCCGCCAAAACTACCACGAAGCAATAGGAGAAGAAATAAAAAAATATTGAGATTCAGATGTTGAAAATAGAACGCAATATCTCAGTGTCCCTAATTAAATGACCAGCCAGAATTTACTTAACAAATAGCACTGTGATAATCTATCAGCTATACCGTAAAGAGGTTTAATGTTTTAGAAGTTGTTATTGTTTGTATAATCGGGCACATAAATGACTAATTACACTTACATATGAGGGATATGGAATCTTGTTGAGACTTGTTGGAAAATAAAAAATAAATTCACAATTTGGTTTATCTCGAGAGTGTCCCAAATTAGTTGACCACATCTGTGTATATATATATATATATATATATATATAGACTCTAAATAACATACATATACATTCACAAATATATATATATATATATATATATATATACATATGTATTTGTGTATGTATATGTATGTTATTTAGAGTCTACTGTACTCAATAACTTTTGTAATAATTTACATTTACTTTTTTGACTTACTCGTGTAAGGCATTGACTATTTGACGTTTGAGTATGTTTGTTGCACCATTTTACTAATAATATAATATATTGTAATTTAAATGATTTGTACATCGATGGAAATGTAAATATTAATATAAAAGAGTGGCAATGAGTTTCTTGCTACTTCTTCTCATTAGCTCAACCCTTTACGAAGTAGCGGTAAATTCAATAAGGAAAATATTTTTTTTGACATTCATAAGTGTCATTTCCGTGACCTATGTGAATAAAGTTATTTTGATTTGATTTGCACTTGGCCGCTTCTTTATAATTTTATGTAGTGATAGTGATGTATTACCAATTTCCCCAATGTTATTATTGATGTGTTGCTGGTCGTACGAGGAGTGGCCGCTGGTCCGTGCGGGGCTCACATGTCTGGTGTAACCCTGTTCGAACACATCGTCGCTGCCCTCGCTGCAGTTCAACAGCTCAACTGCATGCTGTAAGATTATTATCATTATTTGAGACTTCAATTTGGTATTAATTTAAGACCGAAAAAAGTTTATTTGCGTTTGTTGCAAAAAGGAGTTTTTTTTTTATGAAAATAAGGGACGAGAATATCAAGACGTTCAACTGATACGCCCTGCCCATTACAATGCAGTGCCACTCTGGATTCTTGAAAAACCCAAAAATTCTGAGCGGAACTACAATTGCGCTCGTCACCTTGAAACATAAGTTGTTAAGTCTCATTTGACAATACACAATAATGCTTACACATTACACATTACATTTCTGCTGTGAAGCACAGCAGAAATAGGCGCCGTTGTGGTACCCATAATCTAGCCTAGCTCATATCTGAAGGTGACGAGCGCAATTGTATTACCGCTCAGAAATTTCGGGTTTTTAAAGAATCCAGAGCGGCACTGCATTTTTATGGGCAGGGCGTATCAATTACCATCGGCTGAAAGTCCTGCTCGTCACGTTCCTCTTACGTTCATAAAAAAGGGAGGGTTCTCTAGGGAGGGTCTGTAAAACAATTGTGACAATGCAGAAGGTGAGGACTGGGCCTCCCACCGTAGCAACAGTCTTGTGTTTCTGTTTGTACTAAGATTAAAGAACTAACTGGAGTCTACTGTACAGTACAGCCATCTCACCGGCAGACTCTCCTTGCTCTCGTGGCTCAGGTACGTGGACACGGTGTCCACGCTGTGGCGCCGCGTCGACCCACACTCGGTGTCCGTGTGTCGCGCCTCCTCGCTCTCATTCTCCCTCTGTCGCGCTCGTTCTCTGATTCTCTCCTTTGTCTCCTCCTCATACACCTTGTTATTGTTACCTTAATTGCAAAAACAATAATATAAATCGGTCATCATTGTAGGCACTGCGGAAAATTATTAAAATGGACAGAGATAAGGTAATATTTGTCAACTCTTATTGGTACATAAATAGAACTCACTGTAGTATATTGACATCTAGTCTGAACTCAGTACGTGTTAACAATCATTGTCACTGTCATAATATTGACAGTGACATTAACTGTGTGACGTTGAGTGCTATAAGCAATGCACAGTATAGCGGAAGGGCTATCCCAGCGTATACTCCGTATGGAGTGCCGCTTGCGCCTCTCTCTCCCCAGGAGAAGGTCGCCATCGATGAATGCTTAGAGAGCACTCAGGCCCAAAGCCAACCTCAGGTGGTGTTTAGTGGTTAGGTATTAGGTTTGACGTGGGTTCGTATGCATGAGCATTTACCACCTCCCTCCCATCATTATCCCGGAGGGTAGCCCTTTGCCTTTGTCTGGGCGCAAAAAAAAGAAGAAGGCGGAAGGGCAGTTCCCATCGGCTATCGGTTGTGAGCGGACGTCTCCGGATGTAGTGCTACATAGTAAAGATTAGATGTTTCACTCGTGACCAAACGACTGACAGACGACCAAATATTTCACTCACTAAAAATGTTGAGATTGTGAAGGATTTGTCTCGCGAGGCCCGGTTTCCGGTCTCGAGGCGATGCACTGCGCGCTCCGGCCGGCAAGGACTGAACGGACTGAACTGACTGCACCGACTGTCCTGACTGCACTGAATGTACGGAGTGTACACTGGAGCCTGTATGTTGTTGAGGTATTTTCGGCCTTCGACCTGCAATGTTTGGATAAAGATTTAAATATTCGGATGACCGAGCCTTTTATTGAGCTTGGATTTTTAAGAATGTACAAGAATTGAACAAAAAAATACTATTAGGACAACTGGCTTCGAACCGGGGTCTTCTGCTTTCCGAATCACTCAATGTCCCATCTGAGCTATTTATTATAGCCTTGTACATAGAGGCAAAATTTACCTTTGTATTCTAATGTTATTGTAGCTGTTTCTCATTAATACACGGATAAAACTACATTTATTAAATTGAACCATAGCTAGCCCCCGAAATTTATTTATTTATTTATTTAATAAGGTTTACCGACAGATAGTACACATAAGCTTATTTACAATACATATACACAACTTAAAATCTATAGTGAACATCCAATTATGGGTAAACACAGCAAATTAGTTATCTAGTTGTAAACAGAGGTAGAGAAGAACATGTTATGGATATTATCCATATATTATAATATACACATTATATAATATTTCCTTCGCTATTGCTTAAGGATATTGCAAGAAAAAGGAATATCTATAAATATATTCTATTAAAATTTACAGACACAACAAATATTTAAATATTAGTGTTCCATCTCGTATGCCAAACACGCTCTTCTTAACTTGTTTAAAGATATATTATGTAGATCAACATCTATGTCGTTGAACCATGCGTTATGTTGACGGCATATCCGAGGTAAAGGACTGTGGAACCCTACATTTGTTCGGTAAATATCTATTGCAAAAGGCTGAAAGTTATTCACTCTAGCATTAGCACGAGGAACCTTGAAGTTAATTTTTTCCAGTAATTGAGGACATTCAATCAAATTATTAACTATTTTAAAAAGAAAAACCTGATCTGAATTCTACGTCTACGCGAGAGAGTTGTCAATTCAAAAAAGAAACAGCGCTCATTGTATGAAATCCCCTGTATACTAAATTTTATGAAAATCGTTGGAGTTGTTTCGGGGATTCAGATTATATATATATATATATATATATACAGAAATTGCTCGTTTAAAAATATAAGATTAGTTAAGAAAAAAATAGTAATTATTAAAATATTATATAATAATAAGCGTCGCACCGTGCGGCGCGGGCGGCTGCTCGGAGCGTGCCAGCGGGTAGGGTGGGTGCGGCGCAATAGTAATTATTAAAATATTATATAATAATAAGCGTCGCACCGTGCGGCGCGGGCGGCTGCTCGGAGCGTGCCAGCGGGTAGGGCGGGTGCGGCGCAATAGTAATTATTAAAATATTATATAATAATAAGCGTCGCACCGTGCGGCGCGGGCGGCTGCTCGGAGCGTGCCAGCGGGTAGGGCGGGTGCGGCGCAATAGTAATTATTAAAATATTATATAATAATAAGCGTCGCACCGTGCGGCGCGGGCGGCTGCTCGGAGCGTGCCAGCGGGTAGGGTGGGTGCGGCGCAATAGTAATTATTAAAATATTATATAATAATAAGCGTCGCACCGTGCGGCGCGGGCGGCTGCTCGGAGCGTGCCAGCGGGTAGGGCGGGTGCGGCGCAATAGTAATTATTAAAATATTATATAATAATAAGCGTCGCACCGTGCGGCGCGGGCGGCTGCTCGGAGCGTGCCAGCGGGTAGGGCGGGTGCGGCGCAATAGTAATTATTAAAATATTATATAATAATAAGCGTCGCACCGTGCGGCGCGGGCGGCTGCTCGGAGCGTGCCAGCGGGTAGGGCGGGTGCGGCGCAATAGTAATTATTAAAATATTATATAATAATAAGCGTCGCACCGTGCGGCGCGGGCGGCTGCTCGGAGCGTGCCAGCGGGTAGGGCGGGTGCGGCGCAATAGTAATTATTAAAATATTATATAATAATAAGCGTCGCACCGTGCGGCGCGGGCGGCTGCTCGGAGCGTGCCAGCGGGTAGGGCGGGTGCGGCGCAATAGTAATTATTAAAATATTATATAATAATAAGCGTCGCACCGTGCGGCGCGGGCGGCTGCTCGGAGCGTGCCAGCGGGTAGGGCGGGTGCGGCGCAATAGTAATTATTAAAATATTATATAATAATAAGCGTCGCACCGTGCGGCGCGGGCGGCTGCTCGGAGCGTGCCAGCGGGTAGGGCGGGTGCGGCGCAATAGTAATTATTAAAATATTATATAATAATAAGCGTCGCACCGTGCGGCGCGGGCGGCTGCTCGGAGCGTGCCAGCGGGTAGGGCGGGTGCGGCGCAATAGTAATTATTAAAATATTATATAATAATAAGCGTCGCACCGTGCGGCGCGGGCGGCTGCTCGGAGCGTGCCAGCGGGTAGGGCGGGTGCGGCGCAATAGTAATTATTAAAATATTATATAATAATAAGCGTCGCACCGTGCGGCGCGGGCGGCTGCTCGGAGCGTGCCAGCGGGTAGGGCGGGTGCGGCGCAATAGTAATTATTAAAATATTATATAATAATAAGCGTCGCACCGTGCGGCGCGGGCGGCTGCTCGGAGCGTGCCAGCGGGTAGGGCGGGTGCGGCGCAATAGTAATTATTAAAATATTATATAATAATAAGCGTCGCACCGTGCGGCGCGGGCGGCTGCTCGGAGCGTGCCAGCGGGTAGGGTGGGTGCGGCGCAATAGTAATTATTAAAATATTATATAATAATAAGCGTCGCACCGTGCGGCGCGGGCGGCTGCTCGGAGCGTGCCAGCGGGTAGGGCGGGTGCGGCGCAATAGTAATTATTAAAATATCATATAATAATAAGCGTCGCACCGTGCGGCGCGGGCGGCTGCTCGGAGCGTGCCAGCGGGTAGGGCGGGTGCGGCGCAATAGTAATTATTAAAATATTATATAATAATAAGCGTCGCACCGTGCGGCGCGGGCGGCTGCTCGGAGCGTGCCAGCGGGTAGGGCGGGTGCGGCGCAATAGTAATTATTAAAATATTATATAATAATAAGCGTCGCACCGTGCGGCGCGGGCGGCTGCTCGGAGCGTGCCAGCGGGTAGGGCGGGTGCGGCGCAATAGTAATTATTAAAATATTATATAATAATAAGCGTCGCACCGTGCGGCGCGGGCGGCTGCTCGGAGCGTGCCAGCGGGTAGGGCGGGTGCGGCGCAATAGTAATTATTAAAATATTATATAATAATAAGCGTCGCACCGTGCGGCGCGGGCGGCTGCTCGGAGCGTGCCAGCGGGTAGGGCGGGTGCGGCGCAATAGTAATTATTAAAATATTATATAATAATAAGCGTCGCACCGTGCGGCGCGGGCGGCTGCTCGGAGCGTGCCAGCGGGTAGGGCGGGTGCGGCGCAATAGTAATTATTAAAATATTATATAATAATAAGCGTCGCACCGTGCGGCGCGGGCGGCTGCTCGGAGCGTGCCAGCGGGTAGGGCGGGTGCGGCGCAATAGTAATTATTAAAATATTATATAATAATAAGCGTCGCACCGTGCGGCGCGGGCGGCTGCTCGGAGCGTGCCAGCGGGTAGGGTGGGTGCGGCGCAATAGTAATTATTAAAATATTATATAATAATAAGCGTCGCACCGTGCGGCGCGGGCGGCTGCTCGGAGCGTGCCAGCGGGTAGGGCGGGTGCGGCGCAATAGTAATTATTAAAATATTATATAATAATAAGCGTCGCACCGTGCGGCGCGGGCGGCTGCTCGGAGCGTGCCAGCGGGTAGGGCGGGTGCGGCGCAATAGTAATTATTAAAATATTATATAATAATAAGCGTCGCACCGTGCGGCGCGGGCGGCTGCTCGGAGCGTGCCAGCGGGTAGGGCGGGTGCGGCGCAATAGTAATTATTAAAATATTATATAATAATAAGCGTCGCACCGTGCGGCGCGGGCGGCTGCTCGGAGCGTGCCAGCGGGTAGGGCGGGTGCGGCGCAATAGTAATTATTAAAATATTATATAATAATAAGCGTCGCACCGTGCGGCGCGGGCGGCTGCTCGGAGCGTGCCAGCGGGTAGGGCGGGTGCGGCGCAATAGTAATTATTAAAATATTATATAATAATAAGCGTCGCACCGTGCGGCGCGGGCGGCTGCTCGGAGCGTGCCAGCGGGTAGGGTGGGTGCGGCGCAATAGTAATTATTAAAATATTATATAATAATAAGCGTCGCACCGTGCGGCGCGGGCGGCTGCTCGGAGCGTGCCAGCGGGTAGGGCGGGTGCGGCGCAATAGTAATTATTAAAATATTATATAATAATAAGCGTCGCACCGTGCGGCGCGGGCGGCTGCTCGGAGCGTGCCAGCGGGTAGGGCGGGTGCGGCGCAATAGTAATTATTAAAATATTATATAATAATAAGCGTCGCACCGTGCGGCGCGGGCGGCTGCTCGGAGCGTGCCAGCGGGTAGGGTGGGTGCGGCGCAATAGTAATTATTAAAATATTATATAATAATAAGCGTCGCACCGTGCGGCGCGGGCGGCTGCTCGGAGCGTGCCAGCGGGTAGGGCGGGTGCGGCGCAATAGTAATTATTAAAATATTATATAATAATAAGCGTCGCACCGTGCGGCGCGGGCGGCTGCTCGGAGCGTGCCAGCGGGTAGGGTGGGTGCGGCGCACGCCGCAGCAGCCGCAGTGCGGGCAGCCCGGCCGCCACCCGCCCGGCCGTCATGCTGCTCAGCGACGCCACCCACCCGTCGAACGACACAGTCTCCTTGCCTCGGTCGCAGGCCTCCTCCAGGCAGCATTGCACCTGTAATTTGTCATTTCTCAATTTGTGAATGTTGGTTAAGCAATTCAAATTCAAAAACACTTTATTCATGTAGGTTACGGAAATGACACTTATGAATGTAAAAAAAATAAAAATATTGTTTCTTATTGAATTTACCACTACTTCGTAAAGGGTTGAGCTAATGAGAAGAAGTAGCAAGAAACTCATCGCCTTTAAGTCAAGATTTACATTTTAATTGTTTTACAAATCATTTCAATGACAATATATGCAGTGACGCAACAAAGGTACTCAAATGTCTTGAATGAAAATGAATTGAAGGGAGGATACTCCTCGTGGTTATAGGTAAAGCTGATAACTTTATATAAAAATAATATATATCGGCGAAAATACTACAACACACCTTATTATAAAAACGAGAATAATTCAGTTTAACTAATTTTAGTTAAAATTAGTTCATAATTTATCCTCTAATTACATTGTGACGTGAAATTATTGTAAAAAACAACACGAATTGAAAACACGTGCACGTGCACCGAGTCCTATAAATACAGCCGCACGGTCGACAATAGAGTCAGTCGTGCTCGGGCTGTAGTACGGTAAAGTAATAAAATACCTACTCGTGTAGTTTTCTTTAGAAGAACCAATGAGTGATCTTCAGCAAGATAGCAATTGTGATGTCAACAGTAATGACGTCACACCTGTTAAAAACAATACAGAGGTTCTTTCCTCCTCATCAGAAGTGGGATACGACCTGATCAACTGCAACCAACCAACATCCAGCAGAAGGTACCGTTGGTAGATAACAATACACCATTGGAAGCAGGGTCACAAGGACTGCAAGTATACCCATATTATGGAAATCAGATGGGAGGGATACCAAGTCATTGCAAATGATGGAGACGATGCAGAAAATGTCGGTGCGCTTATGTGCTTTATCTACCGAAGCGAAGATAAAGGATTGAAATCTACTTTATTTGACTGGAACGAGTGCGCTGCAATGCGTAGTGCAGAACGAGAGTTTGGTGTCAGCTCGTAGTGCTGCAGGATGGCACCTGTACATGCTTATTTACGTGTTGATCGTATCGACGGAAAACGAATTACCCGCTCACCGAGATCCTATTGCACAACACACCCAGCCCATTCCATCAATCATATGAGAAAGGCTGTCACTGCAGCCACACTAAGACTCAGTGTGAGGATAATCAGAGTATAGGGAAGTACCTCTATTCAATAATTCAAAAAAAAACAGACGAATATCTTTTATAAATCCACGAGGGAGTCCTACGAGAAAAGTGCCTGAAAAGTGGCCTCTGGCGGTGGTAGCTCAGGCTAACAACGTCATACATTTGTGATAACCACGTATGCTTGATGTATCCATCAGAGATACCGTTGGGACGCCTTGTGAAATCGTGAGTAGACACATAGACGCCACAGATCCGTATGAATATCTGGAGAGTGGTACTTCTGAGCTAATCATGTCATAAACTTGGATAACCACGGACCCATGATGTATCCATAAGAGAACCATAGAGATACCGTTGGGAAGCCTTGTGGAATTGTGATTAGACACGTACACACCACATATCCATAAGAGTGTCTGGAGAGTGGTACCTCTGAGCTAATCATGTCATAAACTTGGATAACCACGGACCCATGATGTATCCATAAGAGAACCATGGAGATACCGTTGGGAAGCCTTGTGGAATTGTGATGAGACACGTACACACCACAGATCCGTATGAATATCTGGAGAGTGGTACCTCTGAGCTAATCATGTCATAAACTTGGATAACCACGGACCCATGATCTCTGACCTACTCACGTTACACACTTGTGCTAACCACGGACTCTTGATGGATACACAATGTGAACAGTTTTATTCTATAATTCAAAACATCCTGATGAAAACCTTTTATTAATCCACGAGAACTCTACGAGACCCTCCAGGAACTCTACGAGACCCTCCGAGACATCTTCGAGAACCTCCGAAAAGCCTCTTAAAACTTTATATTTTTGCAGCTCAACGAGAACTCTACGAGATCCTATGAGAATCTCCAAGAACTCTACGAGAACCACTGAGAACCCTCAGTTATAATCATAGCATTTGAGTTTATGTAACTACAACAAAGCAACTCAAGCTGATAACAGATGCACTACTCAGAAAAACTTTCTATACTTGCTTTTGACTTCGCACGGGCGATTTGCCGCTTAAAAAATCTGGAAGCACGGTTGTATTTCCTCTTTAGAACTATGCAGTTCGGATCCTTTGTGCCCAGCGCCGCAACCCAAGTTCGATACGCCTGTTTTTTGCAGTCAGATGCTGCTTTAACTGACGCATCGAACCAGGGCTGTGATCTGCCACCGATCGGTACTACAGAGCTTGGTATAAAAATATCCATGCCCTGTAGTATCACATCGGCTTCTGCAACGGCGCAGGCACTAGGATCATCCGAAGGGAAACAAACCCTGCTCCAAGGGTAGGATGCAAAAAAGGAACGCATCCTATCCCAATCTGCTGACTTGTAGTGCCAAACGCGGCGGGTCGCTGGTGGTCTGCGACGTGGGCGTCGTATAGGCACTACACTCCTGACCAGGCAATGGTCGGACGTTCCGAGAGGGGCGTCGACAATGACCTGGTAACCATCGGGATGTGTAGTCAGCAGAAGATCTAATAAGGACGGCATGTGGCTATCCACATCCGGGAGCCGCGTTGGCGACTAAACCAATTGGGACAGATCGTACGCCAATGCAAAATTATGCACAGATCGCCCTGCGTAGTCTGTGGTACGTGATCCAAGCCATTCGGCATTGTGCCCGTTGAAATCACCCAAGACTACGATTTCAGCGGAGGGGATCTGTGCAAGCACGTCGTCAATTGCCGCTTGAACGCAGCCCATGAGATGATCGGTTTCTGCGTTACCACTATGGGACCTGTAGACACACGCATAGATGCGGACGCGGTCCTCTAAATCTACGCGGAGCCAGAGAGTGGACAGGTCCCTACCCTCAAAATTGCCGAGACGGCGACAGCAGATATCCTCCCTAACGTACACACATACCCCGGCATGAGGCAAAAAATTGTGCTCAATTTTGTACCCGGGGTACGTTAAATATGACGTATCGCTAGGTCGAGATATCGGCGTCTCCGTAAGGAAACACAAGGCCGGCTTCGCCGTCTCAAGGTGGTGGTGGACGGCGTTTAAGTTGGAGTGAATTCCCCTGATATTGCAAAAGTCCACGTTGAGTATGGAGCGGGGTGCCGTGGTGTTACTGCCTCGTTTGTCCTTGGTCATGCGCGGTACTGTGCCCTCCCCAGAATACGAAGGGCAGCCCGAGCTAGAGTTCTCGGGGAGGGATTCTCCGATTCTGGTAGAGCCGGTACCCTCCTGGGGTACTATCTCTGTAGGGACCGCTTTCATAATCTTTGTTGGGGATTTATGGCCTCCGGTCCTCGACACTAACCTATGCGAAACATAGCGGCACTAGGCCGCTACTTCACGCCGGTATTCTGTGCGAGTGTGGTAATTAACCCGGACGAGTCTGGCCCGATTGTGCTGACGTCAAAAGACGGCTGCGTGACTCTCCCACTTCTCACAGAATCACTGCAACTTACAAATACCAACCAGGCTGGTGCAGAGCGCGCACCACCTGTCAGAATGGCCGTTTCGGCGCAAATACTACAACACACCAATTATAAAAACGAGAATAATTCAGTTTAACTAATTTTAGTTAAAATTAGTTCATAATTTATCCTCTAATTACATTGTGACGTGAAATTATTGTAAAAAACAACACGAATTGAAAACACGTGCACGTGCACCGAGTCCTATAAATACAGCCGCACGGTCGACACTAGAGTCAGTCGTGCTCGGGCTGTAGTACGGTACGGACCTCTCTGGGATGTCGTAACGCTGCCCTTGTTGAATAAACCAAAGTAATAAAATACCTACTCGTGTAGTTTTCTTTAGAAGAACTAATGAGTGATCTTCAGCAAGATAGCAATTATGATGTCAAAAGTAATGACGTCACAACTTTTAAAAACAATACAGAGGTTCTTTCCTCCTCATATAATAAACCCTGAAAAATCCTAAAAAATAATCATGAAAATCAGGATATTGAAATTAAAATGTAAGAAAAAAATAATGGAAATAATATAGTATGAGATACTTTTATATTCAAATTCAAAAACACTTTATTCATGTAGGTCACAGAAATGACACTTATGAATGTCAAAAAAAATATAAAAATATTGTTTCTTATTGAATTTACCGCTACTTCGTAAAGGGTTTAGCTAATGATAAGAAGTAGCAAGAAACTCATTGCCACTCTTTTAAGTCAAGATTTACATTTTAGTTGTTTTACAAATCATTTTCAATTACAATATATGCAAAGTGACGTCACAACAAAAATACTCAAAAGACAAAAACTGAAAGGCTTACATGAGTAAGTCAAAAAAAGAAAAAAAAGAAAATTAATACATATAAACACAAGAGTTATTGAGTATAGTAGATGCATCAATCCACACATACCGTAAATAAATAGAGGCATTATGTGAGCATTTCATAAAATAAAATATATAATAACTTTAACTTTAAAGGAAATAATAATAATAAAAAAACACATCAAGCAGACCTCCCGGTAACAAGATCATCCAGCCCCCACGAGTAGCACCCGTTCACGAGCATGACGCATGGACCAGCCATCGCCTCCCTCGACCATATTTTAGGGAAGGGAACGACCCGCCCCACGTCGCTGCCACAAGCAGAGGCATTTAAGCGAGCATGACGATACCTGTCACGAGAAATCTACCGAATAACAAAACAATTCAAGTTCATCTACATATTATGCAATACTTACTAAATGCCTCTACTTACAATTTTGTTTCAAATTACATAACTCATGATAATGATTATTAAAATTGATTAAAAAACAGAAACAATATTAATATTTAAATTATATAACTATAATGACATTTACCAAACTAAGACAGACATGTAACAGCCCAGCAGCTCAGTCCCAAGGGTTCTTTAGATCCAGATATTCAGATATTTTATAGTACCCTTTTGTATACAACTTTTTCTTTAGCACTGATTTATATTCATTTAAAGGTAAGTTCTGAATGTCAATAGGGACCTTATTATAAAAACGTATACACAGACCTCTGCATGAATTTGTGACTTTTTGGAGTCGACTTACATGAACAGCAAGCCTATCCCTATTTCTAGTATTGACATTATGAGTGTCACTAATTTTTTAAACGAATTTATATTTTTTTTTACATAAACAAGGTTTTCATATATGTATTGCGATGTCAAAGTCAAAACTTTTATTTCCTTAAACTTGGTCCTAATTTATAGATGGCACGAATAGCTCGCTTCTGCAGTGTGAAAATGGTGTGAACATCTGCAGCATGTCCCCAAAGTAAAATACCGTATGTCATCAGACTATGAAAGTAGCTGAAGTAGATCAACCTCGCGGTATTTTCATCCGTAAGTTGCCGAATTTTTTTAACTGCGTATGCTGCAGAACCAAGCTTTTTCGCCAAATTCCTAATATGAGGACCCCACTGATGTTTGGTATCTAAGGTAATCCCTAAAAATACGGTTGTATCTACAGGTTTCAACTCATCGTCTTTTACTACAATATTTGTGTCAACCTGTCTAACATAAGGCAGGGAAAATTTAATACATTTGGTTTTTTTTTCATTAAAAAGGAGATTATTCGTAGTGAACCATTCCACTACTTTGGAGATAGCATTGTTCACGTCATCAAAAGCAGTATGCTGTCTATGTAGTTTAAAAAGTAAAGAAGTATCATCTGCAAACAAACTATCTCATTTTTATTTTGTACAAAGTATGGTAAATCATTTATATATACAAGGAATAGGAATGGCCCAAGAATCGAACCCTGTGGAACGCCCATGGTAATGCGAGATCAAGCTGACCTCTTACTGTTCACTTCAACCATCTGAAACCTGTTGCCCAAATAAGACTTCAGAAAGCCAAGTGCTTCTCCCTTGATACCATAATGATGTAGTTTCCTGATTATTATTTCATGATGAACACAGTCAAATGCCTTGGATAAATCACAGAAAATACCAACGGCATCCTGACAATTATCCCAGGCTTCAAAAATTTGCTGAATAAGCTCAACGCCAGCATCTGTTGTTTAGTGACCAAATCCAAATTGTTTAGTGCTCATTAAATTGTTACCATAAAAATGATTAAGCAATTGTTGTAAAATAAGCTTTTCAAATATTTTACTTAGCGTCGGTAGAATAGATATTGGTCTAAAATTTGTGGGGTCAGAAGAACTACCGGCTTTGAATAATGGAATGACTTTACTCTGTTTCATCAAATCAGGAAACACACCATTGTCAAAACATAAGTTAAATATGACAACCAAGTATGGAGCAATACAATCAGCTATGGAGTGAATTATTTTAACGGAAAAGCCATCAAGATCAGCAACCTTTTTCAATTCTAATGATTTAAAGGCTTTCATTACATCATTGTAAGTAACATGAGTGAATTTGAACTCTATTTTACATTCATTTACATTAGACATAATTATAGATTCAGCAAGAGTGGCAGATGACTTTAGGACCTTGGTGGTGGAAACTGGAATATCAGCAAAAAATCTTTCAAAAGCATCCGCAACATCTTGGTCTGTATCCAAGATTTTATCATTTATTTTTAAACTAAAATTTAAGTTGCGAGGTTTGTTTTTTCCAGTCTCACTGTTTATTACTTGCCATGTTGATTTTATTTTATCTGAACTATTTTTAATTTTATTACTTATATACATTGATTTTGCTAAGGTACATGAGCGTTTAAATATCTTTAAATAATTTTTTACATAGTTAGCAAATCTTTCTGAGTGATTATACAATTTTTCCTCATAAAGTGAGTATAATTTCCTCCTGCTAATATGAATTCCCACCATTGCCCAATCACTGAAAGACAATGAATTATTTTTCTGTATATACTTTGGCTTAAATATAACATTATATTCACCTTTGATAACATCAATAACAGAATCATATAGTTCATTTGGGTCCTCATAATAATTTAAATTAGGTAACTTCATTAAAGTATTTGATCTAAAATTATTTAGGCGACTAGTGTTCACAGGTACATATTTAACACTGTACTTAGGTTTACTATAATTAAAATTAAAAGTGGTTAGTAGGCCACAGTGGTCTGATTCTAATTTATTTATAATTGACTTTGACTGTGGAACAATATTGGTAAATATATTATCAAGACAGGTTGATGTAGTCACTGTAATTCTAGTTGGCTCTAAAAATAAATTTACTAGATTATAGCATCGAAATAGGGATATTAGCTTAGTGCTCAGGCCGGATTCAACTAATAAATTGACATTAAAATCTCCACAAACAAGAATATTTTTATTACTAATTTTAAGTAAAACTTCATTATCATCATAATTTTTTCAAAAATGTTTATGATGCAGCTGGTGGTCTGTATACACTCATTACAACAAGCTGCTCAAGCTCTATACAGGCTATCTCAATAGTTTGTTCAACTGACAGGCTCACAATATCTGAACGTTCTTTATATTTTAAACTGTTATGAATCAGTATTAGAGAGCCTCCGTGTATTGCATTTTGTCTGTTGAACGAACTAGCAACCTGAAGCTTGCAAAAATTAAACATAAGCTGATGACTTTTTAACCAATGTTCTGTTAAACAAAGTATATCAATATCATTATTATTTAAAAACAACTCAATTTGGAAGTGTTTCCCAGACAAGCCCTGAATATTTTGGTGCACCAGGTTAATAAAATTTTTATTATTAAATTTATCTAATACGGGTGTGCTATGCTTTATATTCAAGTTATTATTTTTTGTTGTATTAGATTTCAAATTTCTGCCGGAGTTGTTCTCAGTTGTCTTATAAACTAGTTTAAATGGTTTGGAAAATATTCCACAGTTTTAATACCAAAGGTACTACTAACCTGCTCAATAGAAGCAGGTGTCTGTCTGTCCACCGAACAGGATAAGTTAATAAAATAATAATTTAGCACATGTGCTAATTGTCGAATACAATATTTAGAAAGATAATAATTATCTTTAGTCAAACAAAAATACTTTCCAATAAACTTATTGGTGTCCATAAAATGGAAAAGACCATGACAACATGTCAAGGTATGCATATATAAATTTAACTTATGTCTATGATTATTTTCTCGTTCTGGCAAGCTCTGACTGAATGGTAACCCAAACAAAATTATTTTATTTACATTATCTAAGTTGCTAAGCAATTTGAAATAATTAGCAATATCCTTATTATTAGTTCTTCCTCTTCTACCAATTAGAATTATTATTGTTGTATTTAAATTGAATTTAGAAGTAATAATTCTGTCTAAAATATACAGATATTTAAAATATTTTGACCAAAGTTAAGATTCAGTTGTAAACCATTTTTTTTTCCAATCTCATCACTGTACATAATAATGTTATGTTTAATATTGGTTTGTAACTCTTGATTTTGTGAGAGGGAAATAGTTGATATGTCTAATGATATGCAAGGGTTCTGCACTTGAGGTATAAGCGACTCATGCTCCGGCTGTTGGCAAGCTTGAGAAGGTGTCCCACAAAATATGTTTTTTGCCACTAGTGATTCAAATGTTTCTAGATTATACTGACTAGACTTAATAAGCTCATCCATTGCCAAAGCATGTTCACTTATCTCATTTTGAGCCATATCATATTTATAAGTTATTTCCTGTAGGGTTTTGTTCATATTAAAAAGATCTGAATGAAGCTGCTGTATTTCATATTCATAATTACACCTACATGATTCTAAATCTGAATTACACTGATTAAGTTTGTTTAATAATTCTGATCTTTCTTTACGCAAGTACAAATTCTTACCGAAATTATGATTTTTTTTGATAAATTTTTGGGTCGACTTAATATATTTGTTAATTTTAGCATATTTTGTTACCAGTTAAGTCAATAGTGACACTGAGGGAATCTGAATTACTAGGTGAGTTAGCAGAACACATTGTAGGTGAATTGCAGATTAGTTCTTCAAACAGTGACTGTGTGTGGGACATATTCCTGTTATTTTTTTGTGAGTCCAAGATAGTAATATGCTTATGAGCATCCCTTGGCTCCCATTCTAAGTCAGCAATGCGTTTGAGGGCAACATCAAAAGCATCACTGCTTTGGTCAAAACCAGCCAACACTGTCTGAAGTTCATGTCTATGACTTTGTATAATAAGCATTTCAGAGTGCAATTCTACCAACTCACTTTTCATCTTTTGGTTTTTTCCTAATACATTCAACATTTCCCTCTCACTATCCTCTCTCTCATATAGTAATTGCTCACATTCTGCCCTGGATGACTTTAGCTCTTTGAGAGTCTGATGTAGCTGGTCTTCCAATTGACGGATAGTTGTTTTGCGTCTGTTCATGGTTGAAAAATGTATAATATTTCGCAAAACAATGAGGTGAGCAACGACCAAAAGAGGATAGAGCGTAGATTGTTATTTTCTAATATAATATGTACCTATATTTTTTTCGATAAAAATATTATGTATTACTTACGTAAGTTATTAAATAAACAGCAAATACACTTCAATCAAAGACCAATTTTAAAATTGGCGACAACGGACTTTAGAAACGTCACAACCTAAATTAACTTTACGAAAACAATTATTTCCACAACACTTACATTAACAAGATAAATAAACTGTTTACTAATATTTATATAATTTGGTCGTGATGAGATTGAATTTTGATAAAATTAATGCAAATTTCATAGAAATTTAATTAAAATTTAGAGTTCTTTAGCTTACAACATGAACAGAAACAAGTTTATTAGAATTAACAATTCAATAGATTGAATGAGATGGATCTAAAATATTCCCCAAAGATCTCCACGATGTCCTGTGCTGCCCTCATCCAACCTATTCTGGTGACCTTGATCAGATCATCGGTACATCTTAGAGGGGGAGAACCTACCAGCACAATCACAATATCATCAAATGTTGGGAACGGGAACTAAAACGGGAACCGGAACTGGAATGAGACGAGATAATCTTCAATTCCGAACTTTTTTTTTATGGAATAGGAGCACAAACGAGCGTACGGGTCACCTGATGTTAAGTGATCACCGCCGCCCACATTCTCTTGCAACACCAGAGGAAGCACAAGAGCGTTGCCGGCCTTTAAGGAAGGTGTATGCGCTTTTTTTGAAGGTACCCATGTCGTATCGTCCCGGAAACACCGCACAAGGAAGCTCATTCCACAGCTTTGTAGTACGAGGGAGAAAGCTTCTTGAAAACCGCACTGTGGAGGACTGCCACACATCCAGATGGTGGGGATGATATCCTAACTTGTGGCGTGTCGTGCGAAGGTGAAATTCGGCGGCAGGAATCAGGTTAAACAGCTCTTCGGAACACTCCCCGTGATAAATGCGGTAGAAGACACACAATGAAGCGACGTCTCTACGCAACGCCAAGTGATCCAGCCGCTCACAGAGCACTGAGTCCCCGACAATTCGAGCTGCTCTACGTTGCACGCGGTCAAATGGATCGAGCAGATACTGGGGTGCACCAGCCCAGAGATGACAGCAATACTCCATGTGTGGCCGGACCTGCGCTTTGTAGAGCGCTAGAATGTGGGCCGGCTTGAAGTATTGCCGTGCTCTATTGATGACGCCCAGCTTCTTCGAAGCCAATTTGGCTTTGCCCTCCAGATGGCCACGGAATTGGCAATCGCTCGAGATTTCAAGACCCAGTATTCCGATACTAGGCGCGAAGAGCTTTAAGAGAAGTGTTCTCGAAGAGCGGTGATACGACAAATGGGTTTTTTAGTGGTAAACGCGCAAACTTGAGTCTTCTGGGGGTTAAATTGGACAAGGTTCAATTTACCCCATTCCGTGACCTTCTCGAGAGAGGACTCGATAGAAGACACAAGTTTCTCCCGGCACTGGTCGACGATTTCCCGAGAGAGACCTGCATGGCCCGTGTATACGGCATCACCAGTGCTGTCATCTGCATAGCAATGCATGTTGGAGGTGTCCAACATATCATTGATATGCAGAAGAAACAGCGTAGGAGATAGCATACAGCCTTGGGGCACTCCAGCATTCACGGGCTTCGGGTTCGAGCAATATCCGTCGACAACGACCTGTATGCTACGCCCAGTGAGGAAGCTGGAGGTCCACTTGCACAAGCTCTCGGGAAGCCCAAATGATGGAAGTTTTGAGAGGAGCGCGTTGTGCCATACACGATCAAAGGCCCTCGCTATATCCAGGCTAACTGCCAGGCCTTCCCCCTTGCTTTCAATAGCCGCCGCCCATCTATGTGTTAGGTATACCAGAAGATCACCTGCCGACCGTCCATGGCGAAAGCCGTACTGTCGGTCGTTGATCAACTAGTGACCCTCTAGGTATACTAAAAGCTGGCAGCTAATTATGCTCTCCATGATTTTGGAGAGCAGGGAGGTGATAGCAATAGGCCTGTAGTTTGCCGGATCCTGTCTCCTTTTTTGTTTGGATCGGATGGACAAGGGCTGACTTCCATGAATCAGGGACTACGCCTTTGGAATAAGAGTGCCGGAATAAACGCGTTAGCATCGGCATCAACTCAGGGGCAAACGTTCTAAGCACGATTGGAGAAGTGCCATCCGGCCCGCTCGACTTCCTGACGTCCAACGAAAACAGAGCTCGCCTAACAGTTTTCTGTCTAAACTGTACTTCAGGCATAGAGCTCTGACACCGCGGGATGGTCGGCGGTGTTTTTCCATTGTCGTCAAGAGTCGAGTTAGAGGCGAAAAGAGCGCACAGGAGATCGGCTTTCTCTTTTTCCATATGGGCCAGGGTGTCATTCCTCATGTGCAACGGCGGCATGGACGGCTGCCTGGTTGAAGTTACCAAGAGCAGCTTTCGACAACGACCAGAACTTGCGTGTTTCGGTCGGGTAGCTGGAAAGCTGCTCGCCGATTTTGACGACGTGCTTTGAATTCACACGGGCGATTTGCCGCTTAAAAAATCTGGAGGCACGGTTATATTTCCTCTTAAGAACTATGCAAATCGGATCCTTTGTGCCCAGCGCCGCAACCCTAGTTCGATACGCCTATTTTTTGCAGTCAGATGCTGCTTTAACTGACGCATCGAACCAGGGCTGTGATCTGCCACCGATCGGTACTACAGAGCTTGTTATAAAAATATCCATGCCCTGCAGTATCACATCAGCTACTGCAACGACGCAGGCACTAGGATCATCCGAAGGGAAACAAACCTTGCCCCAAGGGTAGGATGCAAAAAAGGAACGCATCCTATCCCAATCTGCTGACTTGTAGTGCCAAACGCGGCGGGTCGCTGGTGGTCTGCGACGTTGGCGTCGGATAGGCACTACACTCCTGACCAGGCAATGGTCGGACGTTCCGAGAGGGGCGTCGACAAACACCTGGTAACTATCGGGATGTGTAGTCAGCAGAAGATCTAATAAGGACGGCATGTGGCTATCCACATCCGGGAGCCGCGTTGGCGTCTCAACCAATTGGGACAGACCATACACCAATGCAAAATTATGCACAGATCGCCCTGCGTAGTCTGTGGTACGTGATCCAAGCCATTCGGCATTGTGCCCGTTGAAATCACCCAAGACTACGATTTCAGCGGAGGGGATCTGTGCAAGCACGTCGTCAATTGCCGCTTGAACGCAGCCCATGAGATGATCGGTTTCTGCGTTACCACTATGGGACCTGTAGACATACGCATGAGCGTGGAGCGGGGTGCCGTGGTGTTACTGCCTCGTTTGTCCTCGGTCATGCGCGGATCTGTGCCCACCCCAGTACTAGGCCGCTACTTCACGCCGGTATTCTGTGCGAGTGTGGTAATTAACCCGGACGAGTCTGGCCCGATTGTGCTGACGTCATAAGACGGCAGCGTGACTCTCCCACTTCTAAAAAGCCCTTAGTCACCTCTTACGACACCCATGGGCCTGGTACTCCCCTATTTTTTTTACGCCCCGGGGAAAGTACAAAGGCAAACGAAAGAACTTGCTTATTATTTTTAAAAACCCTTTATGTACGCGGACGAAGTCGCGGGCATCAGCTAGTTATTAATAAAATAGAGTTCTGTACATGTCTGGAAAATAAAATGTATGTTAAAACCACATGACATCCGTATAACCCCTAACATGTCACACATCACTAAACAAGCACCTTTTCACAATCGGCGTGACGAACAGTCCTAAGTGCAGAGGCTGTCTAGCCGAGGACGAAACGGTCACTCACGTAATTCTGGAATGTGCGGAGGTGGCTAACCAGCGGGCGAAAACCTTAACAAATACGAGGTCGCTCCAGGAAGTCTGAGAACACCTCAGGAATGTTCTGAACTTCTTGGAGAGGGCGCCACGTCGAAATACGAAGTTTCGTTTGACTGATATATTTTCCTATTACGATAGTATTTCGGATCCGAAGATCGACGAATGAAGTTCGCGATTAGACATTTTGTCTTTCGCTTACCTTATTCCCAAATTCACTTACTTTTTATGGTTATGTTATGTAATAGGATTTAATACTAAGTTCGTCGTTTCGGAAACTTCGGCTTTCGATTTTGGTAATAGACCTCCTGGGCTATATACTAGTGGTTTAATTGCGGAAACAGGAGCCCCTATACCATACCTCCATGGGAAGTGGATCGTATCGTAGCGCAGCGGCGCGCGGCGGCTCTGCCAGTCGCGCCCACTCCCAGCGCACTCCGCGCCCGCCCGGAGACTGCACGCTGTAGCACGAGCGGCGCACCCGACATTCTGATACACCTGTTGATTCATATTATATTATACCAGGCCTGTCTCACTTGCAGTGTAGGTATAGAAATCGTAAGTACGTGCGGAGGCCTACTCTGTATTACGCCAGCCAGTAGGGACTGATGACTGAGCAGTGACGCACGCGCGACCTTCGATGTCACCTTCACAAATCCGACCGATATTTAAAAAATGGAGAAACATAAATAAAGCAAAGTATGCTAAAGGTCATTGCGATCCAATTTTAATTTTTTTTAGGTTCCTTAAGACAATTATACAATCTAATTCAAACTGATTATTACTATAATGATATTACCATTTATGATAGCTACTTATTTATTTCCTATATATACGACGACCTGTATAGCCGAGAGGTTAGCGATCCTACCTACTAAGCTAGAGGTCCCGGGTTCGAATCCGGGTAGGTGCAAGCATTTATATGATGAATATGGATGTTTGTTTCCGAGTCATGGATGTTTAAATGTATTTATGTATGTTTATATGAATATAATATGTATGTTTAAGTAAGTATATTGTATTAAATATATCATTGTCTTGTAACCCATAACACAGGCTATACATGCTTAACTTGGGGCAAGATAATTTGTGTAAAAAGTGTTTCAATATTATTATTATTATTATATATTACGTAGGTTTGACTACATGTCGTGGTCTTCCAACTCATACATTACTATCTGCAACTAATGTATGTGTGATGACGAAAGAATATTGATTTAAAATAACAATTACATACCTATTTATATTTAAGAAAAAACTGAGCTATTTTTATAAGATAACCTTATACTAGGTAGGTATTGTTTTAGGTAAGGAAGTCAACCCTATTGTCATCAGAAGAGGTAAGAGAGGTGATTAAAAAGAGTCTGTATTACTTTAATTGATTTTGCTTACTGAGACTTCCGTAATTGTACTATTATAATATATTCTTTGATTATATAGAGCTTTAAAACATTGCTAATACCTATTTTCATAAATATAAAAATATTTTATGCATCAACATGTGCATATTATGTTCTATGTTGAATGGTTGACTAGTTATAGTGACTAATCATTGTTCTTTAAAATTTGTTAACTACA
This sequence comes from Leptidea sinapis, assembly GCF_905404315.1. Taxonomy (NCBI): domain Eukaryota; kingdom Metazoa; phylum Arthropoda; class Insecta; order Lepidoptera; family Pieridae; genus Leptidea; species Leptidea sinapis. The sequence continues at coordinate 14,273,942 of NC_066281.1, forward strand.
TCTTTTGACAAATTTCGTAACAATCATATTAAGTTGTAAAGCATTTACACAAACATTATGTAAAAAGTATTTATACAACAAAATATTTTTCAATTACATAATTAAAAGTATTATTAAGAAAAACATAATAAATACCTATGATTTGTTGATAAAAGTTGGCAATCCCAGTTAGACTATGAAATTGCCCATAAGTACGGAAAATCTCTAAAATATATTTATTTTTTTAGTATATTATCCCTTCAAAATACCATACTAAAAAAAATTTGTAAACATATTTATTTAATCAATAACTATAAATTTCTGTCATCCCATTTCAAAACTCTTGGAACCTCGGCTCAACAGATTATATACTAGTGTTTTTTGTATTGCTGGCAGCAAGCAAAATGGTAAGGTAAGCTTCAACATGTGCTTCTTTCCATAGGTCAATTAAATCACGAAGCACCCATATATCAAGCTTTTTTATTTTACCAATTCAATTCGAATAGGTACATATAATGGGTGTGATAAATAATTATGGACCATGGCGCAAATTCCTTGATAGCTCAGTAGTTGGTTATCAATCAGATTAGTGGCTGATCAGGGTCCATTTTTCAAGGCAGTTTCTTGTATGGAAGCAAACTAAATATCTAATCTTCAAATGTAAAAATATTGGAAGTCAAATATTCCAATATTAGTTTAGATAGTTATAGCTATAATATTTCCCATGTTCTTCTCCGGGGGCAACAAAGGGCAAAAATTGTCAAAGGCCTATGATTTGGTATTACATGAATATTTATTGTACAAACTCGAAAAATACGGAATAAGAGACAATGCAAGTAACTTGATAAAAAGTTACCTAAAAAATCGGCCACAACATACCGAAATATCAAGAATAGTTAAATGCATTAAAAAGTCCACAAAAATTGTTTACACTTCGGAATTTAGAGAAAATCTGAGTTGCGCCATTCCACAAGGAAGTATTACCGATAATACTTTTGCTATTTCTATCATACATCAATGATCTCCCAGACTCTACAATTAATCAATGTGTGCTATTTACCTATGATACAACATTAATTATTAAAGTAAAAGACACAATTACACTAAAAAATACAATTATTAATTCACTTAATGACATTACCAAATGGCTTAATAATAATAATTATTATTATTATATATACAGACAGTATCAGAACAAGCCGCGTGGTGTGCATACCATCATATATCATCCGTACTGTGCTATGGACTCATCATTTGGGGAAATTATTCGGGCGCAATTCGCGCTTTCAGAGTTAAAAAAGAATGTATCCCTGCAATATGTTATGCACACTGGATAGATAGCTGCAAGCCACTTTTTATCAAAAAGGAAATATTCACACTTCCCCCTTTGTATATTCAGGAAATGTGTGTATTTGTACATAAACACCCGGAATATTTCACCAAAATGAAAGATCACTCTACTAGGAACACTCAATACCCAAACAAATTACTTGTACCCAAATGTCAATGGACACTGCCAAGAAAATGTTCATTACATGGCGATAAAAATATATAATAAGTTACCCGACCATTTAAAAGACATGACATGTAGTCAACTTAAGAATAGATTGACAAAATGGCTAATAAAAAATTGTTTTTATTGTTATTCCAATAAATGACTATTTAAATTTAAGGAAAATTGACATATAAATCTGACACAAATATTACTATTTTATTAGAATTATAATTGTATTGCTCAGTGTATAATACTTCATGGTTAGGTTCAATATTGTATAAAATAAAATTTTATACTACATATATTTGCATGCCTTGTAGGTAGAATAACAGAAAATTAATCTAAATAAAATAAGACTGATTGTACTGACCTTATTCCAATGCAAATAAAGATTACTATTATTATTATTATTTTTAAGGAATTGGGAAGTAGTAAGAGGCAAGTAAGGGCTTTTAGAAGTGGGAGAGTCATGTTTAGACTTGTCCGGATTAAATTAAGAAAACCTGTGTAGTAGTGGACTAGCGTGGCAATGTTTCAAATAGGTCAGTGTTGAGGACCAGCGCCCATCCTCCCACCCGTCCCTCTACCAGAACATGTCAGCGGTCATTAAAGAGATTTTTACCCCAGGAGGCTACTGAGTCTGGAAGAGTCAGAGAATCCATCCCCTGAGTATGATCGCTAGGGCTGCTCATCATATTCTGGGGAGGGCACAGAACCGAGATTGCCCGAGGACGAACGAGGTTCAACACCACTGTGTACCACTATATACTGTACTCAAAAATTCTAGCTTTTACGTATGAATTATCATTTACTCTTTTTGATTTTCTTGTGTAAGGCATTGAGTAATTGATGTTTGAGTATTTTTGTTAGATCACTTTACATATATTGTTATTGATATGATTCATAAAGAGATGAACCTTAAAATTTTGATTGAAAGAGCAATGTTTTTGTTTTCCACTTCTTCTCATTAAGGATCAACCTTTACCGTGAGTAAGTGGTGGTAAAAAGAAAAGAAAACTTTTGACCTTCATAAGTGTCATTTCCTTGAATGAATAAGGTGGTTTGTATTATGGGTGTTTATTACTAACCGTACTAACTCTTGTTGACTATTCTTCAGTTCACAAAAAAAACAACAGCTATTTCAACCGATCATTTCAGCTCTTTACATAATTCAATCAGCTAAATTAAAATAAAAAATCTCTCCACCTTGACGTTGGCCGAATCGTCGAAATTCAGTCGACGGAGCCAGTTAATTTAAAAAAAAATAAAACGGTGGTTTGATTTGAAAGTTATAGATCTAAATTCACAGGGGAAAAAAGAAAAATACAACAATATTATTGCACCTACCTGGTGTCTCAGAGCATTGGGTTAAGGTCCTGAGGTTAATGTAGTGGCCCTTCAGTGTGGGTTCTGCATCGGCAAGAACTACTCGTGTTAGCTGCTTGGCATGTGCTCTTTCCAAGGTGCGAGCTACTCCAGGGGAGTGTGGTAACCACTGACCCTCCTCCTGCCATTCCCACACAACAACACAGTGTACAGATGACATTACCCTCTAAGTCATCACCGAATTAATCATGACATATATTGAGGTTTGATGGACAAATGAACCTTAACATCACATTCACGAAAGGGTAATAAATAGGTACTTAGTAACTTAATATGCTACAATTACATGGTTGAGTCAACTTAAGTAAAATTTTAATAAGGATGAAACTTAAAACAAAGCAGTGTGTTTGTAAACAAAATAATAAAATAGTTGTAGGTAGCGAAACGCCACATCAATCCGCAAGGCCCGGACACCGATACCTATTGTTAAACTTTAAACTAGTGTACCGTACACTAAAAACCTACTTTAATTAATAGATACACATATCATGTATTAGTTCATAATATTAAAATGAATTTATTGTATAATTTCCTTGACATAATTAACAAATAAACGCATAACGGTCAGCTTGTCAAGTATAACTAAATTTGAAGTTTGAACTTTGAACCACAGACCTTTTTTTTTTGGTTCTGTTCGTCCATCTGGACAGGCAAAGGGGTCAAAAGCCCATACAGCCAAGTCTTCATTTTTATTTTTCTATTCTTCACGTTACACAGCTTGTTCAAAGTCAAGCTAAGTATTTAATATTTATATAATCTTCAACTTCAAACATAAATAGTACAATTTCACATAAAAGTAGTATTTCGTGTTCTTCATGTATCATTTTCTTCATATACATATAGGTTCGCATGACAGGCCGAAGCCAAGTCTTTTATTGATAATATTCTTGTTCCAATGAAGATCAAGCTTAAACCCTGGGCGGGTTTAATAATAATAAACTTTTATGATATAATACTAAAATATGTATCTCATATACGTTATAAGAAATATATTATACATGAATTATAAGTAATAATGATGAATATTAGTTGAATATAATTATAAGATAATATGAAACTAATTCTAAATAACTAAAGGTACAACTACAAATATAATATTTACTACAAATATAATATATACATTAAAATTTACATTATAAACACAAGTCCAATAATAATTTATGGACGAATATGTTTTAAGTCTGTGTATGTGGATTGTGTCAAAAGCCAAGCCGTATTTTCAAATTTCGCCTACCGTTGAAACTATAAATTTGTAAAGCGGCACGAAGCAGTCATAAGTTTTCAATAGCTGCTGAAGTGAGCGCGGGATGTCTTCAGCATTCTTATAAATATCCAAGAGGCAGTCTATCAGTATAAATCTTTGAAGATTATATTGGGGACAGTCAAAGAAAATGTGATCAAGAGTTTGGATGGATAAATTACAGAATTGACAAGTTGGAGAATCTAAAACACCGATCCTAAATAAATGAGCACAACTACGAGAATGTCCCAGACGTAACCGACAAATTGTGGTGTAAAATTTTCTGTGTAAGTATTTTTTCTTTTTAACAAACCCGGGAGGAGAGATTTCGTTTTTAATGTCGGCTAACCATTTGCCCTTTGTTTGAACAACTTGTTGCCAATAATTCTGCAAGTCTTGCAAGAATGTACCTTTAAAATGAGACAGTGCATCTGTGTGTGGTATGGGAATGTTCAAAGCAGTATGTATCTGATTACTATTCACAATAGATTTAGCAAGATAATCAGCTTGTTCATTTCCTTCCACGCCTATGTGTGAAGGAGTCCAGAATAAAACAATATCTTTTGTTAGGGATAAGCATTGATATTTGTCTCTAATATTGTAAATGATGAAATTAGTTGTAACATTACATTTAGGATATTGTAAAGCTTTTAAAACACTTATGCTATCCATTATAACAATCCAATTATTATATGACTGTTCTACAATATATTCTAGAGCAGCATATATGGCAGCACATTCTGCTGTGTATATACTAGCCAAGCTATTTAACCTATGACCAAACCCACTCCGCAGTTGTATGTCATAAACTGCCATAGAGACAGCAGTATTACTTTTAGATCCATCAGTATAAAGTTGGTTATAATTTTGCCACTCTGACAGCATACTATATACATCTTCCTTATATTTTAATGATTCATTAATAATTATTTTAATAGGTGTATATTTTGAATTATAAGAATTTAAATAACATGGCCAAAGAATACTAGAAAATAGATTATGATCACAAGAAAAATGTAACAAATCAGAGATGCCTTCTACTTGATAGTAGGAATTATTGTCAGTTTGGTTAATATAGTCCTGTATCTTTAATACGAGTGGATGATTATTAATAGAAGTTAATTTGAAAAAGAATTTTGTTTGTAGATATTTGAATCTAAGACCTAGTGGGGGAATATTACATTGTAATGATATAATAGGAGTAGACCTAAAAGCGCCTGTTATGATCCTTAAGCATTTATTTTGTATTTTTTCTAATTTATTCACTAATGTAATTACTCCACCATAACAAAAGAAGGCATACTCAAAATGGCTACGAACTAATGACTTATATAGTGTTAGCAAGATGCGTGGGTCTGCACCCCAATATTTACCAGCTAATGATTTCAGAATATAGCAGGCCTTTAATGCTCGATTTTCTAATATTTCAACATATTTGTGCCATCTAAAATTACTTAAAAACGTAACTCCTAAAAACTTTATTGAATTTCCTGAATTGAAATTTCCTGAGTACCATAATATATTTTTGCATCTCTTATTCTTATAGAATGCTTTGAAAATATTACTACTTTGCTTTTGTCAATACTGACCTCAAGACTAAGATATTGAAAATAAAGCTCCAATTTTTTGAGTGCTACATTAAGATCTAACACAACATTTGATAAATTAAGTCCTGAACTATACACTACTAGATCATCAGCAAATTGGATGTTAGAAACTCTATTACCCAAAACAATATTTATTTGATTTATGTAGATTATAATGAGCAATGGACTCAAAATTCCGCCCTGCGATACGCCTCTATATGAATATTGAGCACCTATTAATTGGTTATTGACTCTAACATAAAGTTTACGACCATGCAAGAAATTGAATATCCAACTAACAATTTTTTCAGGGACATTTAAAGATAGAAGAATGGATGATAATTGTTCTAAATCAACTTATTATTATTAAATGCTCCTACAACATCCAAAAAAACTCCAGCCAATATCTTATTGTCAATCTGGGCACTATGGATGTCAAGACATAAATGCCGTAGACTCTCACAAGCAGAACGACCACATCGAAATCCAAATTGATTATTAGGTAAGAGGTTACTTTCAATATAAAATATTAATCTCTGTTTTATTAATTGTTCAAAAATTTTACCAACACACGAGCTTAGTGTGATAGGACGATATGAATCAGCTGAACTAGAATCTTTCCCATGCTTTAAAATTGGAATTAGACAGTCTGTTTTCCATTCTTCTGGAATAGTGGAGTTCTTCCATAGGAGATTTAATATTTTTAGAAACTTATTTAAGTTAGAAGAGTTTAGGAGTTTAAAAATTTTATAGGAGAGCTAATCCAAACCACATGCAGAGTCCTTTCTTGATGATAGACTAGCTTTTAATTCTTAAATAGTAAAAGTGGCAATCATAAAAGAGTTGGTGCTTAAAGGATGATTATTGTGGATAATTGTCAAATTTTGTACTGTATCTGGAGTATATTTGTGTAAAAAGTTGGATATCCAATTATTGCTAGAGAAACAATTATTATTAGAATATAAGTTCTTAAATTTCCTCATTTTTGTCCAAATTGTTTCATTGGTGTTAACCTATTTATGGTGGAGCAAAAATCTGTCCAGGATTTACGACGTTCAAGTCTTAATATACATTTTTTCTTTGCTTGAGCTTGCTTAAAATGAATGTAGTTTTGGATATTGCAATTTGATTTGAATAAAAGATAAGCCTGCTTGCAATCTTCTACCACTTTAGTACATTGCCCATTCCACCAGGGAAGTTGTCGCTTTCTTATAGGTAGATGAGTAATATTGTTACAGTGGTAGTTGGTTTTAGGTACTGAATTTTCTACCGCTCTAAGAATTAAGGAGCAGAAGTTATTGTAAGACTTCTGTAGATTACGATTATTTATATCAAATTGTTTTAACAAGTCATTTACTAAGTTCTCATATTGGTCCCAATTTACTATTTTCAGATTACTGTGTGGAGGAATGTTGGATGAAAATGAAGAAGATTCAGTTTCCGACACTACCATGGAAAATTTTGTGATTGTAGGCAAATGATAGCTGCCCAAAGAGTCCTGATGAACTTGCCATTCACAGCACAGGAATAATGAAGATGATACTATTGTTAGATCTAGTCCATTTGGTCTCCAAGAATTAGTACCCACTGTAGTTGATTGATCATTATTTAAGAGCATTAAGTCATTATCGTCAATTACATCCATGATGCCCCTTCCTCTAGAATTGGTTCTATTACAACCCCAAATGGTATGGTGAGCATTAAAATCACCAGCAATTATTAGTGGTTTTGGAATACTATGCAACAGTCTATTAAATTTAGATTTGTCAAAGTTAGGTACACTGTTGCCAGGACTATAAAAGCTAACAATTGAGATGTCTTTTTGTTTGTATTTAATTTTGATTGCTACATTTATTTAATTTTGATTGCTACATTTTGCAAGGAGTTATCAGAAAATGTTTCTAACTTTTGAAAAAAATGCCATTTCTAACAAAAATTGCTACACCATTGTGATCATTACCACAATCATTTCTTAGTATTGTATAACCTCTGATAGAAAACTGTATATTTGGTTTAAGCCAAGTTTCTGATATAAGTGCTATGTGTATGTCCTGCTCATAAAGTAGGCTTTGAAGCTCAAGTCTGTTACTCAACAGACTTTGAGCATTCCACTGTACTATGTTAAGTTTGTGACAGTTGAATGTGACGTTTTATTTTTAATTTCTATGGTATCTTTAATAGCTGAACTAATTGCGTGTGAGCTAATGCTTTGATTCTGTGTTTTATTTAGTGTAATGACTTTGATTATTGATTCTGTGATTTGGTTGACGTTAGATTGGATAAAATTAAATTAATGATGTCTTGTGTGTTCTCTATCTTATTGAGTGATGGAAAGTTTGTTGGATGTTTAAATAAATCTGATAATGGTGTTTTACTTTTATTTTTACTATCCAATATCTTTTTTTGTTTTATAGGGCATTGACCTGATACTGCAAGATGGTTACCTTTACAGTGCACACATACTGCTTTGTCAATAGGTATAGTACATTCTTTATATGAATGATTTTCAGTGCAGATTGAGCAACGCTGAGCATTCTTACAGAATTTAGCCAAGTGGTCAAACCTAAGGCATCGGAAAACTGCTTAACTGGCGGCACATAAGGTCGCACTGGTAGACGCCACATCTTTAAGTGAACGTAATCTGGGAGTGAAGTAGATGACGCAAAGGTAATAATGACTGTCTGTGTAGGTTGTAATATAAAACCACTATCGGATTTGTCTTTTTTCATTATACGCCGAACAGAATTTTTTTTTGTACTAGACAAAGATTTGAAAATTTTTTTGTTGGACATATCAATGGGTACGGAGGAAATCACTCCAGACAATTCAGTGGCACCAGCTGGGATGGACGCCTTAATATTTTGTTCCCTTAAAAATGTCGTGTTGTCTAGGAATGTATTAGCCAAATTGGGTCGTTCAAATACTACTCCTATCTTATATTTGTTGAGTTTCATAAGATATTTTAATGAAACGCGATAAGTAGCTACTAAGAGTAAGCATGTCACGACTACCAAGTGGCTGTTCAGTGACACTCTCTATGAAGACTATAAATTCATGACCGGCACCTGCGTCTTCCGGATATCGGCGACAATAGTCGGGGCCACCCTATATGGCAAATAAAAGTCCTCGTGGTCTTCCAAAACTGTACGCGAATCTGAGTATTCGCTACTTTCAGAGGTGGAATCTAGAATAGACTCACCTTTATCTCGTTCCGGCTTCGTTTTTTCCCGCCTTTTCGACATCTCTTAGCACAAACCTAAATCACTAAATATATAGACTTTTACTTATACTAAACAAATTAAATGATAAACATATACAAATACTTAGATACTTTTCAAAAATATGAGGATGATATACAATATAATAGAAATATTTAATTTTATAGTTAAAAAGACCGCCCTAAGCACTCAAGAGTTCCCGCGCTTTTTCTGAACCACAGACCACAGTCACAGAAAACTTTGACTCTAACGAGACCACAGTACACTTTTACCACACAACACTATTACACTAACTAAATGTCAACTTAGTGGTTAAATTATCTTTGACTAAATTCTAAAACTAGTCTGTGGGCCAGGTGACCGTGAACGCGAAACTCAATAAGTAGGAAATCAGCTTAGAATATTACCGCTACAGAAGTAGCGTAACTTCATTACAAATAGAAAGGACAAGCGATATGCAACTAAGGCTGAGATACAACGGGACAAAGCTATTCATCTTGTATCTCTATCGCGTAATCCATTTATTTGTTTGGCCCAATGTCAACTTTGGGACAAATAAACAAAGATCTGTCATGTCATCGAGCTTGCGAATAGTATTTTTGTGATTTTATTGTTTTGAAACACATTTGGTGTGAGATACGGATGCCTTTCAACTTATAAAAGTTAAGGCGTTGGATAAGTTGTGTGTCTGGTTGCCAAAGCCAGTAATATAAAAATCCAGGAGTTAACTTCCACACGTAAGAATTGCTTTTTACCTAACGTTTTCAATACACGGTGAAACGTTATGGGTATACTATACTTTGAACCAGACATTCTTAAGGTCATCTCTAATGACTATGTGAAGTCAGAAATGGATTTGAATTATAAATTAATACAATTTTTGAAGTGCTAAGTTTTCGCAAAAACTATGCATCCCGCAACCCTTATCAGCTGTTTTTCTGAATTACAGTTTGACCTAAAATAGATAAATAACGTAGATGTGACATAATATCAGATAATAATAAAATGCCTACTATTTATTGCAGCTGTGTGGCAAATTATGTTCTCATTTTGCCTTGAAGACGAAGTTGTTTTGTATGTGCATTTTCTTTAGCTGACATTGAAAATCATTCCAAATTTGTTATTTACTGTAGTTATGCATTACCCAATAAAGATAGGTACTTCTAATCTTATTATGAAACTATTTTATGTTAGTAATTTCTTTGATTTACGCGAGTGTTACACATTTAAATAAAATACTTTTAAAGGATTGAAACGCGTGTTATTGTAACTGTGTTCTTACATTTTGTATTTATTTAAATATGTTATCTTAAGCATTTATTCGACCTGTCTGCAGCAATACTCTTTGAATTGTGCTTTGAATCACGATATCTACTGCTCTGTGATTGGACAATGTGTGAAAGACATTATCCAATCACAATCACGCAATTATTCGTATTTAAAATGGTATCGGCGGTCTTTGTGAATCAAAGGAAGCCGCTAGTAAAGGCGGTTTCCTGAGTTTAGAAATGTGGAAGCTCGCCGCCTGTTATGTGGGAATTAAACATAGGGAAACATTTGTGGAACAAATATGCCTAACCCTTCAAGAATACAGGCGTGAACCTGTGTAATGTTAAGTAATTTCTTATTTTGTTTATTAGTTTTGCAATAACAGAAGTAAGTTAATGTAATTGTATGTGAAACACATAAATACAAGCCATGTGCTCTTGTGTGGTTTCATGTAGTGTGCATATTCCTTAATCATAAATTCAATTTCAATGGATATTTACTTATTTACCAAAATAAATACAGCCTAAAAATGGCACTCTCTTTAAAAGTTAGGGTTGTCTAAGAAAAGTAATTGAAAAATAATATTTTTATTTCGTAGGGGAGTTTATGTATTTATTTATTAAAATTTAAACATCACCAAGTATGTCCAATAGTAATTGCATATGACCCAAATAACGTACCATTGAAGGGATGGAATACCCTTTCTGATTCACGCAGTGTAACTTGTAACAAGCTCGTTTCAAAAATATATATATGAAATACTCTTTCCAACAGTATTGATTTCTGATCCATAGTAACCTATTTTTTGGAAATTTGTCGTAATCAAAATAAACATATCTTAGAATAGTGACAGCCAAAATGCTGCTATAACATAGAAATAGTTTTACCCAAGTTAAGGGTAATGATTTATTTTAAAACTTATTTATTCAATTTTATTAAAATTACATACAGCAGATACATATTATTAGTATTAATAATTTACAACGATATATTTGTTCGGAGTAAGGAAATTAGAACGACATTTGTACATTTTACTTTGATCGATTATAAAACAAGGAACATGATGTAAAGATGTTGGACAATGTGTAGTAAAATAATAAACAAAATAATCTATTTCAGGTTCCCATTAGATTCAATACTAAAAAAATGGATAAAAGCAACAGGACGAACAGATTTATGGGAACTAAATAAACATGCAAGAATTTCTTTAGTCCACTTTGATGCGAGACAAATAATAACAAAAAATATAAACAAACGGTTCATTGAAGGTGCAGATCAAATTTATTCATGTAAGTGAATAAATTTCCCGCTCTCACCTCTCGCCTCGACACGTCGCACAAATGCGACACAAGCACATCACACCTATAACTATTTATGTAGTTAAAACCTACCTTGTCTGATACCGACACCAAAAATAGCTACATAATTGTAACTACACATTATTCTCGTAATAATTTGATTGAATTTTAGGTAGTAATATTTATTATTTCAATTTACTCAGGAAAACTCCAAAAATATTTTTAAGATACGATTTTAGTGCATATTTTATTGTTTTGGAAAAGTTTTTTTGAAGTCGGTTGTTTTATTTTAGATTTTTGGTGAATCTGAAGTACACCAACTTATTTGTCTAAATAATATGTGACGACCTACTAAATGTTCTGCTCATATGAGACAGCGCTGTTTTATTGAAACCAACGAAGTCAGGGAGATACGTCTATCTCAATAGAAGAAATCTACCTCGAGGACAATTTCAAAAGAGACTTGCGAGAGCGCAAAAATAGATAGAACATTGCGTCAAGATGCAATGCAGCAACGAATGTAAGCGCCAGCCTGGCACAACTCTCTCATAAACTCAAATATGTATGGCGTTGCGCTAAAAATAATGGTGGCAAACGCTGTCTCGATCTAACATATATTCGACTCTTTTGTTTGTTTTGGTTTGCGTGTCCTGTGACATTTCATTCATTCAAAATAAAAGTGACTGTTAACAATTTTTGTTACAAATTTTCGTTTTCTTTTACTTTATTCGTGTATTATTCAGGGTAATGTGCTTAATTATTTATATAATAATGCGAAAGACTTTCTAAGCTATACCAAGTAATAAAAAATGTGTAAAATATGTGGTTTAAAATCTGGCTGGTAAGAGAATTTTCATGGTGATGATGCGAGGGAGTCAAAATGGGGTGCGGTGTAATGCAAGATGTCCAGGGTAAGTGAGGTTGCGGGTAATCTGGTTTGGCCTGTTCACAATCAATAAACATAAAACGCCAAGTGGCTGAAGTACTCACCTGATACTGGTCAGCCCTTTCCTCAGACAAGCACTTCACTTGGCACTACGATGACGCGAAAGAAGTAGTATAAAAAACCACGTGCGACAATGATGCACGAATGCGTAACGCGGCGCGTGCGTGGTCAGCGGTGTCCACTCGAACAAGACCAATCGGTAAGTGTCGCGTTGTAAGCGGCCAGAGAGTCGTTCAGCGCCCGATGCGAAGACCAGGGCGATGCCAATGCTCGGGTTGTACATCAGCCCCCCAGGTGGCGTTATATGCTATTAAATGCGAACAATAACGGCGCAAATTCAAATTCAATTTTTTTTATTCAAATTGGATTTATAATCACTTATTGAACGTCAAAATCTACCACCCATTCAAAAGAGACTGCCTCAGACCTGAGAAGAATGGGCGCAAGAAACTCAGCGGGCTTTTTTTTTATATAAAATATGGATTACAATGTAATATCGTACAATAAACATTTATAATTAAAGAGCCTGAGGGTGTTCGCTTTATTCCCAGTCCGTGGTGTCATTAAGAAAATCGTTTATGCTATAATAACCTTTCCCACGCAAACGTTTTTTAACAATTCTTTTAAATTTCGTAACACATTTGTTTTGTACATTTTCTGGGATCATATTGTAGAAGCATATACATCGCCCAACAAAAGACTTACTAACTCGACCCCACCGAGTAGTAGGCATAATAAGTTTATGTTTGTTCCTCGTGTTAACATTATGAATGTCATAGTTTCTAGAAAATTCCTCAATGTGCTTATGAACATACAAAACATTATCACAAATGTATTGAGAAGCAACAGTCAAAATGTTTATTTCTTTAAATTTTTCTCTTAATGATTCTTTAGGACCTAGGTTATAAATCGCGCGAATAGCCCTCTTCTGCAGCACAAAGATAGTATTAATATCGGCCGCACTGCCCCATAACAATATACCATAGGACATGATACTATGAAAATAACTAAAGTATACTAATCTCGCCGTATCTATGTCAGTTAACCGTCTAATTTTCTTAACTGCATATGCTGCATAACTAAGCCTATTCGCCAATCCTTCAATATGGGGGCCCCACTGCAATTTGGAATCAAGAGTAATGCCAAGAAATACTAATAAAATATTCGCATCTACATTTTTGACATTTGGCGCGGTGAATTTAATATATTTGGTTTTATGATTACAAACATACTCCCCGGCTTGGAAATCCAAGGGATTATCAAAGGAAAAACGCGGGTAAGGAAAAGGTGTAGGAAAGTAGGAGAGAGTTATAATCAGAAAATTTGCCATTTATTTATTTATTTTATTTTATTTGGAAAACTTACAGTGTTACAATAACTTAATTACTAAATAATAGTGTGAATATTTTACACCATTTAATAGTTTTCGCATATTGTTTCTAATAACACATAGCGTAATATAGGTACAACTTTTTTATTTATTTTTTCTTATACAAGTATTATATATAATATGTTAATAATTACATAGGTATTACATTTATTATGTTCAGAGATAATTTAAACACTACGTTCAATTATGTTTGTAGTAACAGTTAGGGAAACACATTAAACCAGTTTTTAGTAATTTTTGATCTGATAGAATTTGTGGATGAATTAAACAGGTCAAAATCAGGAAAGCCTTTAAGATTATTTATGCAGTGAGATGCTCTTGAGAAGAATGAGTTTTGTTTGTAATTTGACGCACAGTGGGGTATATGTAAATATTTAGGATGTCTTGCAGAGATTCTGGGAATATTTAAATTTATATTCGAGAGAAGATGGGGAGCGTCAATGTGACATTGTGCTATTTTTGTTAAGAATAGAATATCAGCTATTTTGCGTCTCTCGTGGAGTGGTAATATATGATATCTCCTGCATCTTGAATCATAATCATTGTCGTTTGTCTTGCACTTATATTCAAGGTATTTAACAAATCTGCGTTGGATTGATTCTAATCTGTTAATATATATAACATATGTACAATACAACGTTTTTATAACCTTGATACTTGAGAATTGGGAACAGGATCTCTTGATAAATCCTATACACTGGTTGGCCATATTAGCCATGTTTTCAATGTGTTTATCATATGAAAGCTTAGAGTCGTGAATTACGCCTAGATCATGTATCTCATTTACAATTTTGAGTGGATGGCCATTAAGTGAATATTGAAATTTAATAAAATTAGGCTTACGGGTAAATGTTATAGCGTAACATTTCGGAACGTTCAGGTCTAGTTTGTTGATGCTACAGTATTTTTCAAACCTGTGCATGTCTTGTTGTAATAAAAGACAGTCATCTACGTCACGAATTTGTTTAAATATTTTCATATCATCTGCGTATAGTAGGAATTTGGAATGTTGAAAACAAGCAGCGATATCGTTAATGAAGATATTAAACAACAATGGAGCCAACAAGGATCCTTGAGGGACCCCAGAGGGCACGAAGTTCCATTCTGATGAGTATCCGTTGAGAACCACAGCCTGTGATCTGTTCTCAATGTACGAGGTAAACCACCTATATAAATTACCATGAATTCCTGCCGAAAGAATTTTCTGGAGTAGTATTTTATGGTCAATTCGATCGAATGCCTTGCGAAAATCTGTGAATATAGAGTCTACTTGACCCCCAGAATCCATGTTTAATGTTGTGTAATTTAGGAATTATAGTAGATTAGACGCAGTTGAGCGATTTCTAATAAATCCATGCTGTTCGGGGATAAATAAGGTTGATACACTATTATAGACTTGGGTGTAGACTAATTTTTCAAAAACTTTAGCGAAAATGCATAACTTTGAAATTGGCCTGTAATTTTTAATGTCATTTCTGCTGCCATTTTTGTGTATGGGGGTGATAAATGCAGACTTCCAGATTTTCGGAACTACTCCTTCCCGTAATGAACGTTTGAATAATATAGTAAGAGGTTCCGTTAGTACATCTGCGCATTTTTGTATAAATAATGGGGGAATTCGATCAGGTCCTGCTCCCTTAGTAAGGTCTACAGATTTGAGTTGTTTATTAAGCTCATCTGGTATTATTTCTATTTCACTTATTGAGAAACTAGAGTCTGGCTGAGTCCTGTTCTGATCGCTTTGGTTAGTAGTGGGTGAAAGAAACGTCGATTGAAAATAATCTGAGAAGAGACGACAAACTTCTTCTCCTGTGTCTGCCGATTGATATTCATAAAAGAGACGGGAGGGAGGAATGTTAGAATTGTTTTTTATAGATTTTGTGAATGACCAGAATAATTTGGGATTTTTTGTTATTGATTCCTCGCATCTTTCTATATAGGTTTTATAGCATTGGTCCTCTAGAACCTTCGCTCTTTTGCGCAGTATAGAAAATGTATTGTAATCAGATGTATTGCCGTAAGTATTGTATTTCTGAAGAAATTTGAATTTTTCTTTGAGGACCTTTTTTAGTGATGCGGTGTACCATGGTGGAAAGTTATTGGGCGAGTAAAATTTGTGAGGAATATATTTGTTTATAGTATCATATAGATTTTTGTAGAATACTTCTATTGCTTCTTCTATGGGATTGATTAGTAGATAGTCGTCCCAAGCCATTTTACCTAATATTAATTTGATATTATCGTAATCACCTTGTTCATACATGTATTTCTGTCTTTTGTTTGTCTTTAACTGATTACGATTTTCTAAATTTAAGATTATTCTTAAAGATTTATGGTGGGAGTCCTCTGGTATTAAGGGGTCATCACAAGAAGAAACTGCAAGGTAAACATTACTCAGTAATAAATCTAGGACTCTGTTATTAATATTATGGCATAAGTTATGTTGTGTGAGGTTACATTCAGACATGGTATCAACAAACAATATCTGTGCTTCACCTGAGGCACCTGAGTGTTCCAGATGATCATGAGAGCCAGGTGACCATTGTATGTTACTCAAATTAAAGTCTCCCATTATAATAAATATATCATTTGGACAAGAATTGATTATGAGAGATAGGTTTGCTGTAAAATTATTTAATTGTGAGTTAAAGGAATGACCAAGTCTTTCACTACATAAATAAATACAACAAAAATGTATTTTAGGCGTTGTTCTATTATTTTTGTAGCTGACCGTAACCCATATATCCTCGGCAGAGGTGCGCCACTCCAAGCGTTCTTCTGCGATAAGTCCGCGTTTTATGGCCAAAAGTACTCCCCCGCCATACCTTTCACGTGTAGCTAAATAATTTCTGTCCCTTCGCCAAATAATGTATCGGTCATCGAATAATTCAGAATCATTAATACTGCTAAGCAACCAGGTTTCCGTCAATGAGATAACATCATATGAATTTAGTTGTATGTTTCTTTTAATTAAGTGTGTTTTTGTTCGTAGCCCTCGAGTATTTTGATAGTAGATATTAAGATTATTAGGCGCCATTATTATCAAGTCTCAAGCAAATCTTTATATAAAAATAGTATTTTAAATTACAACAATTTGTGTAGTTAGCATCTCGTAAGGAACGATAAAATATTGACCCATTTAAATTAATTGTGATTGTAGGTGAATTAATACAACATCTTAGTCTGTTTTTGTTTACCAGTAATAGTTGGGAGAATAAATGTATTTTAATTTTGTAATTTATATGATAAGAGCTAGTTTTAGTAATGTTTCCCAAACTGTCAAGTTTAAGTTTATACAGTTGAAAAGGTATTTTAGTTTTAATTGGCCTAATAACTATGTTATTTTTGTTAGATCGCTTTCGCATTTTATTAAAAATATTGGCGAGGTGTCTGATCGTCTAGCCATTATTTTGCAATGCTTGACCCATATATACTGGAAATTCTTCTCCCTAGCTAGAGCTCTCGCTTTACTCAAAAGATATTTATTGCGCTGCGTCAAATGGTCGTTAAAATAGAAGCTGCCTGCAGTACTGAAGCCGAGGCTGGTTAGATTTAGTTTCTTGTTCTTACGAGAAGCTGCTACAAGTTCTTCCTTAGAGTAACGGCAGTTGAATGCGATTACTATAGGTTTTTCTGTGTTAGGTGCTCGTGTTGGTATGCGTGCAATATAATTTATTTCTTCCTTTTTTATATGAATATCACAAATTTGACCTATTTTCTCTGCAATCTCATATAGGTTCTCGTTTTTCTTCTGGGGAATCCCTCTTATCTCCACATTATTTGCTATTGCCCATTGGTCTCGATCTTGTAGCTCTCGATTGATTCGGGCGATTTCCGATTTAAGAGCAGGTACCTCCAGCGTTATTTTTTCTGCCGTTATCAGTCGAGATTCTAGGTCTTTGACCTTTTCTGATTGAACGCCAATGAGGTGGAAAGTCATCTCCAGCGATTCCTTCATACTAGTTACCTCGTTCTTTATTGTTTTTATGTCTTCCGCTAGGGAAGTCAGTGGAGTCAATTGGAACATAACTTTATTAAGTTGTTCATGAATTTTTTCCAGCTGAAGGGGTTGCGGTGATGTGGTGGCTGGTTTTGCATTTGGGACACTTCCAGGAGTTCTTCCTGTCACCCAGTTTGCCCACCTCGGAAACACCTGAGCATTGGTAGTCATATCGCTGCTTACAGACGCTGCATACCGTTCCGTCAGAGTGTTGTGCTCCACAGCTAGCACATGCAAACATATTGATGACAGTCTTTGAACAACTATATGTGTAGCAAATTTACAAATAAATTTACGTGAGATGCTCAATAGGGCTGAAATACGCCAATGTGTTACAAATCTCTATTATAAGAAAAACGATAGAAACGCGACAATGATGCACGAATGCGTAACGCGGCGCGTGCGTGGTCAGCGGTGTCCACTCGAACAAGACCAATCGGTAAGTGTCGCGTTGTAAGCGGCCAGAGATTCATTCAGCGCCCGATGCGAAGACCAGGGTGATGCCAATGCTCGGATTGCACATGAGCCCCAGGTGGCGTTATATGCTATTAAATGCGAACAATAACGGCGCAAACACATGGCTAAATTCTTTTTGGATATAGAAAGGTAAGCACTTATGAACAAATAATAAGATAATAAAGAATGCTTAAAGTGATTAAAAGTGATAAAGTATTGATTTAATTCATCTAGCATAAAAATTATAATATAATAATTATATAGATTATAAATCTATCTGTAGTGTTTGACACTTTTTTATCGATTGTCGATATTTTATTTTAAATTATTATTAAATTTATTTTTATTTATTTCATTTTTATGGTATCTATATTTTTGAATAATAAGTTTATTACCTTTTATATCAAATTATATTGTGGTTATGAGGTGCAAAAAAATATTTAAAGCCTAAAAATTAGGGTTAACTAAGTTCTGCTAATATGTATTATTGTGTCAATCTGCTGTTATTAAAATTAACAAAAGAGAACCTTAAAATGAGACATTATTTATATAATATATGTATTAGTTAATTATCGATAAAAATTATGTATTGATTCCAACCCTATATATTTACTATATTGGCAGCTCTGATATTACGTCATTACTTGATTATGTTGGTATCAAGATTTAGTGCAATACAATACAAGCGACATTTCTCATTATTTTGTATGGCACTGCCGTCTCTTGAACGTAGTGTTTAAATTCTGTTTGGTAAGCGCATTGCAATATGATTACAGAGAGTTAGACAGTTGGTTCTGCCCTGTGGCAGACTTACTTTATTCCTTATCTGTATAAGGAGTAAAGTAAGTAAGCCGCTAAGGGGTTCCATAGATCATCATATTCGACCACGACAATTACTTGAGCATAATGACGTTACGGAAGATGTCTCAAATATCGGGATACCATATAAAAAAAATCAGCCGAGTATCGTTAATTTACCCCTTAGCATTGAGGATATCTGTTATTTTGTAATCGATCCCATAATTAGAACTTAATCAAAATCTCGTCAGACTACCCATGAAGTATATCCTTAAAATTATTTATTATTATTTATTCCAATAAAGAAACATCAAAATTGGTTGGCGTGATTTTGAATTATTCGTCAATTAGTCGAACACATACTCAATGTAATTTTAAGAATATGGTTTTCTCGTGGATGCCCTTATTAGAACTAGACCAAATTAAAATGAGACCGGGCCACACGGGAAGTACCATCTATCAAATAAAAAAAGGATCATCACACTTGGTTCACCCAGACGACATTTCTGAGGTGACAAACATAACAAGAAACTATGTTAACTTAAGAAGAGTAGAAGAAGAGAAGAGTTAACTTAACTATGTTACTTAAGAAGAGTTATTAGTTTTTTTTACATTTCAGTCGGTTCCATTCCCAGACGAGGCAAGTAATTTTTAGAAAATCTGTGAATGCAGAAGTACTAACTTTTAAAAATAACATAAAGTCTTGTTTCAGTAAAATAGCCTATCTTGGATATTTAAGGTACTTTCCCTTCGTGTCCCAAAGTTATGGGACATGAAGGGAAAGTAAAATAGTGAAGGCGGCCATAGAGCGTAACAAAGGCTCAAAAGTATTCGCACGAGATTTGTCTATTAGGCAGAGCCAACTGACGAAACTGAAAACCGGTGACGGCAGGGTCGTTTCGTCAAAACCCGAACTTTTGAGGTAAGTCGAGAAGTTCTTCGGACAGTTATACACGACCGCACGGGCACCTGTTACCAACAAGGCTGAAGACCCAAGAGCCAAATTAACTTGACACTAAACTGAAGATATCCATACGTCAGCCTGTACGAGATTAAAAACAAGATCTCGAAGCCTATCCAACTGCAGCGGGGAGTCAGACAAGGCGATGTCATATTGCCCACGCTGTTCACCACTGCGTTGGAAGATGTCTTTAAGCTTCTGGACTGGAACGGTATGGGCATAAACATCAACAGCCAATACATCAGTCAACTTCGATTCGCAGACAATATCGTAATCATGGGAGAGACCATGGGAGACTTAAGCCATGTGCTCGATGGCCTCAATACAGCTTCCCAAGGTGTCGGTCATAAAATGAACATGGACCTGACGAAGATCATGTCAAATGTCCATGTCGCACCTACTCCCATAACAATTAGGAACTCTACTCTCGAAATTGGCGACCAGTACCTCTACCTCGGAAAAACAATCCAGTTAGGCAGGTCCAATTTCGCGAAAGAGGTCACTCGTTGAATCCAACTCGGATGGGCAGCATTCGGGAAGCTCCGTAAAATCTTCTTGTCCCAAATACCACAGTGTCTGAAGACGAAGGTTTTCAACCAGTGTGTGTTGCCAGTGATGACTTACGGTACGCAGACGTGGTCGCTAACTATCGGCGTTATGAGAAAGCTCATGGTCGCTCAGAGGTCAATGGAAGGGCTATTCTCGGTCTTTCCCTGCGAGATTGAATCAGAAATGAGGAGATCCGTAGGAGAATCAAAGTTACCGTCATAGTCCAAATGATTGCGAAACTGAAGTGGCAGTGGGTAGGGCACATAGTTCGACGGACAGATGGCCGTTGGGACAAGTCGTCGAATGGCGATCACGTACCGGAAAACGCAGTATTAGTAGGCCCCCAACAAGATGGACTGATGATCTGGTTAAGATCGCCGGAACACTTTGGATGAGGGCAGCGCAGGACCGATCGTCGTGGAAATCTTTGGGGGAGGCCTTTGTCCAGCAGTGGACGTCTTCCGGCTGATGATGAGATATAACAAACAATACAATATATTTCCTGATCATTTTTAGTGTTCTGACTGTAGTATATTTTAATACCTAACACTACTCCTGTCAAAACTATTGCTATCCAAAAGGGGCACGTGGGGACTACTTCTATAGTGTCAATATTCTAAGATACTGTCATTATTCTAAGGCTAAAGTAATAGTGTTCTGTCATCTGTGTTTTAAAGTGTTATTGTGTCAATATTCTAAGGTTAATGGCATTTGGATTGATTTAGTTCTTAAATTGTACTTTGATAACTACAAGTTAATATTGAAGTTATTTAAAGAAGTTTAAAGTTTGCTGATCTAAATTTTGAAATAAATATCTCAATCCCGTTGGCCGTATTTCGGGCATTCTATAAATCGGAAATCCAAAGGAGATAGGTCCCTGCCTCGGCACGGCTTATTCTTCTAGTTCGGTATGTAGATATTAAACACATTTAAATAGAATTTGCACAGCAATGTGCAATTAGTAATTACCATTAGGTAAGCATTGCACTGCAATTGGCGCAGAATAAGTTGCTGCTAATTAATTAATACACAAGTTTCAATGCTTAATAATTCGCTAAGTGTAAAAAACATCCATATTATGTGCAGCTAAAGCTATTTGTTCCTCCCGGCTTACGAGATTACACTCGCGCTATTTCGATCTTGTTTTCCAAACGAGAATCAAAATTCCATAAAAATCTAAATTGTTCATTTACACGTTTATTTAAATTTCTCTGCTCAATTCTAAATAATACATACTAAGTGAGTAACAAATAGTTCTTATAGCTCGAGCCTCTATTTAACTATTATCTTTGCTATTGATTATTCAAGTATCCTGTTGTCTGATTGTTATCTAAATATGGTGTGGCCATTCTGAACTGAGTCAGGCCTTAAATTTGACGATAAAAAAGAACTTGCTCACTTCCTGTGATTTATAAATAGCTCCGGGTACATATTGTATGTTTTAAGTTATATTGTAAAAAAATTGCATCAAGTTAATCAGCAAATTTTTTTCTAATTAAAACTTACTACTTAATAATTATACCTATAGTATATATTAATGATAATTGTAGATAAATTAATAACCTATATTAATTAAGTATGTTACGAATTTATCATGTTACAAAGTTTTCTTTATCAAGTATATACATAAATCAATCTTCATGATTGGAGCCTCCTTATAAGTGCCTGTGTTAGATGATGATGACAATCATGATGTGGTCTAATTTATCCTTGTCAAACTAGAAACCTTAGATAATTAATATGTCTAGATAGAATCTCTTGCTGTTAGACAACCAATAAAAACAGGCCAGGTAGAATATTTTAGTGTGCACACCAAGCTATGTCATACACTCATAATTTTCGGACACTGTGTTAGTTTGCATCAATTGCTCTAAATAGAGGTTAGTTCTAAACACAATTCTTTTTGACAGCTGTCATAGTCTATCTAGATGTATAAATGATCTAATACAAATCTGGTACTCCACCATTTTTAATGGGATGGGTAAAATGGTGATGTGACAAGGACCTGCATTCCAAAAGTATGTTCATACTTATTTTTTTAACAGATAACACAAACTTCAGTGACAAGAGTTTCAAAATGGCCTCGAACAATGCATTGGCTTTGTAGTGTGCTGAACATGTAGAAAATATTTATACTCATAAGAATACATGACACCTATTATGGGTATGTCTCCATTCAACAATCTTCTATGATGCAATGGGCCAGTGGAATTGTTGCCACTGTTCAGATATTATGGAACAATTTCATTGGCTGCTCAGCATGCTAGAATTTTGTATAAATCTGGTATATGAGCATAATCATCAACACATATTTATGGAAATAATTATTGCTAACAAATGTATACAATATTATCTAATGACGCAACCTTTTTCATTTATTACTATATGAATATGTATGGACAGTCATTGGATTGTTTTGAAGTCATATGATAAATAATACTTAGTGAATGTGACTTATGTGATGGTAAGTGACCATTGCAGTCCATGTTTGCTGTCAACTCTTATCAAATACTTTGCTGACAGCTTTGAGTGTGCATAATGATGTACTATATGCTCCTGGTGTTGTTGTGCAAGAGTGTGGATGGCTGTGATGACTTAACATCAGGTGTTCTGTTTGCTTGTTTGTCAACAAAAATATCAACCTCAATATATATAACCCTTTGTTGTAGTATGCTGTAAGCCTCATATTTATATTTATTAACCTTTCCGCATCGGCCGTGCCCGCGGGCACTGGTAATTCAAAAAACAATGAGAGCGGCTGTGCCGCGGGGCACTCTTTTACCTCATCCAGTTTTCACCCTTATTAGGTGTACAAGATGGTTTATTTGCCTACGTAGTTATGAACGAGTGAATTCCCAAACACATTTCGATCCGTTACGATTCAAGGCCACCAATATTCGACGTCATAGCTTTACGGACAAAGGACTTATGTGTCCACTTGTTCCCGGCCGGCGCAGCGAGCGGTCGTTATCAAGACTTTACACGAAGATCGTTCTTTGTGGAGATTTAAGCTTTATTTTATAATTAACATATACTATTCATTACAAAAACATAAAAGGAAATAAATAAAACAAGTAATTAACAATAATAACAATATTTATTTTAAAATATACCTATATTTACACTTTTTTTCGAATGAAAAGTCTGAGTGAAATAAAAAAGAAAGACAATATGAATAATTTATACATGGTCTTATAGCTTTTTCAATAGCTTTCAGTGACAGTCACTCAAATCACCCTAGTTATAAGCATTTTATAACTACACGTAAAATAATACACACGGGGAAAATGCCGCGAAAATGCCGGAAGCTTGCCGATCTACAGTGTACAGCGAGATCCGGAGCGCGCCGATTCGGAAAGGTTAATTATACATATAAAGTAAATAAATATTTCTTATATTATGTCTTTGAATATAATTATCTATGACCACCATTCCGCTTGTAACTATGTACTATGTGTTTTATTGTACAAATTCGTTTGTTCAGGATCAAGCACAAATAAGAACACTCACCACTACTGAATTACTAACCACTTTATTAACACTCAAGTACACTGTTTATATATATCTCTAACCTCCAAGTATTGTATAAGCTCAATAAAAATAAATAAACTTCCTCTTATCCTATATTAAGTATTAACTTGTGTAAACGCGACCCAAGTAGAGCCTAGCGCCATCTATGATTCTAGTGCGAAAACAATACTTATTGAACATTCCGCCCACCAAGAACTTTGTTCTTCAATACAATTAGTAAAAAAAAATCTCTAAATTAAAGTTATACACTGCTTTACTTCACTAATAAAGTTAATGTTCACTCAACATAATAACATAAAATAAGTATTCATCTCGGAATATAATATTGTACCGCCCACCGTGCTAATAACATAAGTATGATTACAAACTAAAACAAAGTGATATTTATAACAAATAAAAAAAATACAATAATGTTTAATCTACTACTAAATAGACCCATCTGTTGGTAGAAAACATAGTTTATTGCAAGGCCGTTTGAACATTCCCCTTTGTGTATCAATTGTTACAACCCTTACTATATTATCTATACCTGGATGTATTTTTACAATTTTGCCGAGAAGCCATTTGGCTGGAGGTAAATTATCCTCCTTTATAATTACAATGTCACCTTCCTTAGGTTCAACTTTACGAGTTGACCATTTATATCTATTGTTAAGAGTCGCTAAATATTCAGTAATCCATCGAGACCAAAAATGTCTAACCATTCTGTTACATATTTGCCATCTGTCCGAAAGATTAACAATATCATAATCTTTGTTTACGACATTTAACAAGGCTTCGCCTACTAAAAAATGGCCTGGTGTCAAGGGCAGTGGGTCGTTAGGATCGTTGCTTACAATAGTCAATGGACGCGAGTTAACACATGCTTCAACTTCGGCTAATACTGTAGATAACTCTTCATAGGTTAGTGTACTATCACCAATAACTTTTCTCAGATGTGTTTTAACAGAACGTACTCCAGCTTCCCATAATCCACCAAAGTTCGGTGCTTGTGGGGGAATGAAGTGCCAGTTTGTATTTTTGAGTGTAAGTGCTTCGGCAATGTCTTGAGTGTATTTTGACTTGGTACTGTTAAACATGTCTCGTAATAATTTGTCAGCACCAACAAAATTAGTGCCATTGTCACTGTATATATCTTGGCAATGACCTCTTCTCGATGTAAAGCGTTTAAACGCCGCAAGAAAGCCTTTTGATGTTAAGTCTGTTACAGCTTCAATATGCATAGCCCTCGTCACCATACATATAAATAGGCATATGTATCCTTTATACGATTTCGAGCCTCTCCCAGGTGAGAATCTGATATTGATAGGTCCCGCATAGTCAACGCCTGATGAGGTAAAAGGCTTGCTAGGCGTTAGCCTTACTTTTGGAAGTTGACCCATTAACTGCGTACTGTTGGTGTTTGAATATCTTTTACACGTGATGCATGCCCTGTAATACTTTTTGACTTCTTGTCTACCACGCATAATCCAATATTTTGAACGAATAAAGTTAAGAATGATCTGAGGTCCACCATGAAAGGTTTTGTTATGCGCATCCTTTATTAATAACTGCGTAAGATGACTCTTACACGGTATAATGATTGGATGACGTTCATCATAACTCAAATTAGCTTGTTCAATTCGACCACCCACTCTTAGTATGCCGTTTTTATCCAAAATCGGATAAAGAGTGTGAAGCTTACTCCTTTTGGGGATACACCCCTTATTTTTCAAAAACTTCATATCATCACCAAAATGAAACTCTTGTGCTTGTTTTATACACATCTGCAATACCTCATTCATTTCTTGAGTAGTAATGTATTTAGATAACTTAACCCGTTCTTCTTTAGTTTTAAGCCAGTATAAAATTCTTTTGCAATATGACATCACTCTCAACATTCGGTTTAAATTGGAAAACTTAGTCCACTCAAATTCTTCAATTTTGTCTTGTATTATTGTCATTGCTTTAATTTTTTGCTCTTCTTCTGTTTCAGGTATCTCAGTCTGTTTATTTTTAAGGTTTAGATTGTAAATCCAGTTTGGTCCATGCCACCATAAAGTATGCTCTAGTAGTTCTGAAGGTAGTAATCCACGTGAGGCACAATCTGCAGGATTCATATCTGACGTTACATGATCCCATTGCTCGAAGTCTAAAATCGTTAATATCTCCGATACTCTATTACTCACAAATGTAGACCATCGAGAAGCACCTCCTTTCAGCCACGCCAGTACAATTGTTGAATCTGTCCACGCATAAAGTTGTTCTTTAGGAATATTCATTACTTGAGCCGTCTCAGATAGTAATTTGGATGCTAAAACTGCGCCACATAATTCCAGTCTAGGCACCGTAAGTTCCTTTTCAATTGGAGCAACTTTTGTTTTGGCTGACACAATGGATGAGTATACTTGGTAATTTTGGGTTATGACTCGAAGATATACTACGGCCGCGTAAGCAGAAGTAGATGCATCGCAAAAAACGTGTAATTCCAGTTTGCATCCTTTTGTACAATTTAACCATCTTGGAATAGTTTCCATTAACTCTTGTTTATATCTCAACCACTCAACTAATATATCTTCGGGTAATTCATCGTCCCATCCTATTTGTGCTTTCCAAACTTTTTGTATCATAATCTTGGCTCTTATAATAATGGGAGCAATCCAACCTAAGGGATCATATAGTCTGGTGATGTCTGACAACATTTGTCGCTTCGTTATATTTCCTTTTATCTCAGGTAAGTTAATAGTATATTCGAAACTGTCTGTTTTTCTATTCCAACAAATTCCTAACACCTTCAACATGTGATCACTTTTGATAATTGGTATTAATGTTTCTTCTTTGAGCGTGTCTCGTGTTATGTATTCTAATAACCTTTTATTATTGCTACTCCACTTCTGTAACTGAAAGCCTCCACTGTTCATTAGTAAATTCATTTCTTTGTATATGCTTATAGCCTCGTCCTCAGTGTTACAGCCAGTCATTAAATCGTCGACATAGTAGTCTTTTTTTGTTATTTCTGCTGCAATTGGATACTTTGTCTTCTCTTCATCAGCGAGTCTCTGTAAACTTTTAATTGCTAGGTATGGAGCACAAGCAGTTCCGAAAGTAAGTGTTCGTAATCTGAAATGCTGTATTGGTATATCAGTGTTTGACCTCCATAAAATACGTTGGAAATTGGCATCATCTGTATGGACAAGCACATTTCTATACATTTTTACAATGTCTGCTATTATACAGATTGGATGTGTACGCCAGCGCATTAAAATGTGTCTAAGATCCTGCTGAATTTTAGGTCCAGTTGCCAACTCATCATTGAGTGAAATGCCGTTATTTCCTTTAGAAGAGGCATTCATCACTATGCGTACTTTCGTCGTCTCTTTATCATTTCTAACAACTGCGTGGTGGGGAAGGTAGATAGCTCGTGGATTGTCTAAGTCGTCGAGTGGAACTAATTCCATGTGGTTTAAGGTAAGATATTCGTTCATTACTTTCTCGTATTCAGTTCTCAACTTAATATCTTTTTCTAATCTTTTCTCTAGGTATAATAGTTTTCTCTCCGCTATTTTTCTTGTATTTCCGTATTGACATTGAGTATTTTCGACTTTAAAAGGTAATCGTACTATAAATTTTCCTTTTTCATTTCTAGTTGTAGTTTTTTCGTAATATTTCTCACACATCTCTTCTTCTACGGTAAATTACTTCTGGATTAAATCTGGTTCAGCTTGGACTTCCCAAAATTTTTTCAATATATCATCACTACTCATTTGTATGTGCATATTTATTATTTTCTCTTTGTGTGTTGCATCTCTTGGTACTCGTCCAGACAGTATCCATCCGAAAGCCGTATGTTGTGCCATTAAATTGCCCTCTGGGTGTTTCATCATTTTGTTGTGTAAAATCTCACTGTATACGTCTGCGCCTAAAAGAATATCTATTTTGCCTGGTGTTGCATAACCTGGGTCAGCTAACTGCAATTGTTTCAACTGTACCCATTCAGAAGCACATAGTTGATCTCCTGGAAGCAATGATGTTAGTACTCCTAATACGTACGCGTTTATACAAAATCTAACAGTTGGATTATAACGTGATTCAATAATTAATGAAACTGAATATTTTATTCTTGTTTGCCCATGTCCCAAGCCTGACACCACACCATTTATTGGCGATCGCTTAAGATTAAGGAGCTGTACAGTTGATTCACTTATAAAAGAAGCTTGTGAGCCTTGGTCTAATAGCGCCCGTCTGACGTATTTTTCTCCATTAGCTGCGTGTGCGTTAATAACAGCTGTAGCTAACAGTACATTATGGCTTTGTAATCGTTGTGAAAAGTTAGCGATTACTCTCGTTTCATTATGTAGTTCTCCTTCACTATTATTATCCTCTTTGTGTATCGACCCGTCTTTCTCAATGTGTAACATCGTGTGATGTTTCTTGCCACACTTTCTGCAGCTTGTGATTTGACGACATTTGTTCACTATATGATTTGGACACATACAGTTAAAACACAGTCGTTTGTGTTGAACGAAATCGATTCTCTCTTGTATTGGTTTTTGGATAAACTTTTGGCAGTGATATATGTAATGTGAACCGTTACATAAAGCGCAAGTACTTATTGAGGATTTGGTAATCTGTGGTAGTGCTGTATGAAAAGACTTATGTTTTGAAAACTGGTTCACTTTGTTAACAACTGAAGATTTCACAGATTGCTTGCAAGGATCAATCATTTCAATGCTGCGGAATCTACTTTCTAAGAATTCAGTCAGTTGTGCCCACTTTGGTAGATCAGCTGTCGAACTTAACATTTGTTCCCATAGCTTATGTGATTCTGTGTCTAATTTAGATACAACAAGGTAAACAATAAATGCATCGCATGATTTCGTATCAACTCATATGTTCTGTAGTGATTGTAAGCACGACGTAGTGGTATCAAGCAATTGCTTTAACGCATATGCTGATGCAGTTGTGATAGGCTTTTGTGTAAATAAAGTTGTAAGTATAGCGTTAGCATTGTATCTTTTATTGTTGTACCGTTTCACCAATTGTTTCCAAGCATCCTCATAATTTTGTTCTGTAATCGCAAAATTGCGTAATAATGTCTCTGGTTCACCAGTTAAGTTAGCTTTTAAGTAATGTAACTTTTGCACACAAGAAAGAGTTGTATTACTGTGTATCAATGAAACAAACATGTCATAGAAACTCTGCCATTCTTCATATTTACCACTAAATATAGGTAACTGTATTCGCGGAAGTGGTATTTCTGACATTTTCACTGTCTCAGGTGTTAACGCATATGAACTCGATGGTTTGGCAGTTGACAGGGCAGATTTGAGCAATGTTTTATATGTAGTGTATTTTTCTTGAAAAGAATCATATGTATCAAATGTAAAATATGTCATTGTTTCTTTACTGCTCTGTGGTACCGTGGAAACTAATTTTTTATGGCCTTCCTTAAATTCCTGAAAAAGCTCCTCCAATGTCTGTAGCCTTGTTTCGATATATGCACATGTTATTCTCTCTTTTGGCGACTTTTTATAGTTAATTTCAGCCTTTTGAAGTCTCTCGTATAGCTCAGTTTGTAAAATAAGAATTTCGTTGGCCATCTCACAGTTGTTTTACGTCAGAACAGTAAATATTTCAATGTTTAATAAACTAGTTAAGCAAAAAAGTTCTAAGTTATTGTTATATAGAAGCAAAAGATTACAAGTCTGTGGCACAAGCAATATTTTCTAAGTCAATGTATATAAATGCACAAATATTCTAAGTCCACAAGACGCCAGCAATATTATTCACAAGTCTAATTTATATCTTGATATTTCACTTCTCTGCACTATGTCTATTACTCACGGTTTACAAGTCCAAGTTCATTATCCTTAGTTTCGGCACCATGTACAAATTCGTTTGTTCGGGATCAAGCACAAATAAGAACACTCACCACTACTGAATTACTAACCACTTTATTAACACTCAAGTACACTGTTTATATATATCTCTAACCTCTAAGTATTGTATAAGCTCAATAAAAATAAATAAACTTCCTCTTATCCTATATTAAGTATTAACTTGTGTAAACGCGACCCAAGTAGAGCCTAGCGCCATCTATGATTCTAGTGCGAAAACAATACTTATTGCAATTCAAAAAATGCAAAAAATTCAAATATTTTTTTTTGTTTAAATCTTAATAAAAGGCCAGCAGCACATCTCTCGCACTCTGGTATTGCAGATGTCTTCCCATTAAGTCAGCTTCTTGCATATTTGCCCCCTCTTATATAACAATTAGAATTAATTATGTTGTATCTGGTTATGATTCATAGTGTTGTATATTTTGTAAGTACTTTCTATAAAATGTGTTGAGTTGGTGCACATGACCAATTAGTCAATTATGCCAGCTCCTGACCCAACCACCGGGGAACAATAGCAATCAGGTTGCGGAATACAACAATCAAATGGATATGATGCAGGTATTTAATACAATATTTTTATTAATTATACATAATGTCTAATGTCATAGTCCCTTCAACAATTCCGTTTATGGTCTTGGTGACCGATCAATCAGCAGAAAAAATTAATCAATATTTTTTTTATACATAATGGTTTTAATAATGTAATAGTATTATTACTAATCATATGTAATAATTGAACACACAACATGGAAATTTTTTTTAACATCAGGCCAGAGGTACTACAAGGTCTAAAGAACAAACAAGTAAACATATGTATACACAGAATAACAGTTTATCATTTTATATTAAATATATGATATGGTTTTAGGTACAGAAAATGGAACATGATGTAGAGAGCCAGGATGAAAAAACACAACAAAGAATAAAAAAGTTTGGTATCACAGGTAGATAATCCCTTTTTTTTTCAACTATCTACATATAAATGGACAGTGTTGTACAGTAATTATATATTTAAAAGTTTGCAGGACGTAATTCAGATATTTAAAAAATTGATTTAAACCTACTATAGTAGATTAGAATCCATTCTTTTTTTATAGAAAAGGAGGAGCGTACGGGTCACCTGTTGTTAAGTGATCACCACCGAACACATTCTCTTGCAGCACCAGAGGAATCCCAGGACCATTGCCGGCCTTTAAGGAAGGAACCCACGTGATATTGTCCCGGAAACACCACACAACGAAGTTCATTCCACAGCTTTGTAGTATGTGGAAGGAAGTTCTTTGAAATTCGCGGAGGAGCATCGCCACACATCCAGATAGTGGGGATGATATTCTAATTTGTGATGTGTCGTGCGAACATGGAATTCCGCTGCAGGAATCAGGTGAAACAGCTTTTCGGAACACTCCCCGTGATAAATGTGTAATGTGGAAGAAACAGAGTAACAGTGTAAATCGGGCTTAGGGGTCCAAGCAATAACCGTCGACAAAGACCTGTATGCTACGTCCAGTGAGGAGGCTGGAAGTCCATTTGCATAAACTCTAGGGAAGTCCAAATGATGGAAGTTTTCAGAGAAGCGCCTTTTGCCATACACGATCAAAGGTCTTCGCTATATCCAGCCAGGTCTTTTCCATTGCTTTCGATAGCCGCAGCCCATCTATGTGTTAGGCATACCAGAACATCGCCTGCCGACCGTCCATGGCGAAAGCCGTACTGTCGGTCGTTGATCAACTGGTGACCTTCTGGGTATACCAAAAGCTGGCGGTTAATTATGCTCTCCATGATTTTGGAGAGCAGTGAGGTAAATTAAAAAAAAAGAGGCTATTGACCTGTTGTTTGCCAGATCCGAACTGTCTCCTTCCAAAGGCTGACTTCCATGAGTTAGGAACTACGCCTTCTGACTTACAATTAAATTTATTCAACCGAATAATATAAAGAAGTTAAATTTACCATTTGTATTCAGAATAATAAAATTTTATTCCTAAGTATTGTAAATTAACAGATTAATATTTTAACAATGTTCTTTAAAATTGACAAATGCTATAGATTTTAATATATATTTAGATTATAATATATAATAATATTTTTTGCAGCACGAAAGCTGTCCTTGAAGGAGCGCCGTCGACGCCGCAACCAGCGGTTGAGGCGCCAGATCACTCCAAAGAGTGCGCTGATGGTCCTCAACGAAATGAAGCAAGGCGAGCAGATCACCAACGTATGTGCTCTCCTTGCTAAAGATTACTTAATATCTGTATTTATGTACTTATTTAACTTACAAGTTACTAAATTATTACAAAACTGCTGCCTATCTTTCTTAAGGTGTATAATATTAAGAAACTACCTTGCACAAAAGATGATTCTGACATTGCATGAACCTATATTTACCCTTTACAACTTACCTCGATGGTATTCTCCAATTACAAAGGATAATTCCATAATTAAAGTATTTTACCACGAAATATTAGAGAAAAATACAAAGACAACGCACTATTTCGGTACTGTATAGTACTTCCAGTTCGGTCTAAAATAACATTCTGTCTGCTAAAAGAGTATTTCTTTAATAAAAACATACAGATTGCCATACATGACAACATTCAAACTCGTCTAAAATCTAACAAGAGACTAGAGACAGTTGGTGCTAGGAATACATATGGTAAAAGAACCACTGAATATGTTGTTACGAGTCTGTTAAATAATCTAAGCAACTCTTTTATTTTTCAAGACAGATGACAGATGTACTTAAAGTTGAACACTGAACCGGTTCTATTGTTTGCTCGGCGGATTAGTGTGTTCGTTTGCAAACAAGAATTGAGACCATTTTAAGAATACGTCTTGGTTCGTGATTATTTTCTGTTGCTTATATTTTGTTATTTAGTTTTTGTTTTTTCTACTATCATTAATAAATTTTTTTGTTGTAATGTCGCAATGTACTACGTACGTCACTCCACACAAACCCAAGTGGATTATGGGTGCTATTGTATTCTCCTTTATGTTCCTTAAAATAAACAAATTTTAAATAATATATAAAATATGTTATACAAGACGTGTTTTTAGATAATATCGTTGAAACCAAAAAAATCCCTGCCAAGGCAACAGCTTGGGTCCAGCAAAGAATATGTAACAGTCCAGTCCAGCAAAGAGTATGTACAAGTACAGAAGGCTGACTCTACAAAATCAATAGCAATAGAGAGTCTTATGGCTATACAATAAGGTGCATTTGTATCGTCCATTCTTTAAGTCATCCAAATTTTATCAGTTTTTGAGAAGCAATAATTTGTATATTGTAATGAATCTTGTTCATTTTAACTCTCATAAAGCAGACTCAAGTGCTCGTCTACGCTTTCATCGTCTTCTCCCTTAATGCTTCGCGTTGGTCTTGAAATCTCGAGCGAATCCAAATTTCACAGTCATCTTAGGCAAAGCCAAAACGGCTACGTAGACATTAGAAGACAAGACTTCAAGCCCTCTTCAAAATGCAGTTCCGGTCACATAATATTTCAAATTTCTGGTCGGTTATACTCTCGACTGGATCCATACTGGATCCCAGTGCTCGAATTTTCAAGAAGTACCCTGTGAATGGCTTAATTGCCTTGCCTGGCGTAAGTATTAGAGATATGTCTGATATCTGACACTCACTATACGCCTCAAACAGAATAACTGTCGTCATAATTTGGATATTTGGCATTCATTAGTCGTGCGGTTCTCTTTCCTTTCTTCGTTACTTTATTTTTCGCGGTGTTTCCAAAACTATTAACCATTGTTCTTAAAAGCCGACCATAGTGCTAGGAATACCTACTAGTAACAGATTGAATGCAGCTTATTTTTTTTATGAAAATAAGGGATGAGACGAGGAGGATGTTCAGCTGATGGTAATTGATACGCCCTACCCATTACACTGGAGTGCCGCTCAGGATTCTTGAAAAATCCAAAAATTTTGAGCGGCATTACAATTATTCCGCTCGTCACCTGTATGTTTCACATTCGATGTTAAGTCTCAGTTGCCCAGTAATTTCACTAGCTACGGCGCGCTTCAGACCGAAACACAGTAATGTTTACACATCACTGCTTCACGGCAGAAATAGGCGCCGTTGTGGTACCCATAATCATTATCTAGCCGGCTTCACATGCACTTCATGCAATTCACACATTCCACTGTTTTTTTTTAGCTTTCCATACGACTTCAAAAAAGAAGGGTTCAGCTAACTTGATCAAAACGTTTTCAGTTGTTCAAGGTGACTCCCGTACAGATGAATCACTTCGGCAAGCTGATCCAGCAGAACTATGAGGCTGAATGTACTATCGATGGTGTCACTTACAAAGGTTACGGTGAGTATCATCCATGCTTTATTGCCAGTGTACTACTCCGGTACAGTGTCTCAGTGCTAGGGTCAGTTACCAACCACCTAAGCCATCTGAGTGTTGTTTGTAATGTCACTGTTCAGCGATCTATCGAATTCTGGCGATGGTAAAGGCATAAAGGCATTCTTCAAAATTGATTCCTTTCGAATTCTTTTTGATGTCATTTCTAATATACTAGATACTACTACCGCTTCGGAAACAAATGGCGCTCTGAGAGAGAATAAGCGGCGCAAGAAACTCTCCCAGCATTCTTTTTTTGCGATCTTTTCAATACTACTAAACTCTCTCAAAAGAAGTTATTGAAGTATACTTCTCTAGGCGCTTTATGAAAAAATGATGATAGTGAAATTATAAGATGTGCGCGCGTCACTGTAACACAAAAGTAACAGGTTGAAGTTGGTTCCCAAAATTTTCTGACGTTTTCGTCATTCGTTATTTTTTTTTGGTTTCTTCGTCCATTACATTATCGTCACAGGCAAAGGGTTCAAGCCCCTACAGCCGTATTCATTATTTATTAATTAATTGTCAAGTTATATTTGCAAGATTTTTACAAAATGGTTCTCTCTTAAAACGTAGAATTTTTCGCTTCGTTATGTCAAAGCAGTATAACTTCTTGCGTGCATACATAAGTACACACACACTTTTTTATTAATGTGAGCTCACGGTCGCTCGAAGCTCGGAGGCGTGGTCCAAAGAATGTGAGTCAATCAGACGCTAAATATAAAAACATATTTAATAATATGGCCAAAGTACCTACCTACATTATATTTTAAAATACAAGAGAAGGTCAAACTGTTCCTGTGATGTGTTGCGATGTGTATTTCCGTGTGTGTGCATTTTCT
The DNA here is from genome assembly GCF_905404315.1 of Leptidea sinapis. NCBI lineage: Eukaryota > Metazoa > Arthropoda > Insecta > Lepidoptera > Pieridae > Leptidea > Leptidea sinapis. The sequence continues at coordinate 14,309,121 of NC_066281.1, forward strand.
TATTTCAGATTTTAGTTTATATTTTGTGCTCATTATTTAATAAAATGCACGACATTTAACAAGCAATAGAATGTCCTATTGTATTGCTTCTCTCATTGTAACTTTCGAATGTTTTAAAACATATAGTACCGATAGTATATTTTTTAACATATAATGGTATAGTACCGATGTAAATGTGGCTCTTACTGCCGGCAGGTGACACCAAGTCGGCTGCGAGGAACAACGCGGCCGAACAGGCGGTGCGAGACCTGGTCATCAAGTGCATGGAGCGGGCAAAGGAACCAGCCCCGAACGAAACCGCCGGTAACCTGCCCTCACAAGCTACACATACTATTACACGATGAATTATTATGTATAGCGTATATGCGTATATATAGCCGCTCAGAAATATTGGAATTTTTCATGAATCCTGAGCGGCATTGCAATGGGCAGGGCGTTTCAATTACCATCAGCTCAACGTCCTGCTCGTCTTATCCCTTATTTTCATTAAAAAAATGTTACTATACATACCTAAACAGTAAAATATATTATTATAAAATTCAGTCCAATTAAAAATCCCGTTTTGTTTGACTATAAAATTGATAATATGCCACTTGGGCAAGCGTTTGTTACCGCGACCTTGGTCTTGACCTTGACTCTTTAAGGCCTTAGATAAATCACAAATGATACCAAGATCGACAGGAACAAAAACAGGGAGTACCTGATATCCACAGTTGATCTCTTTCTATGGAAACCTGCCTTAAGGCCTGTATTCACTTTGATTAGTGCGAGTGCAAGTGATTAGTTATTGAGGATGATTAGTACAGGTAGTGTCCAATTCTTGTTTAGTAAATTCAGTTGTTAGGTCTCGATCAGCAAGTATGGACGAACACAGAGGAGCGCGCTTGAAATTGCAAGAAGTACTTAAAGAATTAGTATTAAACGCGGTGGTATCTGAAACCAAAGAACTTTGGGAAGCTGAAACTGCATGACATAAAATATGGGTCCGAAAATGGATTAATAGAAGATCCATTCATGGCGCAAGCTGCCAACTCTTTAAGGAATTGGCTGCTGAAAATACGACGGAATATTACTTTGCTCTCAGATTGACCGAAGAGTCCTTTAATATACTACTAAACCTCGTTGCACCCGTCATACTTTTGTAAAGTTTACACTTCTGTGTCAGTGGCAGGCAATCTGCGAGTGAGCGGGAATGGAGGGCGCGGGACGTAGCTAAATAAAATGGAACACGCTTCTAATCACGTTACTACGCAGCCAACTAATCACCTGCACTTATCAGTCGCTGTCCATACTTGTTATCTCCTAATCACTAATCACCTGCACTAATCACAAATCAAAGTGAATACTTGTTGTGCCTAGTACTCGGTTGGGTCGAGTTAGTAAGTCTTTTGTTGGGCGATGTATATGCTTCTACAATATGATCCCAGAAAATGTACAAAACAAATGTGTTACGAAATTTAAAAGAATTGTTAAAAAACGTTTGTGTGGGAAAGGTTATTATAGCATAAACGATTTTCTTAATGACACCACGGACTGGGAATAAAGCGAACACCCTCAGGCTCTTTAATTATAAATGTTTACTGTACGATATTACATTGTAATCCATATTTTATATTAAAAAAAAAAGCCCGCTGAGTTTCTTGCGCCCATTCTTCTCAGGTCTGAGGCAGTCTCTTTTGAATGGGTGGTAGATTTTGACGTTCAATAAGTGATTTTAAATCCTATTTTGAATAAAAATATTTAAATTTGAATTTGAATCCAGGCCTTTATATAAAATTCTTACATAGTAATGAAAATTCTATCTTAATTTGCATCTATTAAATAAAATATTCATAAAGTAACAATAGTAAATTTTGAATATATTTTGATGACAAATAAAGCACCAATTCGAAAACAAATGGCGTGCTGAGAGAGAAGAAACGGCATAAGACAATCTCCCATATCCATATATTTCACTCTCTTTTTTATGTTAAACTCATTAACAATAAATTAACGTAACTGGATGGAAACTATTTAGTTGGCAGTAGTAGTCCTCGAATGGCGACCACGTAACGAAAGAGACAGTGTTGGTACGCCCCGCACAAGATGGACCGACGATTTGGTCAAGGTAGCCAGGATACGTTGGATGAGGACAGCGCAGGACTGATCGTCGTGGAAATGTTTGGGGGAGATCTTTGTCCAACAGTGGACGTCTTCCGTCAGATAATAATGATGATGAAGTTGGTAGTGATGTTAATATTATAATTTGTAGCGACGGACGAGTCGATGGAACAAGACGAGGACACGGGTCTCCCCATGGCGCAGCTGGCGTCGTACGCGCTCTTCAAGCTGTTCAGCGAGTGGGAGCAGGGCGGCTACAAGGTGCCGCTCATGAGGACCCCGGTTAGTAATACAGTGCTGATTGTTGGATGATTTATCGTTGATTCGCATTTGTTGGTGAATGAGTTTGAATGATGGTAAGTAATACGGCCTGCCCACTACAATGCTGTACCACTCAGGATTCTTGAAAAATACAAAATTCTTAGCGGCATCGCAATAGAGCTCGATATCTTGAGATATTAGAATTTATATGTTAAATCTCACTATCACGGTAATGTGAGTAGCAGCGGCGCCTTTCGAACCGCAACACACATTGCTTGCACAGAACTGCAATACGACAGAAAAAGGTGCTGCTGTGGTGCCCATCCTGCGGACAAAGGCCTCCAACTGGCGTGGTATAACAGGTGACAGGAGCAAAGGTTGTCACTCAAACTAATTTACAATCAGTTACAAATATACGCAAATAAGAAAGAATATTGTATGATACGATTATAAGAATATAATATAATATTTATATATATTAAGGTACTGGTAGAGTCAAATAATTTATTTTATTTTATTCGGGAAACAAACAGTATAACTTAATACACTTAAAAAATAAAACTTAAAATATAAGTCACTGACCAATAAAAGTTTCCACAATTAAATAGTACATAGATAATTGCGAGCAAATTAATTACAATTTAGAAGTACCTATTTGTATTGAAAATAATAAATACATATATTGAATTGAAATTAATAAAATATTTACAGAAAATTATTGATGGTTTTAGTAATAAAATAATAGCCCGACATCTCATAGAGTTAAGAAATTATTATGTATATTAATAAGTGAGACAATGTATCTTGATAAATAATTCCTTATTCTCCTACAGCTGCCTATATATATAGACACTAGAAAAGATCCGATCCGATCCCTAGTACAGAAGTGTTCTTTTAAAAGATCAGGAGAAAAAAAATTGTTGTATTTTTTTGAATGAATAGAATTATATTATGTGTCTGAGCGGGGTCGTTCGCGCCAGCTAACATCTAAAAAATTTTACTCATAAATGAAGTCAGGTTTAATCAACACAGTTCCTCAAGCGAAGGATTGATGGCGTTAATGTGCGTTGACGATTTGACATCGACAAGACACATATATATATATATATATGCAGGTAGTATAACGTGATTGACAGATCTGATCGAGAGTGATCACCGTCACCCATGTTGTCTAGCAAAAAAGAGAAACCAGCGTCATAGAGTACCGGTGTGTGTAATTGTTTCAGGGAAGCGCAGGCTCGGAGTCTGACGGGACCGTGTCGGTGGCGCCGGGCGCCGGGCCCAAGGAGCGCCAGCTGCCTCCGAAGGCGCTGGAGATGCACCCGTGCATGCTGCTGACGTACATGCGGCCGCACCAGGTGTACCGGGAGCTGCAGGTGGAGGGCCGAGGGCCGCCCAACCTCACCTTCACCGTGGGCGTCGACGTGGACGGACACACCTTCACTGGGAAGGGTATGTGCTCCGGCGCGGTACAAGTTGTAGCGACAGCTGGCAGCACGAGATGCAGCCTATATTGCACACGTGACAAGCTAAATCACTTTCACACACAAAAGTAATGAGGCTGAGCCAAAACACATAAGAAAAAAAACTTATTAAAACAATCAACTATTGTGGTTCTTGTTAATAAAAAGACTTAAGAATTATAAAAAAAATATTTGAACCCGATAAGAAAAATATCATTATAGGTCTCTACATTGCAACCTTATAAAGATAATTAACCATATTCATCTACGTCACATTAATCCTATATAGTAAGTAGGAATTAGACATTTACCATTAATATACACCCAATTTTTTTTTATAAATAATAGTTGTTTATGCAACTGTTCTTTAATACCTAAGTGTTTTAATACCTAATTATCAACAGTTGCTTACAAGACTTTATATACACCCATAATATAAATGCTCTATAAAATATTCTGAAACAGCTACCTTACTGCTAACATTAAAAAAGCCAGACCTAGTAACCATTACAGCATCCAAACGAGTGTTGTAATGTTGTACTGAATTTCATTACAACACTCGTTTGGATAATGTAATGATTATTTGGACATTGGGTGTTTTAATGTTGGCAATAAGCTAACTGTTTTAGAATCTTTCATAGATGATTTTAATGCATGGGTGTCGATAAAAGGGTGTTATATTATGGTGGAACCATACCAATATTGTATAGGGTGTGTTCCATGGTAACTTCACTACCTCTTTCCTCGATCTCCTTAGCATCTTCCTTGTGTCAGCAAGATGCAAAGCAAGTGAGAAGGACATACAAGGAACTCATTGGGCACTCAGTCTCTGTGAACAGTTTACGATATCCAATGACTAGGCCTTACTAACGCCTTTTATTGTTGACACTCATTTGATACTTTCAGCCTGATTTTTCACTGAGAGCCATCTCCCGGCTATTGCCCTCGTCGGCAGTCTCTCCACAGTCGGACTTGTTTAAAGCAGCTAAAGTAAATATGTGTCGTTCGCGAATGATTGAATTAAAAGACCCGGGTCGCAAGACCCGCGCGATTGAACGGGTCGCCGTGCCAAAAGTGATTCGTTCTTTCGCAGTAGGTCGATCGTATGAACCACCAATCATTTGATCGTCGCGACTTATCCACCCGCCGCCGCCCGCGCACCCCTTCTCTCACCCTGACCGATTGGGTCAATTATTTCTGTTGTAAATTTATTTATTACATAATATATTTCTTTAATTGTTTGTGTTTTTTTCTTTACAAAATCTATGCTAGGTAAACAAAGATTTATTGAATATTAAGTTATTATTAGATAATAATTAATATAAAGAATATAGAATATTAACATAAGAAGGCATGCGCGTCTAATACTACTTGATATTAGTATTAGTTAGTAGGTTCTTAGCAATTACGTACTACTATTGTACGTAGGTAACTGGCAAGTGGCAACGGTTCTGGGGGCCTACTCCTAACATCGATATTCGATATATCGTGGCATTAGTCGTGTGAATCCTAGTCTTAGTTACATCGTATTCAATGTCGAAACGATGATTGAACGAACGAAACATTATTCGATATTATCGGTCCTAACCTTCCTCTTAGTTGAAAATGTCAGTTGTCGTTGCTATTATCGTTTCAATTTGTAGTTGTGCTTTCATTTTGATTGTGGAGTCAATTTCTTGAGTCTTTGGTGTATATTAAATAAATAAACATAAGCCAAATATTTAAACATTAGTTACATAATCACATATATTTGGTTTTCCTTCAGTGAGAAGTGTTGCCCTTTCGAGCACACTGTATATACGCATATGAGGATTGTCGTTTCCACCGACCACCCTAACAAATTATAAATAATCAACAGTATATTTTTTACTACCAAGTAATTTAAGGCGTTTCATTGGCCGTTTATGCGTAGAAAGTACTAGAAAATGGCCGCCTTACAAATAGGAAGTCGACGAGAAGGGTTGAGTTACTTTTTTTACATTTTTTTATTCGCATGTTAGTATTATTTATTCAATTTGAATTGGTTTTATTATATTAATTTCATTATTTTTGAATATTTACATTTTGTATGAATGATGTTAATTGGTGGGGCAGAGTCTGGCATGGTTCTTTGCGTTTAAACTATGTTTTGACTTTTGACACTTAACAGCGACATAGCACATAAGATAATATTTAGTTTTTCAAGGTTTGCACATAATTAATTCACACTAACATCGTAAAACAATCTAAATATTAGTCTATGGTTACGATAAACGAAAAGGAATTCGAACAATTGTTAGAGTAGGGTAGTTGAACCAATCAATCGATCGAACGGGTCGCGCGACCCGAGTCATTTTGGGTCATCTCTAAAATTGAACGAACGACACATGTCTAATCTAAAGTGTTATTTTTTATATTTTATCAATAAGCAAGAGTATTCTTAACGTGTTTCAGCCGGCAACAAGAAGGAAGCACGGCGGCGTGCGGCCATCGCCGCCTGCAAGGTGCTGTTTGACATCCACTTTGAGGAGTGAGTTGAGAGGGCGCGACTCTGTCACAGTGAACGATACTCCGTCAGCCTCTAACGAATCATTCAGTGGATTTGTTCTTTTGTTGTTCAAGTCTAATTCAATTCAAAAATCAACATCCACCCATTCTTGTCGTCACAATAACAATGGTCGTTCTTTAAGTTATAAGTATTAAATATATCACTTAGAATCAATGTTCTGTATAAGTTATAATATTAAAAAATTACCAAATTTTTACCTTTATAAGTGTAGTGTTACTTAGCAGTACAGTCTCAACTTAGTTGTGTGATAATTAATTCCGAGTGACAGTTTGTGAGTAAAGAGTATTATTATATTTCATATTGTTTATAGCAAGATACAAGTGTCTAATGCAGCCTCCAACTGGTGACAAATCTCACAGACTCACATTATGTAGCCACTCTAGGAGCCTGTAATACGGATACCACTCTATTCTTTTTTTAATTATCGTATGAGCGTATCAAATAACCTCAACTGAACGTCCTGCTCGTCTCGTCCCTTAATCTCATAAAAAAAAGTTTATCTCTTAATACGAAGAGAACTTTTGTCCGTCATTTATTACCTATTCTCATCAGTTTATTTTGATATGAATTATTTTAAAAGCAGCTAATTGTATAAATTATATTCCTTAGCTTGTGTGAGTGCATATTCAGATTTTACTAAACGATGTCGAGTGGCTTTAGTAGTGTGTATGGTTTATGTTTCGCCCCTTATGTTTACTTGGACTATTAAATAATGTTAGACTATGTTAAAGCTATATGGAACCCGAATATGAATGAATAAAAATGTATTTTTTACCAAAAAACCTTATGTAATGTAAAGTTACAATTACAAGTGTTTTAATCCTTTAAAAAGTATTTTATTTAAATCTGTAACACGTGTGTGGCCATGCAGTGGCATGTTTGTGACGCGGCTGGGGGCGGGGCCTTCCCTTACTGCATCTACATAAGTGCTGATTAGTTACTACTCCTCTTCGGCTCTGAGTGATGTACCTACCTAGTGTCACTATGAGACAATTGAAGTTACTGGGCAAATACTGCCCTGTACTTTCCCCGGGGCGTAAAAAGAATAGGGGAGTCCCAGGCCCATGGGTGTCGTAACAGGCGACTAAGGGCTTTTTAGAAGTGGGAGAGTCAAGCTGCCGTCTTATGATTTCAGCACAATCGGGCCGACTCGTCCGGGTTAATTACCACACTCGCACATAATACCGGCGTGAAGTAGCGGCCTAGTGCCGCTATGTTTCGCATAGGTTAGTGTCGAGGACCGGAGGCCATCCCTTACCCCCACCCCCTCCCCCCAAGAAAATATGAGAGCGGTCCATAAAGAGATATTACCCCAGGAGGGTACCGGCTCTACCAGAGCCGGAGAATCCCTCCCCGAGCACTCTCGCTCGGGCTGCCCTTCGTATTCTGGGGTGGGCACAGAACCGCGCATGACCAAGGACAAACGAGGCAGAAACACCACGGCACCCCTATCGACGCTCAACGTGGACTTTTGCAATATCAGGGGAATTCACTCCAATTTAAACGCCGTCCACCACTACCTTGAGACGGCGCAGCCGGCCTTGTGTTTCCTTACGGAGACGCAGATATCTCGACCTAGCGATACGTTAAATATGTTAACGTACCCCGGGTACAAAATTGAGCACAATTTTTGCCTCATGCCGGGGTATGTGTGTACGTTAGGGAGAATATCTGCTGTCGCCGTCTCGGCAATTTTGAGGGTTGGGACCTGTGTACTCTCTGGCTCCGCCTAGATTAGAGGACCGCGTCCGTATCTATGCGTGTGTCTACAGGTCCCATAGTGGTAACGCAGAAACCGATCATCTCATGGGCTGCGTTCAAGCGGCAATTGACGACGTGCTTGCACAGATCCCCTCCGCTGAAATCGTAGTCTTGGGTGATTTCAACGGGCGCAATGCCGAATGGCTTGGATCACGTACCACAGACTACGCAGGGCGATCTGTGCATAATTTTGCATTGGCGTATGGTATGTCCCAATTGGTTGAGTCGCCAACGCGGCTCCCGGATGTGGATAGCCACATGCCGTCCTTATTAGATCTTCTGCTGACTACACATCCCGATGGTTACCAGGTCTGTGTCGACGCCCCTCTCGGAACGTCCGACCAATGCCTGGTCAGGAGTGTAGTGCCTATCCGACGCCAACGTCGCAGACCACCAGCGACCCGCCGCGTTCGGCACTACAAGTCAGCAGATTGGGATAGGATGCGTTCCTTTTTTGCATCCAACACTTGGGGCAAGGTTTGTTTCCCTTCGGATGATCCTAGTGCCTGCGCCGTTGCAGTAGCCGATGTGATACTGCAGGGCATGGATATTTTTATACCAAGCTCTGTAGTACCGATCGGTGGCAGATCACAGCCCTGGTTCGATGCGTAAGTTAAAGCAGCATCTGACTGCAAAAAACAGGCGTATCGAACTTGGGTTGCGGCGCTGGGCACAAAGGATCCGAACTGCAAAGTTCTTAAGAGGAAATATAACCGTGCCTCCAGATTTTTTAAGCGGCAAATCGCCCGTGCGAAGTCTAAGCACGTCGTCAAAATCGGCGAGCAGCTTTCCAGTTACCCGACCGGAACACGCAAGTTCTGGTCGTTGTCGAAAGCTGCTCTTGGTAACTTCAACCAGCCGTCCATGCCGGCAGGTCAGAGCTCTATGCCTGAAGTACAGTTCAGACAGAAAACTGTTAGGCGAGCTCTGTTTTCGTTGGATGTCAGGAAGTCGAGCGGGCCCGATGGCATTTCTCCAATCGTGCTTAGAACGTGTGCCCCTGAGTTGACGCCGGTGCTAACGCGTTTATTCCGGCACTCTTATTCCAAAGGCGTAGTCCCTGACTCATGGAAGTCAGCCCTTGTCCATCCGATCCAAAAAAAAGGAGACAGTTCGGATCCGGCGAACTACAGGCCTATTGCTATCACCTCCCTGCTCTCCAAAATCATGGAGAGCATAATTAGCCGCCAGCTTTTAGTATACCCAGAGGGTCACTAGTTGATCAACGACCGACAGTACGGCTTTCGCCATGGACGGTCGGCAGGTGATCTTCTGGTATACCTAACACATAGATGGGCGGCGGCTATTGAAAGCAAGGGGGAAGGCCTGACAGTTAGCCTGGATATAGCGAAGGCCTTTGTACAAATCCCAAAAATATCCCACTAACTAAGGTATTAAAACACTTAATAGGGGCGTACCAATCGTATATTCATCAGATACATAATAAGTAAGGTCACAGTTCTATAATAAACTTAGATAATGCGTCCTTGATGGCTTAGGGCGACATCTATGAACAATATCAAACTGTAATCGATTACAAACCTTAACATACCGGCTGCCATGGACGTAGTCCAGCCAAAACAACAATACTTACATATTATATGCAACTTATCAATACTATGAATCTTAATCTAAATCGTAAATTTAACAGCAAACATCAGTGACTTACAAGTAATACAAATGAAGAAAAATATTCGCAGTGTAAAATTAAATACAGTTAATCTTATATATATAAAATCTACATATCTACTACAAAATAAAAATTTAATCCTTAACAGGCAGTATAATCAATTTAGATACGGGCCGTTTAATAAGATTTCCCTTGTATTTGAGGGTGACTACGCGAGTAAGATTGGCCAAACCTGGATGTTTATCTACAATTAGACCAAAAAGCCATTTAGTTGGAGGTAAATCATCTTCCTTTACTAAAACCACACTTCCAATATTTGGTTCTGGAATGGTAGCGTTCCATTTATATCTATGATGCAATTGCGTCAAGTACTCCTGAGACCATTTACGCCAGAAATCTTGAACCATTCTCTGAGCTAACTGCCACCTTTTTAGGCTACTTATAGTTGACATTTCATAGTTAGCATCAGGTACAGACACTAATGGTTCTCCCACCAGAAAATGCGCTGGTGTTAGAGGCTGAGGATCCTCCGGATTGTTGGACAACTGAGTCAAAGGTCGAGAATTAAGACAAGCCTCAATCTGGGACAATACGGTAGATAACTCCTCATATGTGAGTGTCTTGTCACCTACAATACGCTTAAGGTGATACTTAGTAGACTTTACGCCAGCTTCCCACAATCCTCCAAAATTTGGAGCACGAGGAGGGATAAAGTGCCAAGCAGTACCATTAGAGGATAAAAAATCAAGAATATCTTCAGCAACAGTAGACCTTTCCAAATTGAATAAATTCTTTAGCTCTCGTGCACTGCCAACAAAGGTAGTACCATTATCACTCCAAAGTTCAGCGACGTGACCTCTTCGTGCAACAAAGCGCTTAAAGGCTGCCAAAAAGGTTTCAGAAGTCATGTCACTGACTACTTCCAAGTGAATGGCACGTGTAGCCATACATATAAAAAGGCAAATGTACCCCTTCATTGAGCGATGTCCACGGTCTTTGGTGGTACGAATACTGATTGGACCGGCATAGTCCACTCCACTTCTAAGAAAAGGTCGATGTGCTGTTACTCTGGACACGGGTAGCTGTCCCATCATCTGTTGGTTAACCTGGGCTGAATGGCGAATACAGATCACACATTTTTTAACAAATTGTCTTACAACACTTTTAGCTCCAATAACCCAGTACTTGCTTCTCAAATAGTTAAGAACAAGTTGTGGACCACCATGAAGAGTCCTTTCGTGAGCATCGTGTATAAGAAGGTAAGTAAAATGTGATTTGTGTGGAATGATTATAGGGTGCTTCATATCATCGGACAAAGAAGCATTATGCAACCGTCCCCCTACTCTAAGAATACCATCCCGTCCCAGAAATGGATTCAACGAGGTAAGTTTACTTGTTTTATTTAATTTTTCATTATTCTTTATATTTCCCATATCTTCTTCAAAATTTTCTTTTTGACAAATCTTAATACAAATCATAAGTTTTTCTTGTAATTCTTTAGCAGTTAAAATGTTACTAATGTACCTTTCATATTCAGGTTTGTTCCAGTACAACACTCGACGGCAGAAGGACAACACTCTGGTAAGTTTTCTTAGAGATGAAAATCTCGAAAATATATTTTCGTCTTTATCACTAGTTACAGTGTGACTACTAATCTTATGTTTGCGTTCTTCCAAAGATGTGTCTCTCTCTTCTCCCTTGCTACAATCTATGTACCTACTGTACAGCCACTCAGGGCCCAGTTTCCAGAGGTTATTGTGTACAAACTCTGTTGCAGATAATCCCCTGGAAGCGCAATCAGCGGGATTTTCTTTTGATATAACATGGGACCACTGATTTCCATCCAACAAGGTATGTATTTCGGAAACTCTATTGGCAATGAAGGTCGACTTGGATGGCTTCTGAGCCAAGCCAAGACGATAGAAGAATCCGTCCAAGCGTGAGTTTGATGTTTAGGAACATCAAGAATGAGACCAACTTCATCTAAAAGTCTTGCTAGCAAAACAGCTCCACACAGCTCAAGACGTGGAATTGAGACCTGCTTTATGGGTGCTACCCAAGTTTTTGAAGTTATCAAACTCACATGCACGTTGCCACTATTATCAATTATGCGAGCATAAACAACAGCTGCATAGGCTGCGTTTGATGCATCACAGAACCCATGTAGTTCTCGACATCGATCAATTAAATTCGATCCCATCGAGAAATGCGAACATTTGTAAGAGATTTCAAATCATTCCTGAACTCCAACCAGCTTTTAAGCAATGACTTAGGAAGCTCGCTATCCCAATCAACGCCAGATAACCATAGCTGTTGGATAAATATTTTAGCCTTGGTCACAACTGGCGCTATCCAACCCAATGGATCGAATAGACGAGCAATGTCGGAAATAACCTTTCGTTTGGTTATTGGTGATTCCACCGAAGAAAGCTTGACAGTGAACTGAAACTTGTCCTCTTCTCTATTCCAGGTGAGTCCTAGTATTTTCATTACTTCATCAATTTTAATTTCCATGGCTTGATTAGACTCGCTGTTTTCCGCCTTAATCTCTTTAAGCAACTCCTGACTATTGCTATAAAACTTTTGTAATGGAAATCCACCACGATTCAGTAATTCCGTCATCTCTTCATATATTTGAATGCCTTCGGCTACCGTATGACATCCGGACATCAAATCGTCGATATAGAACTCCTTTAGTATTATATTTGAAGCCAACGGAAACTCTTTACCATCCTTACGGACTAGTTCTTGAAGAGTTCGCACAGCCAAATATAGTGCTGATGTACCAAAAGTGACTCTTAATAAACGAAAATGTCTTATTACATCGTTTGGGTCATCACGCCATAATATACGTTGATAATCTACGTCGCTCTCCGCCACCTTCACTTGTCGATACATTTTGACAATATCTGCGACGAGTGAAATCGGGTAACAACGCCATCGCATGAGTAAATGTCGTAACTCAGGCTGAAGTGTGGGACCAACCATCAAGTCATCATTTAATGATACCCCGTTGAATCCCTTGCATGAAGCGTCAAAAACCACACGGACCTTAGATGTAAGTTTGTCTTGACGTATCACCGCATGATTTGGTAGGTAAACAGCGTCTGGTTTATCAACATCCTCTGCTAAAACTTCTTCCATATGACCAAGATCAAGATATTCGTTAATTACCTTAGAGTACTCAATTTTAAGACCAGGATTTTTAATTAAGCGTTTTTCTAACATAAGAAATCGCTTAAGAGCTATATCTCTTGAGTTACCAAATTTACATTGCAGATTATCCGACTTAAAAGGAAGTTTGACAATAAATCTACCAGTTTCATCCCTAGAAGTACTTTCCTTGAACAACCTTTCACAATTTTCTTCCTCTTGAGTGAAATACTTCTTAGGTTTACTTGATTCAGATTCCAACTCCCAGAATCTTTTTAATAATTCGTTCTCATTACAGTGTGTCAAATGCATGCTAACTACATTGTCACACGTCCCGTTCCTAATTACAGTTTCTCCATTATGCATTTTGCCAGAGAGGATCCAACCAAGTGCTGTTTGCTGCGCAATTACAGATCCTGGCGGACCCCTGACTAAACCTTTCAACAATATTTGCGTCTGCACCTAAAAGAAGATCAATCTTGCTAGGTGTGTGGAACGAGGGATCCGCCAACTGCATGGACAAAAGAGTTGGTATCATTTGAACATCAACTTTCTTACTAAGTAAGAATGTTGTGAGTTTTTTCAAAACATGAGCCTTGATTGTAATGACAAAGCTCGGATCTAGACGTGACTGTATTTTCAAAACTACAGAGGACTTTGATAACAAAGTTAAACTCTGGTCGCCGCCTAAACCTGACATAAAATTTGTCTCAGAATGCTTTTTGAGACCAAGCAGTTGAACTGCAGCCTCTGTAATGAAAGAGGCTTGAGACCCTTGATCAATCAAGGACCTCAACACAACCGGTGTAGTATTAGCTTGTGAAACTGCTTTCACTAAAGCAGTCGCTAACAAAACTTGATGGTTTGTGTTTGAAAAACAAGATAAAATAGGACGATCAGTACCCTCACCTTGAGCCTGGGAAGAATGAATAACGTTACCTACTACCGAAGTATTTCCTTCACCAGGTTGATCAGCTTGCGTTAAGCTTGCTGATTTGGGAGATTTGGTATGAAGTAAAGTGTGGTGCTTTTTCTTACAAGTTCGACACCTTGTAGATTGATTGCATTGGTATACTGAATGATTAGGTGTCAAACAATTAAAACATAAATGCTGGGTTTGGACAAAATTACGACGTGAGTCAACCGTTTCCTTAGGAAATTTCTTACAATTAAATAATTTATGATTTTCAGAGCAAAACACACAATTAAAACTAGTAGTGGCGACATGAGTACACGTAGGTTTCTCTTGCTTAATTAATTTAGGGTCTAAAAACTCCAAGGACCTAAACCGATTTTGTAAAAAAATCCTCTAATGATGCCGTAGTTGGTAAATCAGAAATCTCGATTGCCTTTTGTTCCCACTGTTTACGTGATTCTGAGTCTAACTTTTGACTTATCAGAAATATAATTATTATATCCCATGACTTTACATCGATACCTAAGTTTTTTAACGCACTCAAACATTCTTTAGTAGTATCTAACAAATTTTGGATTGCACTCGATGACTCAGACGACAGAGCTTTTTGATTTGTTAACCTTTTAAGAATACAGTTAGCTTGAATTTTTTTATTATTATACCGGCTTTCTAACTGCTCCCAACAAATTAAATAATTATCCGCAGTACATGAAATGTGTCTCACCAACTGCTCCGCCTCTCCCGTGAGACAACCTTTAAGATTTTTGTACATCATCAATTGTAGTCTCATTATGAATCAACGATAGGAACAAATCTCTAAAACTTGGCCACTCCGAATATTTACCACAAAATTTAGGTATCTCAATCTTAGGTAATTTAACATTGCTCTGATTCGTTTTATTCTCAACGGATACAACATTTGACTTTTTTAATATTAATAATTTATCTTTCAATAATGACTTCTAATCTAGATACATTTCCTCACAGTTATCGAACACTTCATTTAAAACATAATCATTTTGTATCAACACATCCTTTTTCATTTCATAAACAATTTTTTGATGATTTGAGAAGAAAGAAGACCACAATTTCTCTAAAGCTTCTAAGCGCGTTTCAAGATAACCTATGCTTATTCTTTCCTTTGGAGATTTTTTAAAGTTACATAAATTTCTTTCAATTTTACTTAAAATATCATCCTGAAGTTTAATATAATTATCACCCATGACTAAAAGTTAAAACAACTAATCTAGTTTAAATCGAAAACAATATAAAATTTGAATCAACAAAAATCTCAAAAATGTTAAAATATTTTTCTAAGTTAAAGACAAAATCGTTGAAATTTTTCTAAGTCTTTTAACACTATTCTTTTCACTTTAAAATCGGGCATAGGTTCCCCGTCGGATCACTTTTTAACAAATTATTCTAAGTCCTAAACACTTTGAATTTAATAAGTCAATAATAACTTCTATCTTGAATTTTCTAAGTTAAATCTTCCTAGTAATTAAAGTTCAAACTTGTACTCACGATTAATCTTCGGTAGTTGTCCCACACATACACACACTTAACTTCTGACGTAAGATGACATATGACAAGTGACGTTACTTGTCTTTGGACGGCACGTGGGTTGCTGTGACAGGTGTTGCAGGGGGTGCTCCCCTCTGCAATTGCTGCTCCTGACGCCTCTCCAGACAGGTGACTAAGGGGGTGCTCCCCTCAGTCTTTAAAAGTTCAGGCCCAAATAGGTGCTCCCTCGGTACATCGAAGAGTACCGATCACCACAAACAGGCGCTGAACGGACTTGACACTATCAACCGCAAGGCACCAGTTCCGGCACTCAAGAAGGACCATGTACAAATCCCAAAAATATCCCACTACCTAAGGTATTAAAACACTTAATAGGGGCGTACCAATCGTATATTCACCAGTTACATAATAAGTAAGGTCAGAGTTCTATAATAAACTTAGATAATGCGTCCTTGATGGCTTAGGGCGACATCTATGAACAATATCAAACTGTAATCGATTACAAACCCTAACATCCGGCTCGAAGGACCATGTACAAATCCCAAAAATATCCCACTAACTAAGGTATTAAAACACTTAATAGGGGCGTACCAATCGTATATTCACCAGATACATAATAAGTAAGGTCACAGTTCTATAATAAACTTAGATAATGCGTCCTTGATGGCTTAGGGCGACATCTATGAACAATATCAAACTGTAATCAATTACAAACCTTAACAGCCTTTGATCGTGTATGGCACAAGGCGCTCCTCTCAAAACTTCCATCATTTGGGCTTCCCGAGAGCTTGTGCAAGTGGACCTCCAGCTTCCTCACTGGGCGTAGCATACAGGTCGTTGTCGACGGATATTGCTCGAACCCGAAACCCGTGAATGCTGGAGTGCCCCAAAGCTGTGTGCTATCTCCTACGCTGTTTCTTCTGCATATCAATGATATGTTGACACCTCCAACATACATTGCTATGCGGACGACAGCACTGGTGATGCCGTATACACGGGCCATGCAGGTCTCTCTCGGGAAATCGTCGACCAGTGCCGGGAGAAATTTGTGTCTTCTATCGAGTCCTCTCTCGAGAAAGTCGCGGAATGGGGTAAATTGAACCTTGTCCAATTCAACCCCCAGAAGACTCAAGTTTTCGCGTTTACCACTAAAAAACCCCATTTGTCGTATCGCCACTCTTAGAGAACACTTCTCTTAAAGCCGCACCTAGTATCGGAATACTGGGTCTCGAAATCTCGAGCGATTGCCAATTCCGTGGCCATCTGGAGGGCAAAGCCAAATTGGCTTCAAGAAGCTGGGCGTCAATAGAGCACGGCAATACTTCAAGCCGGCCCACATTCTAGCGCTCTACAAAGCGCAGGTCCGGCCACACATGGAGTATTGCTGTCATTTCTGGTCTGGCGCACCCCAGTATCTGCTCGATCCATTTGACCACGTGCAACGTAGAGCAGTTCGAATTGTCGGGGACTCAGTGCTCTGTGAACGGCTGGATCTCTTGTCGTTGCGTAGAGACGTGGCTTCATTGTGTGTCTTCTACCGCATTTATCACGGGGAGTATTCCGAAGAGCTGTTTAACCTGATTCCTGCCGCCGAATTCCACCTTCGCACACACGCCACAAGTTAGGATTTCATCCCCACCATCTGGATGTGTGGCGGTCCTCCACAGTGCGGTTTTCAAGGAGCTTTCTCCCTCGTACTACAAAGCTATGGAATGAGCTTCCTTGTGCGGTGTTTCCGGGACAATACGACATGGGTACCTTCAAAAAAAGCGCGTACACCTTCCTTAAAGGCCGGCAACGCTCTTGTGATTCCTCTGGTGTTGCAAGAGAATGTGGGCGGCGGTGATCACTTAACACCAGGTGACCCGTACGCTCGTATATCCTCCTATGTCATAAAAAAAAATGAGACTTAACATCTTTGTCTCAAGGCTACGAGCGCAGTTGTAGTGCCACTCAGAATTTTTTGGGTTTTTCAAGAATCCTAAGCGGCACTGCATTTTAATGGGCAGGGCGCATCAATTACCACCTGCTGAAT
Source organism: Leptidea sinapis (assembly GCF_905404315.1). Taxonomy (NCBI): domain Eukaryota; kingdom Metazoa; phylum Arthropoda; class Insecta; order Lepidoptera; family Pieridae; genus Leptidea; species Leptidea sinapis. The sequence goes on from NC_066281.1 coordinate 14,326,512, forward strand.
GTCCTGGTCGTCTCGTCCCTTATTTTCATTAAAAACAAAGTAAAATACTAGTTGACCAAGAGAGGTGGCCTGACTCAACAATAGCCTGTTTCTTCGACGGATTACTCTTCATAGAGCAGTCGTGGTCACGTCGAACGACGAACGATTCTACGCCAGTTATCCCTGGCTGTTGCTTGTCTGACACATGTGTTGAGGGGAGTATTGGTTAAGTCTTTGATCTGGTCTGTCCAGCGCATAGGGGAGCGTCCTCTTGACCTACTGCCGTTGACCCTTCCCTGAATAACAAGTCTCTCTATGGCATGCTCTCCACGTCGCGTGATATGTCCGAAGTATCTTTCTAGGCTCCGTAAAATTGCTAAATCTTTTAAAATGGATTGTGTTATATTTCATAATAAACACCCAAATGATATTAAAATATTACCTATTGAAAAATTTAAATGAATCGCAAAAAAATATTTAACATCTAAGGCCTATTATAATGTGAAAGATTATTTGAATGATAAGGATAGTTGGAACTAATGTTCTAAATTTTGTTAATGAATATTGTTATACTCATTTGAATTCTATTCTAACTTTTGTACTTCATCCTGACTTGCACTAAATAACTTATAAAGTTTTACAGTGAATAAAGATATTTTTGACTTTGACTATCTGAGGATACGGGCTCTGACTATAGATGAAAGCCTTTCTTTCACCTTAAGTTCTGCAAGTTTTGTGTGGCGTTGTGTAGAATAGTCTGTTTATCATGTTATTTAACCTTATCTTTTACCTTTAACTTCACAGTAGGTCACTGGAGCTGATCAGCGACATGTCTCAGGTGTTCTTTCATTGCGGATCCTAGTACATGGTCAGCATCGGGCTTCCAGTATCACATATCTTTGTAAAAACGGGATAGTATTATCAGTTTTCGTTTTGGGTAGGACGGCTGTCAGCTACCGTCGTGCTCCAGCTTCATCACTGACTTACTGTATAAATACCACTGAACAGGCTGTGCCATATTTTTGACAGCAAATTTTTTGTGCCTATTTGATGCGACACTCGCGAGCGTTCAGAGAACTTTTTTGAAGTAAAATACAAATGGCTGTGAAGGAACGTACAATAAACAAATGTATTTTTGCATTTTGAATTAAGTTCGTTCGTTTTCCGTGTTATTGCCGACCACGACCACTCTGATAAGAGTGTAACGTCGAAGAAGAAGAAGAATCGATGTTTGCTGAGGTTGTCATCACTAGTTTTAGTACCGCAGACTCTCGCTATGACCAACAGCGCCAAAATTACGAATATCAAACAGGCACAAAAGCACTTTAATAGCCGCCAGTCCAGTGATATATAGGAGAGGTCAGTGAGCTTCATGTACACTCGCTTGTGGCGAAATAATAAGACGTTTTATTATGTTATAAAGTCATTTATTTTAACACAATTTGAATGAATATTGATATAAGAACTATGCACATAAAAGACCCGTCATGCTATTGCAGTTGCATTTGTGTTATTGACGTTACGCAGTGACAGCGAGGTATCCTCAGGCTCTGTGGCCGTTGACCGCACGAGGAACTATTTGAGACTTACGAAATTTGCGTATTGTTCAAGAAAAAAAGGTAGGTCATAAATATATTATACTTATACAATTACAACAATTACTTTTTTTTTCAATTGTATTTCTCCATTTTAACCGAAATTCGAACAATCCATCCTCAAATCAAAACCCGTCTTGCATTACGAGTCAGTAGATTTGTGTTTTGCATCCTACTTACAGTAAGTACTTATAAAAATGTGTGAAAATGAAGTCTTGTTCACTTTAACTCCACAGATGACTCCAGTTTGTGCGAAAATCACAAAGGAAATTCCATTTGCAATTGCGCTTCAGCTCCTCCCCTAGTATAGAAATGATAGGTTTTTACATTTCGACCGATTGGAAATTCGGATTCCGCCTTAATGTGGAAGACAAATATTAAGGAGTCATCTATGGGGTTGCTCACTTATGGGGTACGCTAATTTGTCTTTCTTTTCCCTAAAAATCTTAGGTAGATTGACGGCCGTTTTCAATAACATATCTCTAGTTATGGATAATATATTGCTATCACCGTTTAATGACAAGATCTTATCTATCCATAGTTATGTCCACTATAGTTATATTATTAGTTATAGTTCAATGCTATCTGTCAATAGGTTATTGAAATGTAAGTAAAGCAAATGTAAGCGTAAAAGAGTAGATATTTTGTCTACCTCTAGTAAGTAAACTAAGGATAAATAGGTTATTGAAAACGGCCGATAGTCAATCTATGTATTACTTAATTTAAAAAGTTGGCGATTTCCATGGGTAGCTTTCACAATTATATCTTTTAAAATCCTCAGTCAGAATTTAATATTACCAAGTTGTCACTTGCATAACGTAACTTAAAACAATAATATTGCACTAAGTAGGTAAATAATTTCATAATAATTAAACTTAATAAAAAGTTGTAAGTTCACTGTTATCAATAACTTAACAAAAATAACGATAACGTAAATATAAAAGTAACACAGCTAGCACACAACATGTCATTTTGTTACAGTATGCCGCGTCGCGATAAGATTTTAGTGAAACATTAGATATTCTTTCATACGTTAGAAGGAAGGTACCATAGGAATCTAAATGCGAAGGTTCTAGAAGTGATATAGCCAAATAAAACATGTCGCGTCCGAGTAAGGTGAGATTTAGTTTCTATTTATAGAAACGCATTAATATTATGGAGTATTTTAGTACGTATATCAAAATGCGGAAACGTAGCCTATCTGCAACCATACCAATCAAAATTTAACATTTCGTGAGTCTTTTTTAACTAAATTGTTGTTTTTTTTTTGTTTAATAAAATATACCTATTGCCGTCATTTTGAACACCATACAATTGTCCCGCAATATCCGCGGCGTTTCACGAGTATAACATTTCTATTACCTCCTCATTTAGAGTGCTATGACAGGTAGGTAGTAATTATTGTACGTACCTGAAGAAGGTACGTAAGTCAAAAGGTTCAATCAAGGTTTAAGATTAGGTACATCGTATATAATTTAAGTAACGCATCCGCTTAAAAAAAGTTTATGATATCTATAATAAAATGTTGAATAATATTATCACGGAACATAAAACACCTACCTAGGTTCTAAATTAAGTACATTGAGCTTTCTTATTACTACATATATACTGGAAGTGTCTACTATTGTGAGTTTTAACCAGAGCCTGGTTTTATAAGACGCAAAATATGCTCTCGCGTATCTGATGTTGCATTAAGAAGAAACACTAGCCGCCATTATACCATACAAACGTTCTCGACTCAGTTCCCCTTGGTTTTTAACTCTAGATCAAAATTATATTGTAATAATATCCATATCATCATCAAGTGTGTCTGTCTGTTTCGCTGTGATTGATATTTTTGTTTTTGTAAGTGTTGCAGTAGCTAGGTACTTCAAAAATTGCTCAAATGGGATTAGACATATAGGCCGCAAACAAAGGCCTAGTATAGGTGCAATTCTGACAATAAGGCCCTGCATCCACCAAAGCGGGGAGGAGAGGAGATGTATTTTAATAACCAATCAGATTGCGTACTGTCCACATCTCTTCTCTAGCTTCGGTGGAAATGGATCAAGCGGAGAGGAGAGAAGATGTCTCATTTGTATATATAATTTTGTGCCGCGTCGAGCAATGCAAAACGGAGATGCGTTTAGCCGGGCGGCCCTTTACCCGCGGTCTTCCCCCGCGCCTCGCACCCCCGAAAGCGTTATTTTTCGAAGTCGTAGACATCACTTGACTGATTTCGGTATTTCACAGCTCACATCCATGGATACGATTTGGTTGCACCAGTTTGGTGAACTGCATTAAATCGGAGAGGCGGGGAGACGAGAAGGAGATAAGCCGTGAAGGTGTCAGGATATTTCCACCAAAGCGATGAGAAGATGTGAGCTGTGCATAACGGAAATGTGAGCTGGGAGAGCTGGAAATCAGTCAAGTTATGTCTACGAAAGGTCCGCCTACACGCATCTCCGCTCTGACGAAAATTCTATAGACAAATGAGACATCTCCCTTCCGCTTGATCCATTTTCACCGAAACTAAGCGGAGAGATGAAGAAAATATGATTGGTTATCAAAATACATCTCCGCTTTGGTGGATACCGGGCTTTATAAGCCAGAATTTTAAAACAGCCCGACACAGGATATTTCTTTCCCATTTCGTTTTCAAAATATATCCAGATTTATGAATTGTTTCTGTCAAGATTTTTAGTCAGAGCTGCAGTTGTTGTTGTTTTATTATTCTTAAATCTAAAAAAGCTAATGTTAATAAATTCTTAATAAAAACATTTTGAGAAAATAAATTGATCTCAAATAAAAATAATGCCCGGAATTATTTGTGGTCTAAGGGAATTTATGCAATTCCCCAGGCTACAATAAAATAATTATATGCTTTGGCTACTTCGATTGACGACTTGACTGATAAAGATAATAGTACCTACTTACTACTACATACATTGAAACTTATTTTTAATTACGTATCTACTCAAAATATTTTTATATATTAAGTAGGTACCTTATTGTGAGAGCATTTTTTGCGTCCGTATGTTACCCTTAAGACCTAAACACCCCAAAAAGAGAAGGATCTTGTGGTATTGAAATGAGAATTTAACGTTTTAAAGTCGTTATTATGCTGATAGGTACTTACCTACTACTTACCTACTAAGTACATACCAAGTAGGTATGTAAGGTGACTGAGGGTAAGATAAAAAACGGGGAAAGATAAAAAAATACAATAACGCCGAATATCAAGGAATTTTTTTAATGCTGACAATATCGTCGTGGACACCATTTTGTCTTGCCCCGCCCTGCAGTCTCCATCAGTCGCGTGAAGTGAGAGCGTACGTGTGTTTTTTATCATTTTTCCGTACGGACACATTACACGCGTAAAATTGAGTTTTTTAATCTAACTCCGCTTGCTGTATCTCCTTACATAGGTAAGAACAAACATTTTGTTTTGATATTCGTAATTAGATTTGAAATCAGCTGTTATTAGTATATTTCACGTAAGTATTTTAAGATTTATGGTGCCTTTCAAACTTCCCCTGCAAAATTTAACGGGGTAAGATGATAATATAAAACTTTCCATTTTACCCGTTTATGAAACTCCTACAAAAAGTCAGGGGTTCTCAATCTGAAATACACGATATCCCTTTCAAAACATCGTATCAAAATTTTTTATCATGGAATCAGTACATAATTCTATACTCTCTTCTGTTAAAACGCTTGTTGGTTTCAAAAAAAGTCAGGCGTAGTACTCGTATACATAAGTGCAATACTTACACGATGACAAAATGTATAATACACAGCTGATTTTTTAAGCAGATGAAAAAATTCTACGCTGGGGTGTCTAGAATTGTGTACCTACTGAATCCATGGTTAACGTTTTCATTTTGATGTCTTTAAATTTATGTTGTATTCTAATCATCGTTAAACCACTGTGGTCATTTATTTAATCAAATTAGGTAATCCTACCGTTATGGTCTTGTTAATTTTCTCTAATAATTTCCTTTGGTAGGGAAATTATTTACGAGAATTTGCCTCGATGGTCGTCGCAAGCGCAGCTGCTGTGCATGAGGTTTTGGGTTCGATGCCAGGCTGTATTTTTGATTTTCCAATAGGAATCTCTCTGTAAGAGCCGGGAGTCTGGATTAATACACGGATTGTCTTATATTATTTAGGGCTTACACATAGCTGGCAAAATATGGGTGTTCTATACACCTATAGTTTGTGTGGCGGACAACTGGTCTAGAAATTTTTTAATACCGTTGATCAACACGATAAGAAGATACACCTCTACTTTACCCTCCGGGGAATACAGGCATGTTATGATGATTACTTGTTTCTGTATCTGTACTTAGGTAGGGATGCTCCTTTGATATTTAAGTTTTTTATACATAAATATCAAAGAAATCCTTAATTTGCGACCAGAAAATCAACCACGGTATGGAACACTAAATATGCAATTTCAACTTGCATATAGATAACTTTTTATTTTTTGTTTTAGGATCAACATGCCTCGTAACTATATAAGGAAATTGTTACGGGCAACTTGTTATACTCCTGAGGACTTGGCGATTGCCATACATACAGAGGGTAGAGAATAAAGAATTAACCATGTATGCAGCAGCTAAGTTATATAACCTTACCTGCCGCTACACTACACAATCGCTTACATAAAAAAAACTGGAATAAAAAGCAGCACTCTAGGGCGTCCACTGGTTTTGCATCTTGAAATAGAAACTCAATTGGCGAACGGACTTGCAGTATTAGAAAAATGAGGATTGGGGTTATTAAGAAAGGAAGTGTTTTCACTTATAAGAGAATTCGTTCATTTGAATGGGTTGAATTTGAATCAATATCAACACCATTTAATAGTGGAGTTCCAGGTCCAGATTGGTTTACAAACTTTAGAAAACGACATAGATTATCATTGAAAAAGGCTCAACCTATTGAGCATGTCAGAAGAAAGAATTCAGATCCGTTCATCGTGGGTGAATATTTTAGCCTATTGCAGGCTACTCTAAAGACATTAGGTCTTGAACAAAGGCCATAACTCATCTGGAACTTTGATGAGACTTCCGTTAGTTTGGATCCCTCTAAAACTAAAGTAGTTGGGCGAAAGGAGGCGCCATACTCTCGAACAACTCACGGTACAGGCAAAGAACATATATCAGTTCTAACAGCAGTAAGTGCTGGCGGACAGAAACTGACTCCTTTAACCATACGACACACGTTATTTCGAGTTATCTTACGCAGCTAGTAAAAGGGGATGGATGGAGACGGAAATATTCCATAATTACATGGAAAAAGTATTTATTCCAGGACTCGGCGAAGAAAGGACAGTTCTGGTAATCCACGACGGTCATAGCACTCGTGTTGGTATAAAAGTGGTTGAGTTGGCACGAAAACATAATGTCACAATATCATACGTCTCATCTTTTACAGGCACTGGACGTGGCTGTATTTAAATCTTTTAAATCTAGCTGGGATGCCAAGTTAGTTGAATGGCAGCGACATAACGTTGGTGTGAAGCTATTTAAAAAAGTATTCTCGAACTTATTTGCAGAAGTATGGAATGATACAAAATCTGAAAGTATTATCAACGGCTTTATAAAAACTTCAATATGTCCTTTTAATTCGGATGTAATTTCAGTCGATAAGTATGATCCAAGATCTTACAAGCGCTGTATAGAAAAGCATAAAATGGAAAACGTATTTCAGCCTCCACAACCTGTTCTTCAGTCAGACGATATCTCTCCCGTATCGTTACTTGGACTTAGCTTTAATGTAATTAATAAATGGATATGTGACGATAATATTTTTAATAATGTTTAATTGTGTTCTGTTTCGTGGTTTATTTAATAAAATAAAATACGAGTGCGCTACGTGGTCCTAAATAAAAACGTGTATTTTATTTATCGAACCGACTAAGGCTTGACAGTCATGAGCATGAATATGAATTTTTTTTTTTATATCTTTTTATAACATGTTGAGAACCCCTGACTGCCAACCGTTTCAACGGGGTAAGATCGATATATTTTTTTTGATAAATTATTATTTCTGGCATTTAGAATGCGATTTATGAATGTAACTGATTTTCAAGCTATTTATGTTATCAGAGCAGAAAGTTTATTGATCACCTCATATACATAAAGACCTTCAAAAAGATTTTAGTCACTATTTCAATCTTACCCCTTCGGCATTTCATCTTTCCCCTACCTATTTTTTTTCTTAAGACCAACTTTATTGACGTTTTTTTTTCATAAAATATTGTTTCAAAAAGATTTCTGTCATCATTAAATAAACAAGTTGACTATACTTTTTTATCCAAAACATCATTTTACACATTATATTGACTTGAATCCCTTTGTTACACAACAGTTTCAAATCAACACTGTTTATCTGATCAAAAATCATTTTCGACTTACCTCCAGTCACCTTACCTACATACCAAGTAACGATTGATCTTGAAAACTATGAGTCTATAGGTATTCGTTTAGAATAACTTTCTATAACTTTTTAGTAGCCAGATATAGATGGTTGACTTACTATAATAGATATTATTTACATTCATATATATAGCTAGTGAGAATTATACTGTTCTTTCGTATTTACCACGACTTACATAATGTAATATTTGAATGCTTAAACCCAATATAATTTAGAATTTTGTGTCGTAAACATATCTGCGATATCAATTTTACCAGTGGGCTCCTTTACACGGGAGCTGGCCTCTATGCCTTATGCGTACCACAACGGCGGGGCCTATTTCTGCCGTGAAGCAGTAATGTGTAAACATTACTGTGTTTCAGTCTGAAGGGCAACTGAGCAAAGGAGATATAACATCTTATGTCTCAAGATGACGAGCGCAATTGTGGTGACATTCACAAATTTTTGGGTTTTTCAATAATCCTGAGCGGTGCTGCATTGTTATGGGCAGGGCGTATCAATTACCAGCAGCTGAACGTTCTGCTCGTCTCGTCCCTTTTAATAAAAAAAATGAACATCTCTCTCATTGCCTTATTTGTTGGTCACAATAAACATGTCAATTTTTTATTCTACTTGGCACTGTACATTGTGCGCTATGGGCCTATATGACATTTTGTTGTCATGTGGTGGCGTTCCGCTACAACAGTCGGTAGGTCCACATGGAAAGCGGGCGCCGCAGCAGCGCGGGGTGAGCTGGTTCCCGGCCGCCCACCACCATCAGGTACAGCCGTCCTTGGCTGGCCTTCCTCTCACCCAGCTCCTGCAGCTCGATGTCTCCCGCGCCCACGCCCGAGTCGGGAGTCATGGCCGACCCCAGCCTCCGCACATCAGGCCCCAGGTAGTGCGGGTTGCTGAACCCTAGTGATGTTTTGGGGAGCCTGTTAACCTGGAACCACATCAAAAGAGAAGAATAATAATAATTAGAATAATAATTATTTATGAAACAGGAATGGTGATTGAGTTAGGTTAATTCAAATTAAGACAACGCTTCTCCGCAGCGATTCTTCTAGCGTGGCAAGAGAGCGTGGGTGTCGGTGATCACCTTCCCTGAGGTGAACAGAAAACTCACCTGCTCCTGTCCCATTTCATCATCAGCCGGAAGACGTCCATTACTGGACAAAGTCTTCGCAAAAAATCTCCGCGATGATCGGTCCTGCGCTGCCCTCATCCAACGTATTCCGGCTATCTTGACTAGATCATCGGTCCATTTTGTGGGGCCTACCAACACTGCGTCTTCCGGTACGTGGTCGCCATTCGAGAACTTAACTGTCCCACCGGCCATCTGTCCGTCGAACTATGTGCCCTGTCCACTGCCACTTGAGTTTCGCAATAATTTGGGCTATGTCGGTGACTTGGGTTCTCCTAGGGATCTCCTCATTTCTGATTCGATCTCGCAGGGAAACTCCGAGCACAGCCCTCTCCATTGCTCTCTGAGGGACTATGAGCTTTCTTTCTTGGAAACCTTCGTCTTCAGACACTGTGGTAGATATTTGGGACGACAAGATTTTACGGAGCTTCCAGAACGCTGCCCAAATCAGCCCTTGTTCACTACTATTTCAACAATAATTTCAGATGGACTACATACACGCTCCAATGTTTACTATTATTGTTTTGAAAATTGCGTACGTAAAATGAAGTCGATTGACAACTACCGGGTTATGATAATATAGTGAAATTATAATATCACTGCTTTGACAATATACCAACCTACAACATAGGTAAATGTTTTATTTGGAACCAACTTCGTAATAACTTTACCGATCCTCCGGTCAATAAAAATGTCATCTCTTTATCATCACAACCAGTGTGTGATATCTCGCAAATACACGTAGACGTTACTGAAGTAAAGAAACTACTCCATGGTATTGACCCATCAAAATCCGATTGTCCGGATCATTTACTTGGAATATTCTTATTGAAATGTTCTGATTCCATATGTGCACCCATTACAATTTTATTCAACAAATCTCTCTATGCGGGTGTAATGCCAGATTTATGGAAAATGGCTTATATTACTCCAGTGCATAAAAAGGGGGCTAAGACTAATATATCAAATTACCGTCCAATTTCTAAGCTTTGTATTACATTTAAGGTTTTTGAGAAAATCATTTATAGTCAGGTTTATCCTGCACTAAGGCAAGCCTTTAGTCCCAGTCAGTATGGTTTTCTTAGAGGTCGTCTGTCTCTAATCTTGCACTTCTTAATAATTATCTAACTGAAACAATGCAGCAAGGTGTCCAAGCTGATGTAATTTACACTGACTTCAGTAAGGCATTTGACCGAATACAGCATGACATCCTTCTTAATAAGCTCTATAATATTGGTATCAGCAGTGATTTGTTAAGATGGTTTTTCTCCTATATTCATAATCGCACTCACGCTGTTGTTGTCAGTAATTATATCTCAGGGTGGCTACCCATATCGAGTGGCGTTCCTCAGGGTTCCTTTCTTGGCCCTCTATTGTTCGCAATATTTTTATATGATGTTGATACTTGCTTACGTACCGCCAAAATATTGTGCTTTGCTGACGATATCAAAATTTACAACAAGGTATCGTCACTAGATGATGCAATAGCTCTACAAGAAGACCTACACCAATTGCAAAATTATTGTGACGATCATAGCCATAAACCCATCAAAATGTAGCGTAATGACATTCACGCGAAAGCAGCATCCTATAATTTTCAATTACCAGTTGAAATGTGAAAATGTGCAGGGAGTAGTACAATACGAGACCTTGGTGTTTTACTTGATTCAAAACTATTATTTGACCAACATATAAATTTAACTATATCAAAAGCTATGAAAGCCCTTGGATTTATTATAAGAAGCTCGCGTGATTTCCATCAAGTCAAGACACTGAAGATATTGTACTGCACCTTCGTTCGTGGTCACTTAGAATATGCCTCTCAAATCTGGAATCCTTTGTATTCTACATATATTTCTCGAATAGAAAATATTCAAAAAAAGTTCTTACGCTTTCTATGCTGCCGTACTAACGACACATACAATTCAAAGTCCTACGAACAGCATTGTAAAAAGCAACATTTACTACCGCTTGAGAAACGACGTATGATCTCTGACATTGCTTTCTTCTTGAAAATAGCTTAAATAAGGTTGATTGTCCAGATCTTCTGTCGACAATTTCATTGAGAACTTCGTCAACTGCACTACGCTATAGCCGTTTATTGTATATACCTCAATCATCTACTAACTACCGGAGCAATAATTATACTATTGCGAGCTAGCACCACCTGTAATAAACTAAGTAGTGAAATAATTAATTTGGATATTTTTAAAACAACTGTCAAAGAACTGAAACAATGTATCATGAAAACATTTTTTGAATCCTAACCTGTAAATATCAAACTCTCCAATCTTTCAAAATAATGCTTCATAATTATGTATTATTTATTACTGTGACAAATTAATTACTAGTTCTTTTCTTGGAATTATTTACTGTATGTGTATGTTTAAATTATATGCATATCGATAACACCACCTTCTGTTATCTTTTCAACTATAACTAATTCATTACAGGTTGCCTGGTAGAAATCGCTCTTAAACGATAAGGCTTAAAAGCAATAGGCGGCTTTTTGTAGTCTCGATTTTTGTTATGTTTAATTATTTTGTGGTGTGCAATAAAGATATATTTCATTTTCATTTCATTTCATCAAGTGTGCTTATTATTAGATTATAATTTTACATGTTTAATTATAATAATAATTTTGCTTCTTACTACTTCTATTTAAGTTTCTATTGTATTTTTATTTTGTGTAAATAGCTGTTGATATTCCTTGAAATAAATAAATAAACTTCAGAGTGTTGAGAATATTCAGTTTTTAGTTACCTAATTCGACATTTCATATTATATGGCGAACATACAGCCCATTCAGCTGAAGAATAATCTTGGTTAACTCATGACCTCAGAATTATTAGAAGCTAATAATTCGCCTTTTATTTTGTCGTCAAGAAGGTTTATTGGCTGGTCCATGGTTCGTGCTCGTGAAAATAAACTAGATCAGAAACGTAACATCTGGTTATCTTTATTAAGTGTACTATACCTTCTCAGCGCTGGCGTAGTCTGACGTGGATAGTTCCGCCTCATCTTCAGTAGTGTCCGTGACTGGTATTTTGGTGAACTTTACGGAGGCAGACTTGGTCAGGATTGTAGTTTTGCTCTCTTTCCGGCTCTCACGTTTCATGTCCTCCTCCTCTTCAGAGTCGAAGTATACAAGTTTGGTGGCTTCCACCGGGGACAGCACAGGCGTAGGCAGCACCATGTCCGCGAAGTCCGGCACGGATATCGGTTCCCTGCTCATGTCTTGCCGCGGGCAGGGCTGTGGGCTGTCGTCGCCGTCCGCTGGCTGCCGCTCGTCGATGATGTACGCCGACCGTGACTTTGACATCGTTGATGGCTCCCTACAAACTCTTCCAGTTTAGTAATTGGAAATATAAACTAATAACTTTATAATTATTATTATGTGACCAAAAATGTGCTTGCAATTTAGTTAATCTTCTCTTCTTTAATGGACCATGGGACACTCAGTATTCAGCAATACAACTGATCGAATACTCTGCCGGATTTTGCAATGAATAGAAATGTAGCTTTACCCCTTTTGGTGTTCGTTAAGAGCATGGGGCCACAATAATACTAGTATGACAATAATAATTGTTAATGTGCGTGTTGAGTCAGTGAGTATCGACTAGTCTTCAACGACATGTTCCTAAATACTTCTTCTCAAATAATAAAGATGGTAGATACCCTACTTACCATCAACTTCAACAAACTCTGTGGAAGTTAGTTTACGTATAGTTTAGTTGCGGCTTTACAGTTAGATGGTTGTTCTACATACACAGTTCACCAACCTGATCAAACTCTCCGTGGAGTCTTTATCCCCGAGCACGCTGTAAGAGCAGCGTGCCGCACGCCGGATACGGAAGGAGGAGAGCTTGGAGATCTCCCGCAGGAAACCGGCGGGCGGCTCTGGTCTGCTCTCGTGCCCGCGGGGCTCGGTCGGTGCGGCGCGGGAGCCGCTGGTCCCCACGAGCAGGGCGCAACAGTCCACGCGCGCGGTCGGCCAGTTGACGCTCTGTACTATACGCTCCCAAGTCTCCGTCGCTGTTTTAAACAAATAGGTACAATATGAAAACTTCTGATTTTTCTTGAATAATAGTACATTACAATACGATACGAGTGCGCAAAATAAATCAACGGGGTGACCTATACTATTATATATTGATACTATTTTTCCTATTAAGTTGCGCAAAGTTTCGAACTTTTTTAACGATTTTTATCGACTGATACTTTGACGTTCGTTGTCTGAATTAACAAAACGGCGGAATACAAAACACAGAACGCCCGTTTTGACAGGTCCATTCCAGACGACAGATGTAAACAAACCGGCGCGTGCAAGAGCGCTCGGGCTCGGGGAGACAGTGTCGCTCGCGCGTGTTAAGGTGAATACATACTATCAACATGCAATCCGACACGGTGTGGCGACACCTAACGTGTGCCGTGCACATACACAACATCCCAACCGACGCTGCAATCTACATTAGCTTTGCTAGTATCATGTGAAATGCGAAACTGTTGCGACGTAGCCACGGATTTATTTTTACCAGACGAGCTAGATCAAGATTTCGAGGAATATTTATTGCAGATTCTGGGGTTTAGATATAATACAGAAAAACTTGAATAAAAAAATGTATTAGACGAAAAAGATACTGGATTCATGAAATAAAATATGTATTTCATTTTCACAGCGAATGAACCGGCCAAATGTGGGGTTTTTTTATTATTATCAAATAAACTGTGCTATTAAAAGCGAGCGTTGGTTTTATTTTTCCTTTAAATTTAAAATATAGGTAAACTTCTTTTGACCATAATTACAACAAAAACTATTAACCATAAAAATAAATTGGTCCCTACGATAACTGACTTTGACATTTGAAACCCTTGAAATTCCCCCTTTTTTATAAAATATTATTTTCATTTTTTTATTCCAATGATGTTGGGTAATTTTTATATACAAAACTATTCCTTTCATGTCGTTTTACTTACTTATATAATCGACTGGAACATGCAGATATACGGATAGAGAAAGTCGCACCAAGTGTTTTATTTTTACTATTTTCGTGCAAAACCTTAAATAAAATGAAAACTTACCCGTCGTATTCTGCCCTGGTAATCGAAAGGGCAGTAAGTCAAAGGTGGCCATTTTTTTTATTACTGATTTGGAATGTACATCAAACGAGCTTTCTTCCTATCTAGGTTTCATACATCTACGTATATTAGAAATGCATTTTCTTTTTTGATGAATAGCAGTAAGAACGGTAAAATAATTGAGTTAACTAGGTCAAAGAGCAGTATTTCATTGATATACTGCCCTTTTCATTAGTATTCACATATTTCTTAACAAAAGATCAGTAAATTTCTGACATACTGCTCTTTACGTTAGTATTAACCAAAGTACCAAATGAATTTTACTAGTTTAATCTACAGTATGGAGCTGTACTGCGCTTTAAGATAGTAATTTTATAATGAATGACTCATAATACACATTAATATAAACACAGTATCATCACTTACTGCTTTTATAACATAGCAAAAGATGAAATAATTTAATAGTTTTGTTAATCAGTAGAGCAGTAAGTGGTTGTTACTGCTCTACTAGCTACGTATTAATGATCTAAATATTCGGTCATTTCGCTTCAAGTAGCGCGGTTGAGTGATGGTCGTCTGATTTTATTTTATTTACGCCTTTTCGTGACGCGTAGTTTTGGCGCAAGGTAGGTATAAGGTGAGTAATTATTGTTTATTTTAAATATTGTAAGGAATCCTTTTATTTAATATGCTTTGTTATGTGAAATAAACAACTTACTTAAATGGAAAATAAAGCTAATTACTAATCCGTTTTGAATAATAATACTTTATATTTGTACCGTTTATACCAAAAAAAATGTAACGATAAATTCACTCATGATGCGGTTAGAAGATACACGATAATTATTTGAACCTTGGTTGGGAAGCACAAGGAGTAATGATAAAGAACCTTACATCCGAAGTCAAGGAAGGTTCAATCAAGAAAAAATGTTAATGAAAGCAACACTTATAGGCGCAATAAAATGTACAAATATTTTTTTCTGACATCTGATAATGAGAAAATGGAAGTGTGTATAACGTTTTTTCTGACCACGTTAGGATATAATAAAAAAAATGACAAAAGGTAATTAAAAATATTAGAAAAGATATATCTGATCAATAAGATAAGAGGGGCAAACATAACATTAGACAAAAAATTTCTTCATTATAACCTTCTTCAGTATAACCCAGTCATATCACACTATCGAAGAGAACATGCTCCGAGAAGAAGGTATTTGTCGAGCGATGTGACTCTTAAGATTATCTACGAGGATTACAAAGCCAAGTATCCAGACCATAAAATTTCATACAAATTTGTTACAAAACAAATGAATATTTCATTTGTAACTCTTTCTAACTAAGAATGCGAAATTTGTACAGGGTATAAAATGCATAAAGAAGAAACTAAGCACAGTGAGGAAGATATATGTTCAGATTGTGTAAACTGCAATGCCTATCTGAAACATAACGAAAGATACATTAACAGCAGAGAGGAATATCAAAATGATATGAAAAACCAGGAAAGTAATGAAGAACTAGAATTACTTATTTATCAGCGGATCTTTATAAGGTAGTGCTGCTTCAACGTATAGATATATAGATATAGATGATCAAAATTGTCTTGTTTACCACTCGTATTATATGCTTCAACGAGAGCTTTGTGCCTTTTAGCAAATTCACAGATAAACAGAAACCGGTCGCTGTTTTGTGGAATGAAGTGATATCGGGAGGAAAATAAGAAGATATTGCCTCTGCCATGTGTCAGCCGATATCATCATTTGGTTAAAAAATCTCTACAAAAGCAAAGGAAGGTTTATGATTTTAATGATTATGTCAATTGTGTCGCAACTTGTACGAAAAATGTAACTGTTAAAAAAATGAATGTCACCGACTTCTTCCAGTTTCAAGATAAATCATCTCAGCATAGGCTGCGTAATACTCAGCCCAGGGTATACTTGAAAGACATAGTTGCTGTACAAGTTATCAGAGGGAGTTTAGATATTCATTACAAGATTAACCAACCATAAAGATGAAACATTCCGATCATTAAGCTTTTTACAGGTGAAAGTTCTTAAATTAAAAGAAATGCCTTATCCTGATCACAGAATTATTGAAAGAGGAATTGCTGACGAAAGGAAAAAGCAGATAATTCAAAACTTGTGTCCGTTAATGCCTGTTAATCGTAGATTTTTTTGGGAAAATTTGTTTGTAAATAATGTTGAAAACTTGGCAATCGAGGAAGACGAAGTCGGAGAAAATGAAACACAGTAACTTATAAAGTGATGAATAATATTTTTAATAATGATTTTTTTATTTTCCCTACTATTTACAGACATACTGCTTAAGAAATTCTGAAAAGACCTTACAATATGGAAAACCTGGAAATGGTCAAAATATAATTAAAAATCTAAGGTTTCTTTACTGCTGTTTTAAGTAGTCATTTAAATTTATTATTTTGGATTCTTTAAGCAATATAGCAGTATGAAATAATACTAAGCAAGAGTGCAGTATCTATGGCAGTTACTGCCCTCTTACCTAAATATTGATTAAAATAAGTTAAGAATATGGTAATGAAGACACGATTTGTGATGTTTTAGAATAACCCTATTAAAAATGTTAAAACAATGTTTTTCTTCTGTAAAGAACACATTTTTTCCTTTCTTTTGACATGTATAACATAAAAATCGAGTGTATAATTTTGTCACAAACGCTTAAATTGTGACAAATACTTTGCGCGCTGTTTTCTCGAAACCGCCTTTTCTGACTTACTGCCCTCTCGATTACCAAGGCAGTATTCGGATATTATGATCCCGATATTGGACCGAACTCATGTCATATAACACCGGGTATCTTTTGACTACTTCTATTAATTGTCATTTTTATAAATAGCGTTCATACACCACGAAAGCTCTCGCACAACTGACGCGTGGCGTCGGGTGTTAAGGCGAAGAGTAAGCAGAAAACACGCAAACATGGTGTTTTTAGACAAGTTTTGTGGTGAAAGTATAGCATTTCGAGCTATGAACACTACTTAATCCTGTTACACATATCCTTAAGTCTTATTTGTAGGTTGCTAATTCTTGCTGTTGGTTATAGTTAACACTGCCGAGCTTTTTTGAACTACCACATTTCTTTGAAGTTAAACAAGTTTTTTGGCATGTCATTTTTTTTGGTACTTCTCTCAGAAAAGTTATTCTTATAGCTTGTACTTTTTCGTGTAACTAGGTTGATTTATTCAGATTAGTAGTGAATAACGAGGATTGTAAGCATATAAACTGTTTACCACGCAAGAATTTTGAAAATATTGGATTTGTTACATAGATGGCGGGCCGGCAGCCGTGATAATAGAAAAAACATGTTCCCTCAATTACTTACGAAACAAAAGTCTCAAAATACAAACTGGAATATGATTTACCAAAATGGAACCTCCACAGCTCGTTGGTGGGATGTCCGTTGGCCTCTCCTCCAAAGATATAGAGGTGTGCCCCAGCTCTCAGCCCGGCGTGCCCGCTACGAGCGCTCGGAGACAGCTTGGCGGGAGTGCGCACGCTCGTCCACACCCGCGATACTGCACGGAGTAGGCATTCAACAATCACTCATTTAACTTGTTTCAATTTTCTTCAAAGCACAAGGAGAAAAAGTTTTTTCGATACAGTTGTTAAGCATAGCGTACTTTCAGAGGCTATAATTATGATTCGAAAAAATTTTTTTTCATAAGCATCTATCTTTTACGCGGTGGTGACTTTCTTTTGCCATAAGAAAAAATGTGCCATTTTCTGAAAGTATGTTGTAGGTAAAAAAACTGTATTGTAAAACGTCGAGTGATAAACGGGTGTGTAGGTTATTGCAAAACAATAACCTACTTTCCATAATTTTATTTCATGGTTTCATACTTTGCCGACTAGATAGGTACTTTTTGGTTCTCTCGTTCTTCTTCTAGTTCAATCATTTATTTATTATTATTTTTTTATGATTGTAAGAGACAAGGCGAACAGAACGTCCAGTGGATGGTTATTGAAACGCCCTGCCCATTACAATGTAGTGCCAGAAAGGATTTTTGAAAAACCCAAAAATTCTTAACGGCACTACAATTACACTCGTCACCTTGAAACATAAGGTGCTAAGTCTCATTTGCCCAGTAATTTCACTAGCTAGGGCACCCTTCAGACCAAAACACAATAATGCTTACACATTACTGCTTCACGCAGAAATAGGCGCAGTTGTGATACCATAATTTAGATTGTTGACATGTAATGTTATTTGGAAATATGCCGCAGCAGGCATCATCCCGCAAGTATTGTTTGGTAGCTCTAGCTGTCACTCTAACCGACAGTGTAATATAGAATTACTCACTGGTGTCGTAGTGCCACAAGTCAGCGCAGTCCTGTAGGTCGCACTGGCCGCCGTGCACGTAGAGCCGTGTGTCGTGCAGCACGGCCGCGTGTCGGTGACGGGCCGGACCCGGCGTCGACGTGCGAACTTGCTGCCACCATTCCGTTTCTGAAGTAACACACTTTAAAATGTCTACTAGTAAGCAACAGGCTAGACCACACAAATATTATAAATTTGTTGGGTGGTGCGGATAAAGTTGATGGGTGGTGCGGATAAAGTTGATGGGTGGTGCGGATTAAGTTGATGGGTGGTGCGGATTAAGTTGATGGGTAGTGCGGATAAAGTTGTTGGTCGGTGCGGATAGAGTTGATGGGTGGTGCGGATAAATTTGTTGGTCGGTCCGGATAAAGTTGATGGGTGGTGCGTATAAAGTGGAAGGGTGGTGCGGATAAAGTTGATGGGTGGTGCGTATAAAGTGGAAGGGTGGTGCGGATAAAGTTGATGGGTGGTGCGTATAAAGTGGAAGGGTGGTGCGGATTAAGTTGATGGGTCGTGCGGATAAAGTTGATGGGTGGTGCGGATTAAGTTGATGGGTAGTGCGGATCAAGTTGTTGGTCGGTGCGGATAAAGTTGATGGGTGGTGCGGATAAATTTGTTGGTCGGTCCGGATAAAGTTGATGGGTGGTGCGTATAAAGTGGAAGGGTGGTGCGGATAAAGTTGATGGGTGGTGCGTATAAAGTGGAAGGGTGGTGCGGCTAAAGTTGATGGGTGGTGCGTATAAAGTGGAAGGGTGGTGCGGATAAAGTTGATGGGTGATGCGTATAAAGTGGAAGGGTGGTGCGGCTAAAGTTGATGGGTGGTGCGTATAAAGTGGAAGGGTGGTGCGGATAAAGTTGATGGGTGGTGCGGCTAAAGTTGATGGGTGGTGCGTATAAAGTAGAAGGGTGGTGCGGCTAAAGTTGATGGGTGGTGCGTATAAAGTGGAAGGGTGGTGCGGATAAAGTTGATGGGTGATGCGGTCCAGTATGTTCGATTACAGGTAACCCACCATAATGGAACGCCCACAGCTCGTTGGTGGAGCCGCGCAAGTCCCGGTAGCCCCCGTAGATCAGCAGACAGTCCCGCAGTGCGTGCGCCGAGTGTCCCCGGCGGCCGCGGGGCCCGGCGCACGCACCGCGCGGGTCCTGGCCGGTCGTAGTGAGCCGCCGCACGTCCTTGTACGTAGGGCACGCGGCGCCCGACAGCTTGCGCCATACTTGTAACTGCATATTTCAAATATGATGCTTATTACACATTCAGAGATAGATTCAGGCCGGTAACGTGAGACCGCTAATGCAGATTTTAAATGATATCAGTTGAAACAGGTGCACTCTTGGACGATTACACTTACGTTACGAAGAATTCAATACAAAAGAAACAGGACAATCCCAAAATTACACAAATAAAATTTGAAAAAAAAAAACTGCTTCTGCCAACTGAGCCAACCGTTCGTATGAGCTCTCGCGAACGTATGGAACGCGAGGGGTACGAGTCCCGCATCGTTTATAAAAAAAATGTCAAATATTATTTTTGTAATTAATCCCAGAAGTGAGGATCATCCCTTTAAAACATAACAAATTGTTTAAATTTGCAAGAGCGACATCTCAAGTCAATTTCCTAATATGCAAATTTTAGGGTTTAGCAGGTTATCAACTGTAAAGTATCCGGTAGATGAAGCCACAATCTGAGAGTTTAACAAAGCATACAAGATTTTATCAACGATACGCATCGAACAGTTGGCAGATACCTCAGTGTCGTAGACCCAGAGCGGCGTCTCGCTGGAGAGCGCGGCGGCCTCGCCCCCGAACACGTAGAGGCGGCCCTCGTGCGCCGTGCCCGAGTGCTCCTGAAGCGAGGGCGGCGCCTCGCCCCGCGCCTCCAGCCGCTCCCAGCGCCCCGTCGCTGCAACATCAACCGTTACATTACAGTCCCCGCGTGTTGGCTGACTTACGTCTCAGTTTCAACTCGCGGGATCTTATCACAGTATAAAGAAGACCTACTATGAAATGTGTCATACAATTTTTCACTTCCCGCTTGAAAATTTGCAAATATCCGGAAGTTATTGGTTTTACCCTGTTTATACAAATGATTTAAGTTTTTTCTTTAGTGTTAATTCCTCCAATATTTGTATTTAAAACAATTCGACACGTGTTTCGCCTCTACACGAGGCATCCTCAGGACGTGTTGTCTCGCCAAAATCTGGCACGAGACTGAATCAAATGAGCCGGAAGCCGCTCTTTTATACCCTCGTCCCATGAAATGACGCGCTGTGATTGGTCGGCTGTTGTGACGTATTACCCCCGGAAGAGACACGTAACAAAGGTGATGGGACTAAATTTGTTTGTTCATTCAACAATGTAAACATGTTATTTTTGTGTTTTATTATTTCTAATTGCTCTAACACATTTAAGCGAAATCCTTTTTCACATGTATGTAAAATATTAAAATTATTATTGTTTCCGAGTGAGTGACTTGTATCAATTAAATGTTTCGCGAAGTGTGACTTTTCGGGATGATTATTCCTAAATGCGGCAATATGCTCCTTTAATCTAATTTCGAAATTTCGACCTGTTTGACCTATATATACCCCGTTACAAGTGTCACAACTTAGTTTATAAACGCCGGATTTTTCGGAATTATTTAATTGATCTTTGCCATTACATATTCAACTGACATTGTGACTCGTTCGGAAGGACACATTAATATTGTTTTTGCTAAATATTTTAGCTATTTTATCTGATATTGGACCAATATATGTCAAACTACCCACATATTTGGTATTTGATTGTGGTGGGACGGGATAAAGTTCTGAATTAATTAAATGTTTTGTTTATCTTTAATTAATTTGTTCACTAACTGTTTTTGAATAGCCGTTGGAAACCGCGATTTGGTATATTGTATTAAGTTCTTTCGCGAAGCTGTCACGGGACAGTGGAACTGACATTAATCTGTGAACATAGCAGCGGAAGGCCGCTAGTTTATGTTGTACGGGGTGGCAAGATGACGCGGGAATAGCAATATCTGTATATGACGGCTTTCTATAGATTTGGAATTCTAATTTATTATTTACTCTTGTTAATGTTAAATCCAAAAAATTTAAAGATTGGTTTGATTCTAATTCCAATTTAATTTAAATTTGGGTGGATCTTATTAATTTTATTAATAAAAAGATCGATTTGACGTTCGGTGCTTGTCCAGCAAATTATTATGTCGTCAACGCATCGGTAATACAACAGGATATGTGGGTCTCTCACCACGTAATTACACTCAAAATTATCCATAAATATTTCAGCCATAATTGGACTTAATGGTGATCCCATTGCTAATCCTTCCTTTTGGCGATAGAATTGATTTTTGAATTTAAAATAATTTTGTTTCATACATAACCTAGTAAGATTGATGATGTCATCCTTTTCACCGGGATGTATCCTCTGTTTTTCAAAGAGATCATCAAGGATAATTAAACTTTGTTCATATGGAACATTGGTAAATAAACTATCTACATCGAGAGACAATAATTTGGCATTTGGTGGAAGGTTGGTATTTTTTACTTCATTTATCAAATCTAGACTATTTTTCAAACTATACTGAGGGTTGAACAATGATTTGTTTTTTATTATTACATTAAGTTTTTTGGCAAGGTCGTACGTCGGGGCACCGATATAAGAAACTACTGGACGGACAGGATTATTTTCTTTGTGAATTTTAGGTAATAAAATCCGTATAAGATGATGGGAGGTCGCGGGTTCATGGGAACTACGTATTTTAATTTACTTGGAGAAATAAATGACGAATTTTTGATGGACTCTTTTAATTCTGAAGTAAAGTTTTTAGTGGGGTCTGAGTTCAGACGCTCGAAATCGTCGGTTTGTATTATATGATTTACTTTCTGTACATAATCGTTTTTATTTAGAATAACAATACAATTACCTTTATCGGCTTTTGAAATGACTAAATTTTCTTGATTTAATTTATTTTGTAAAGAAGTAAAACATGTTTATCTGAAGTGTTTTGGTTATATGTGGTACACGATGGTTTTTTCAAAAGGGTCGCAATTTGATTTCTAACGGCCATATCTTGTTGACTTCTAACACACGCCACTTCTGAATCTACTGCCAATGTATCAAGGATTTTTTGGTTAAGACCCGGTCTGATATTGTATTTAAGGCCTCTTTGTAGTAATGAAATTTCAGGGGGAGAAAGTTGTGTTGTTGATAGATTTTTGACGCGCGTATAGAATTGGTGGACCGTGTTTTGTGCATCATCGTGATAGGAGTTATTGTTTTGACTATCCCGTAATAGCTGTGTCAATTTTCTAGACTGTATTTGATATTTTTCTTGTACTAGTCTATTGGCTAATTCCCGCGCTTTATTGTCTAAAATGTCAAACTCGATATTATGTAATTTGAATGTCAATTCGGAATATAACACTCTCAAGTGAAGCTTGAGATTGTCTCTAACTGAAAACCAATATCGGCACTCTTCGTTTAACCATATTTGTTTACATTTATTTACGGCTATAGTACTTGCGCGTGAATGTGTTTTAGATCAATTTCAATTCAATTTCAAATATTCTTTATTACAAATAAGATTAATTACAGACTTATTAGCTAGTATGTGTAACCTAGTTAATAAATGTAATGATATTTTAAAATACATATTTTTTAAAAGTGCCAAGACTCATTTAAAATTTATAAAAAGAGATTATTATAATAAAGTTACATAAAGGGCATATAAAGTAACAAACAAAGTCAAGTAGATTTACATTATGAAAGCTTTAGTGGCAGCAATTCATTTATAAACAAAATTGTAATTATTAGGATTAGTAACATACGCACAGGTGATGTTGCGTTGTGACAAGAAACAGCGAGAATCGCGAACCGGTTCAGTAAACTCGAGCAAGCGCGCGAGCAGGCTAGAACAACCCGTCCTTAATACTGTTAATACGGTCGGTTTTAGCGTAGAGGCGCCGAACTAGTGGACGGATTACACTTTTGTTAAAAGGTGATTCATTGCACTCATAGAAACTAATAGTGATGGACGATGCTATTATGCTTATCGATAGATGACAATCGGGTTTTTGGTATTTTACACAAATTTTTCACTAGTTTATTTTTACTGGCGGGATTTTTGTGTATGTAAAATTCTTCAGACAGTTTGTAGATGTACGTGTCGATTCTTGGAAAACCAATCTGTAGGTGAAGGTTTTGCAGGTTGGTACGGAAGGGTGGGTTATAGGCGTATTTTAGTGCTTTATTTTGAATGACTTGGAGTTTATTAATGTTGCGAGGGGAAGTATTACACCATACAGGACACGCATATGTAATGCATGGTCGAACCAGTGTCTGATAAATTCTAAGTTTCGTACGGCTGCTTAGTTGACTGCGTCTATTAAGTACAGGAGATAAGGCATTGAGTGATTTTATACCTTTTATATGGAGATTTGTAAGATTTACGTTCCAATTGATTTTGTTATCCAGAAAGGTACCCAAGTATTTTACAGAGGGACTCCACGGTACCTGAAAGTCACCAATTTTCAGTTTACGTCTTGGGAGACAACGTTTACGAGTGAAAACGATGGCTTCAGTTTTAGATTCATTTATCTTCAGCTTCCAGGTTCTAAAGTAATCTAAGAGTTGATCTATGGCAAGTTGTAATCTGCTTATGATCAAATCCATATCCTCAGATGACGTAAAACATGCAGTGTCATCGGCATAACATGCTATACTTGTCAGCCTCTGGACGGGTATGTCATTGAGGAACATGATAAAGCAGTAGGGGCCTAAAATAGAACCTTGTGGGACGCCCGCAGTAACAGGAAATGGTCGGGATGAATTATTTTTTATGTGTACTTTAAAACTACGATCAGATAGGTATGATTGAATCATTTTAGTTAGTGAAATTGGTAGTCCGAAAGAAAGGAGTTTGCGGAGAAGACCTTTATGCCAGACTGTGTCAAATGCCTTCTCAATATCTAAGAGAAACATTCCGGTGGATTGTTTTAGGTTGAGATTATTTGACACCGTTTCTTCAACTCTAGCAAGCTGCTGGACTGTGGAGTGACCTTGGACCGAAACCCAAATTGCTCATCAATCAGGTATTTGTCAGTTGATCGTAGCAGGCGAGAGTACAGAATCTTTTCAAATAATTTACCAAGGCAGGGCAACAGGCTGATCGGTCGATATGATGCTGGGGTGGTCCGATATTTACCAGCCTTATGGATCGCTATCACTTTTGCAGATTTCCAAGGAGATGGAAAATGGCTGAGTGTCAAACATGAATTAAAAATTTTTTGTTAAAAATAGAATCGCCTTACGGGGAAGGTTCTTGATCAGGATGTTGGTGACCTCATCAGCACCAGAGGCCTGTCGCAGTTTTAAGCTAGCAATACCTTTAACGACTTCATTTGGTCGGACAAGGAAAATGGATTCAATTTGAGTTTCCTTTTCTAAGCGAGTCAGTGAGCAATCGATAAGCTCGTCATGATTGCTGGGCCATTCACTTGTCAGCAGCATATTATTAAAGAATGTCCTACCCAATAGGTTGCATTGTTCTTGGATCGTATTGGTTACTAGGCCGTTCTCCAAGTGTAACGCAGGTATAGGGTTTGTCGAGTTAGAACGCAAACCTTTGACTAGTCGCCAAATATCAGAGCTAGGATTGTCCACCCTCTTTAGTTTTAAATCCCATTCGTAGTCATTATATCTTGTTATTGCTATGCGAATTTGAGATTTTAATTTGATTTATACGATTAATTAAAATTCTTTTAACAAGTAAGTTTCTTTCAAGTAGCGAGTACCTACGAAGACGGTTTTTATGTTTTATGAGACGTTTAATGCGACGAGGCAGAGAAAGAGAGCTCCAAGGTGTCAATGATGAAAAGGGGACAGATAAATCTCTTGCTTGTAACAGGGACTTCTGAAACTTGCTAATAGTTTCATCTATTTCAAGAGGAGATTCAAAAGTCTGTGATGATAAATATGTATTTGAATTAAGGTAATTTCTGTATTTGTTCCAATCAGCTTTTGCAAAATTTAGTTTTCTTATTTGGAAGCGTTGAAGTTTCGTAGTGAATTTAGCAAGTACTGGAAAATGGTTTGAGGATAGTGCCGCCACTGTTGTTATGTTCTCTAACGGGTAAAAGATTTTGGCAAGTAATAGGTCGGGAGTAGATGGTTTAAAGTCGGCGGTGTAGTGGACAAGAGTACAGTCACGGGGAGCATGGATCGTGTAGTCGTTAGCAACCATGTGCTCATATAACGTTTTGCCACGAGTGTTGCCAACCCCAGGAGACCAAAGCGGATGCTTACTGTTAAGATCACCCATGACTACCACCTTGCTGCCGGACGACATTAAGAGATCAAGATCACTCTTAATCAGTGGCAGGTTTGGGGATTGGTACACTGAATATATGACCACACTGCTATTTTGTGAAATAAGAGTAATTCCCACGACTTCAAGATGACGGGTTTGGGGCGGGCAAACCAAGTTATGGGGCAAGTCGGCTCGTACTAGAATAGCGACACCCTGGCCGGTATTGTCGCTACGTTTATCTGCTCGGTAGCAAATATACCCAGGAATATCAAGGGTAAGACGTTTACTTAGTTTTGTTTCACAGAGTGCAATGATATCAGCATTCAATTTACTTACCGCAAGATCCACTAGTTCTCGCTGTTTCTTATGTACGCCATCAGCGTTCCAGTAAACAACGCGCAGTTCCCGGCAACTAAACATAATGTCCAAGGTGCGTCAAAATTAGGATGACCTTATCCATGAAGGTTTGGCATTTTCTAAATTCTTTTTTTACTGTTTGAATAGTGGATAGAATTTCCATCATCTCAACAGTTTCAACATCTTGTATATTATTATGTTGTGTAGTGCCATTATCCGATGGACACTTCAAATGATTTTCCCCAGAGGATGTAGAGGGGTGAGCTTCAATTTGGGTTTCGATTACTGTGGCATCAGTTTGTTTCGCGAATTGTGTATTAACCATTGGGATCGCAGATGAATTATTTGGGGGATATTTCATGTTTGCGTTTGTTTTATTTGCACTTGTGATTTGAGCCCAGGTGTTTTGATTGGTCAATTTATCTTCGCCATGTGCCTTCGAGGTAATAACCTTACGTAGGCTCTCCCGCTTCGTTTCGATTCGCTCTAGGTATTTTAGACGTTCTATACATTGTGCGTAATTTGCCGGATGCTCTTCTTTGCAGTTGCAACATCGAGCTGGTTTATCGCGATCTTTCTTCGAGCATTCCCAAGTTGGATGGGGTAGCGCGCATTTAACGCATCGTGGTGGTCTGTCGCAATGGCTGGAGGCGTGACCAAAACCCTGGCATCTATAACACTGTGTTCCCACTTTTTTGTTGGGCTTGAAGCGTTCCACCTCAATCACACAATTTGACAGATATTTTATTTGTTTAAATTTAGACATGTTTGTCCCAATTGGTAACTGTACTAAGATTGGAGGACATTCAGTAGGAAAATGTGTTTTTAAAGCTACCACTTTGGCTCCATTGAAACCTAACGCATCAAGCTCATCAGGTATGTTGTCGTGCGCAAATTTTGGTAGGCCCTTGATTATAGCTTTTGGGTGCTTCTCATCCTTCCGAGCGTGGGTGTGGAAATATACATTTTCACTTAGTAGTCCTTCCTTTACTTTTTGATGGGTCTCCGACTTGTAGCACTGTACTTTGACCAGTTTTCCACCCCTGCACTGCATGTGAAAATCTTTAGTATATTTAAAAATCACTACTCTGATTTTCTGGTGCGTCCACACTCCATTTAATTCAATGGTAATTAATATTATTAATTGCCGTAACGTATTATTAGTTGCCTTTCTCTTAACTGAATTTTGGTAGTGAGCTGAAGATTTTTCGCCAACATCTATTGGCAAGCTTTTAAAGCTGTTGTTCACTGGTAGGCTTGCATCCTTTACAGTTTCTTTGGAATTTGAGACAAATTTTTTAGGCTTGCTCTATCGTCCAGGAGACAAAGGGTCTTCCAGAGGTCTTTTGCTTGACGAACTAGAGTTTGACGTAGTTGTTGTTGCCGATTTTAAGTATTTTTCCATGTTGGACTAAGGTGAACTATCGATAACTTATCGATAACACCTTAGCCCAGCACTAGTTGCACTTGACCGGCTTAGAAACAGTCAACAGTGAGCAGTTTAAACGAGCGAACGGAACGACAGCCGAACGCTGACTCGAAATCCTTTTTCACGCGAAACATTTAATTGATACAGGTCACTCACTCGGAAACAATAATAATTTTAATATTTTACATACATGTGAAAAAGGATTTCGCTTAAATGTGTTAGAGCAGTTAGAAATAATAAAACACAAAAATAACATGTTTACATTGTTGAATGAACAAACAAATTTAGTCCCATCACCTTTGTTACGTGTCTCTTCCGGGGGTAATACGTCACAACAGCCGACCAATCACAGCGCGTCATTTCATGGGACGAGGGTATAAAAGAGCGGCTTCCGGCTCATTTGATTCAGTCTCGTGCCAGATTTTGGCGAGACAACACGTCCTGAGGATGCCGCGTGTAGAGGCGAAAGACACAAATATTGGCGGAATTAACACTAAAGAAAAAACTTAAATCATTTGTATAATTATGGATTTCCGCAAAGTAACGCCTAATTCAATAAATTTTCTTTACCCTGTTTTTCAAAAATCGAGTTTTCATCAGATCTCGACATTTTAAGGTCAAACCTTCCCTGAAATTCCTTTGAATCTCGAGCGATTGCCAATTCCGTGGCCATCTGGAGGGCAAAGCCAAATTGGCTTCGAAGAAGCCTGGCGTCATTAATAGAGCACGGCAATACTTCAAGCCGGCCCACATACTAGCGCTGTACAAAGCGCAGGTCCGGCCACACATGGAGTATTGCTGTCATCTCTGGTCTTGCGCACCCCAGTATCAGTTCGATCCACAATTTGACCGCGTTCAACGCAGAGCAGCTAGAATTGTCGGGCATCCAGTGCTCTGTGAACGGCTAGGTTACTTGACGTTTCGTAGAGGCGTCGCTTTATTGTGGGTCTTCTACCGCATTTATAACGGAGAGTGTTTAGATTTCCGAAGAGCTATTTAACCGGATTCCTGCCGCTGAATTCAACCATCGCACGACACGCCACAAATTACAATATCATCCCCACCATCTTGTATTTGTATATTAGAGCCTCATGATGTTAACCTAGTGTTGTTGCATTATGTTATGCTATTGTCATTCCCTATGGTAGATAAATATATTTCAAAGGATTCTTCTATTCTATCTGTGGCATTCTTCCACAGTGCGGTTTTCAAGGGAATTTATTCCACGTACAATCAAGCTGTGGTTAGCTTTGAGCTGTTCGAGCTCAAAAGTCTGAGTAAAGGTAAATAAAACCCTATTTTATAAATTTTTAAACCGCAACCACAGCCGTACTTGGAATTTATAAATATTAAAGCCGATATTCACGCAGTTTTCAGTAAATCGGTAAAACTGTTTAAAAACTAAAATTAAAAAAAAAACCTTTCATGATAATATCTTCCATAATTTTGGAGAGCAGGGAGGAGCCAGGTCCAAACTATATCTTTTTTTTTGATCGGATGGATAAGGGCTGACTCTATGAGTCTGGCACTATGCCTTCTAAATTTCATATTTATTAGTTTTGAGAGAAGTGCCTTGTGTCATACACTATCAAAGGTCTTCGCTATATGTAGGCTATAGCCAGGCCTTCTTACTTTCGATTAATAAATTTTCACTCTATTTAATTGTATAGAAAGTCGTATATTCAAATATTATAATTTACTAGCTGACCCGGCAAACTTTTGTATTGCTATATAAAGTAATAAAACAAATTTTGGGGTGTAAAAAGTAGATGCAACTGATTCTCAGACCTACCAAATTTATCGAACTACAATTATTGAAAGTATTGATCCATTGCCATCTTGCAACTCTATTGCGTATCTGTGGATGGAAGAGAAAAATATTAAAATCACGATACAAAAATAGGTGTTAATCGTAGACCGGTGAAAATTAAGAGTTATAAAAAAAATGTTAAGAGTGAACAACCCTTATCACTCAGGGGTATGAAAAATAGTAGCCGATTCTCAGACCTCCTGAATATGCATATAAAATTTGGTAAAAATCAGTAAAGCCGTTTCGGAGGAGTAAGGTAACTAACATTGTGAAACGAGAATTTTATATATATGATATTCAAATATAGTGAAGTTTTGTTCATATTTGCTACGTCTTGTTAAAGTTGTAGGGCATGCATTCTCACTCTGGTGACCCGTCGCGTACTGGAGAGGCTACAGACTCGTCTATCACCGAGGTTAAACAAACTACAGTATCGCCATATTATATTGTGCTTCGTCTTGAGATAAATAATAAATAAATAAAGAAATAAATTTTGTTTATTTCAAAGATAACATATACATTTTTAGTGGTTGAGACTTCCCAGTAAGTTGTCTTAGGACACTTGTATTTGGAATATCTTGCAACTACCTTAGCAGATACATATTATATAAATTTTAATAAACAATATAGAAATAAACAGAAATGATTAAAAACCAAATTTTACAATTATCGCACAATGAAAACAAGTCTGAAAACTGTGTGTGTGTGTGATTGAGTCTGGCCATGTGGGTTTGAGTTTGGACCATTAATTGAGTCCATCTATAGAATGGCTAGCCGATCTTTTAATTGCCGACGGAGACTAATCTTCGTCTCCCGTTGACATTATATTATTTATAAATATAAGAGATTTATTTATTAATTTATTTAATGGATCACCAACATAAGAAATAGTAGTTACAGTTTTAATAATTACATTGCATTAACTTATAAAATTTAACTTTTTCTACAGTTAAAGGTAATCACAGCATGCTTACAAAAATTATTAGCAAGGAGAAATCAAAAAAAAAAAATTAATTAAAATTAGTAAATTACGAGCTATTAATATTAATTACAAATCTGTAAATGCAATATTCCAACCTATTTATTATATAAGACTACCTAAGTATTACATTCTGAGGCTGTAGATAGGTCACACTTAATAAGCTTTAATTTAAAGTTGTTAAGACTATCAAAATTAATGTCGATATTTGGACTTTTCTTTGTATAGTCATTATAGCGACGAAAAATGCGTACCACAGGTGAATCACGTCCTAGATTGGTTTTACAGAAACTTGGCTCAAACAAATCACATAGATGTCGTGGTATTCTGGCAGGAAATTTAAATTTAAATTTAAGTGACAGAGCTGGACAATCAATGCCGCCGTTTATTAACCTATGGAGAAATAACATGTCGAGATGAGATCGTCGCGAGGATAGCTGCTGTAATTGAAAGTGCTTCATTTTGTCTGTATATGTCCTGACTGTATTTGGAGTCTTGAATCGGTACGATAAACTACCAATTAACTTTTTCTGTACGCTTTCCAGTCTATCTATATGCACCTTATAAGTCGGGTTCCAAGCTGTACTAAAATACTCAAGCTTGCTACTCACGTAAAAGTTATATAATTTAATTGCTGTAGCTGGTTTCTTGAAGCCCTTTGTACTTCTTAAAATAAAGCCCAGAGATCGATTTGCTTCAGCCGAGATTTTATCAATATGGTCCGAAAGTAGCTAGCTGTCTACATAGATACCGAGGTCTCGGATACTTGGTACTTCATGTAGTTTTTGTCCGTCAATGAAGTATTCGGATTGCAAAGTGCATCGCTTTCTAACATACTTTATATTATGTTGACATTTTAAGGTGTTTAGAAACATTTTTTTCTTTGTGCATCAATGTCATTCTGAAGGCATTTCACGTCAGAGCTGTTTCTCACTGTCTTGACCAACTTGAGGTCGTCTGCAAAAAGATAAACGTCGCTGTGATTTACAGATCGTATTATGTCATTGATTATGACATGATTATGACATTGAAAAATAGAGGCCCCAGAATGGAGCCCTGAGGTATACCAGAAGACGCAACAAATGGTTGAGATTCTTTTCCATTCATTACTACTCTCGCCCATCGCTCAGAAAGGTAGGAAGCACACCATTCAAGAAGGTTATCAGTTATCCCTAATCTATGTAATTTTCCAATGAGAATTTTATGGATAGCCTTGTCATACGCTTTTGAAAAGTCAGTATAGACCGCGTCTACCTGTATGTTTTGATCTACAGTTTCTTTCAATTCGGACATAAAAAGTGTAAGATTTGTATTGGTCGATCACTTAGCCATAAACCCATGTTGTTTAGTGGTAATATATTTTTGTACATGTGAATAAATAACGTTATGCACCAGTGATTCAAATACTTTGGATATTGAAGATAGGATAGAGATTGGGCGGTAATTTGGTCTTTCTTTCCGTTTTTGTATATAGGAACTACTCTTGCTTCCTTCCAGACAGCAGGGATTCATTGAACAAATATGCGAGGGGATCTAGCATTTTAGCACAATTAACTAAGAACTTGCCTGCCTTTCGTGGTATCAATCATTTTAAGCTTCTTTGCGACATCTTCAGGTGTGAATTCAAAATGTCCTATGACGTCTAGTGGTTCAGTCCATGGTTCTGGATTTTTTATGTCGTTGTTGTTATCGCTAATATCATTTTCATATACCGAAGATAAATGTATTCCAAACATGTCTGGTATATCGTTTGGATTTGATGGTACATTGTAGTTTAGGGTCATAGTGTCTGGATACAACGAACTATTCTTTCTCATGTTTTTAATGTGTCCAAAATTTTTTCGGATTCTTCATAAGTTCATATTCGAGTCCATTGATGTATTTGACATAACAGACCTATATCAGTATTTTGCAATCATCTCTTAGGTATTCAAATTCTATTTTGTCCAAAGGATTATTGTATTTCTTAATTTTGTTAAA
Organism: Leptidea sinapis; assembly: GCF_905404315.1. Classification (NCBI taxonomy): domain Eukaryota; kingdom Metazoa; phylum Arthropoda; class Insecta; order Lepidoptera; family Pieridae; genus Leptidea; species Leptidea sinapis. The sequence goes on from NC_066281.1 coordinate 14,358,934, forward strand.
AAATAAATTTTTTTGCTTTAGCAGATATATTAAGTGCTGAGAAAACCAGACAGGGTAAGAACAATTTCCAGATTTAGTCATTGGAACGTACTTTTTAATAGCCTTTCGTAATATTTCGTAAAAATATTTACCATTTCATTTATGCATATACACGATTTAAATTCATCACTCCATTGTACAGATTCTAAGTATTTATTAATTGCTTTATAATAGGCTTTATAAAAATTATGTCGACGGGTGAGTGGTATGGTATTTCTTATCGTTTTAACTTTTAACAAGATGTCAAGAGGAGGATGAAACTTATCAACATTTCTTACAGGGTGCAGACATTCGGAAACTTGTAGAAGATCTTCATTACATAGTACCAAATCAAGAATTTTATGTTGCTTGTTTATCACAAAGTTAAATTGTTTGAGGTCATTGAGCATCAAAAAGTCTACGAATTTGCAAAGTAGTTCACGGTTTTCATATCCTGAAGGTTTTGCATAATTCAATATTTCGTCATTTTGATTTAATAGCCATGTAATTCCACTCATGTTAAAATCACCTAAAATCGAAATGCATTGGTAATCGGTGCAGGTTTCCAGATTAACATTGATTTTGTCAACGAAAATTTTTAGACTCTCATTGGTGATTGGCGGTGGCAGATAAACAGCACATAATAAGATTGATGTAGCACTTTTGCCTGGTCGAGCTCCAGCAGTAGTAACTGACACCCACAGATCCTCACAATTGCTTTCATACTCATTGATTCGCTTAGAACTCAGTTGATTGGATACTGCTATCAACACCCCCCTCCTCTTATGGAACTAGTAACTGAAGAAGTTTCGCCGTCACGCCTATATACTAAATAACCTTTTTCAAAAATTTCAGCTTCAAAACATCCACTATTAAGCCAAGTTTCTGTAAATATATAAATATCATAGTTATTATTTAGCATTTGTTGACGTACCTCAGCTGCATTAGAATTCAATCCTCTTACATTCTGATAGTAAATTTCAATGTTTTCAGTTGACATACAAATTGGTATGGATAATTAGTGTATGTATTTAATAATAAATATTTAATTAAGACAAAAATTTACAAAAATTGAAACAACTAGCTCTACTTAATTATTATAAGTAGTAAGAATTACTATTTAGGTTATTAAATTGAGATAAGGATTAAGGTCTAGGTTAGTTGGGTTAGATCTTCAGCACTTTTAATTAATTTGTATTCTGATGTTTCGGTTTTACGCATGAAAATCCTTCCTGTCTTTACCCAGACAAACTTGTAACCAAGCTCCTTTGCTTTATTACGGGACGCTGCGTGGAGGGCTTTTTGTGATGGTGAGAGTTCAACAACGAATACGGTTTTTTTTGAACCACTGATACCAATGTGAGATGTGTTAAGCTTTCCAATTGCGTTGCTTGCTTTTTTATTAAATCTGAGTGTCGCTGCAAGAAAATCGTCTCTAATTCTAGGAGAACTGAATTTTACAATTACGGATCTAGGACGGGGACTCCCACTATTTATTTTAGCAACTCTTGTGCATAGATGGATGTCCGCCTCGTTCAACTTATAATTTGTAACAGAAGCAAGTTGCTTAGCAATAGTAATTAGGTTCTCAGATTTGTGCTCGGGAATGTTCTGTATTTCTTGATTACTGGCTCGAGCGTGTTGTTCCATGCGAGTGATCCTTGAGTTAAGGTCTGAGACCGTATTCCGTAACGTCTCGTTCTTGGATGTTACCTGTTTTATTTCAGAAGTGTTGATCTCTTGTTGTTTCTCAATTATATTTAAGGAATCCGATACCCGTTTAAAACTGTCCAGTAGTTCTTTGGTTTGTACTTCAAATTGTTTTCATATGTTCGTTTTAAAATTGTCTGATATAGTTTGGAGTTCTTCGCGGATAATTTGTCGAACACTCTCTATTGATATTTCGGACGTATTGTTTTGTACTATTTGTCCTCCTCTTCTACAATTACAGTTATGTTACGTTTGTAAATATTTATAAGGCGAGTATTAATAAAATTATCCTCACTTTTAAAGTATGTACATGTTTTACATGGAGTATTGCTGTCATCTCTGGTCTGGCGCACCCCAGTATCAGCCCGATCCATTTGACCGCGTGCAACGCAGAGCAGCTCGAATTGTCGGGGACCCAGAGCTCTGTGAACGGCTGGATCACTTGGCGTTGCGTAGAGACGTCGCTTCATTGTGTGTCTTCTACCGCATTTATCACTGGGAGTGTTCGAAGATCTGTTTAACCTGATTCCTGCCGCCGAATTCCACCTTCGCACGACACGCCACAAGTTAGGATATCATCCCCACCATCTGGATGTGTGGCGGTCCTCCAAAGTGCGGTTTTCAAGGAGCTTTCTCCCTCGTACTACAAAGCTATGGAATGAGCTTCCTTGTGCGGTGTTTCCGGGACAATCGTTTGCCCTCCTATTCCATATAAAAAGTACACTTACTGCTTTTTATATTGAAACACCATACCATGTGATACTATAATATGTATAGATTTGGGTTTAAAGTAGTTTATAATTATTTTTTATTAGTATTATCAAATTATATACTTATCCAAAATCTACGATTGATTTTTTTACTATACTTATCAAAGTTTATTTGATTATTATCTATAGTAGGTATGTACCTAAAAGAAGTTTCTCTACAGTCACCTACCGACTTCTAGCAATAGCAAAAATGTCGCAAAGTACTGGACAGTATTGTAACTAACTACACGTATCTATAATATATATATATATAGGTAATATAAAACTCTCGTCTCACAATGTCGCTATCATCTTCGTCATCATCATCATCAGCCGGAAGACATCCACTGCTGGACAAAGGCCTCCCCCAAAGATCTCCACGACGATCCTGCGCTGCCCTCATGCAACGTATTCTGGCTATTTTGCCTCTTGCAGAACATGGTCGCCATACGAGGACTTTTCTGCCCCACCAGACGTCTGTCCGTCGAACTATGTGCCCTGCCCACTGCCACTTCAGTTGAATTAATTATTTATTTATTTATTTAGTGGCACGGGATGCAAGTAATAGGCCGAATTAATAAATTAATGTTCAATGCTGCCATACTTCTCAATGGGTCTATCCTCGAAATGGGTTGATCGATTTTTATGAATATGTGGCAGGTCTGAGAATCGGTCATAATTTTATTTTAAAAACCCATTTTTTTTTATCTTGTCATTTTTTTATTAATTTATATGGTAATAGAACATTTGTCGGGTTAGCTATTTTTTTATAAAGACATACAATTATCTAACTGGGTATTAATGAAAATGAAATAAATTTTACATCACGTTAAAAAGTTTTCGCACGGTAAAGTAAAGAGTTTTGAGAAGACAGGGTGGCGTGTAATAGGTTTATTATTCTATGAAAAGTAAGTTGTCCTTGACCCAGTAGTGAGAGGACAAGAGTGTACGTTCAAGGAGCTGAGCACTCATGCCTCTCGTCTCTCGAGCTTGAGGGCTCGTTCAGAACGATTTGTTGTGATAAACATGCAGCATCTCTTGAGATGACGTGCCGTGTATTGTTGTGAACGTTTCAAGAGACTTCTACGGTTTTATTATAATATTTATTTGTATTTCTTCAATATATTTTAAAGAGCTTTTCTGTTTTAACAAAACAGCATGAGGAATTTTTAATGAACAGTACACAATTAAGGTAAATAAGGACAATAATTAAGAGGACTTAAGCATTGGTCAATCAATCAAGTAAATAATGGCTAATAAAGTAAAATAATAGTATTTTGTAGAGTGAGCCTTTTGTACTTGCACTATTACCTACATATTCTTTGCCTAAAGCCTTTCCTGTAGAACTTTCTTAAAGGCCGGCTCCTGTGACTCCTCTGGTGTTGCAAGAGAATGTGGGCGTACGCTCGTTTGTCCCCTTTTCAATAAACAAAAATACGAACGTTGTACTCGTATAACGTCGTAGCGGTAGAGGAGCTTACCCAGACAGTACCTCCAGAAGTCCCTCAGCGGCACGGAGCCGGCCCCGCCACGACCACCCAGCACGTACACGTAACCACCCAGCAGAGTGGCTGAGTGCTTGCCGCGCCCGCCTGGAGCGCCCGGCCCGCTCTCTGCACCCACAGACACCCACATGCTACCTGCCGGTTCCACAACACCTGATTAAAATTAACAAATATACAATATGATTACATTACATTTATAAGATAAATAAAGTGTGTGTACTTATGTATGCACGCAAGAAGTTATACTTCCTTTGGCGTAACAAAGCAAAAATCCTTAAAATTATTTATTCCTCCTGCTATTCTACGTTTGTAGAAAGAACAATATTGTAAAAATCTTGCAACGATGGCTTTGACAATTAATATTAAAAAACGAAGACGGCTGTACGTGCTTGAACCCTGAATGACGGACGAAGAAACTAAAAAAAATAACGAATGTCGCAAACGTCAGAAACTTTTATGAACCAACTTCAACCTGTTACTTTAGTGTTATACTGATGCGAGCGCATCTTAAAATTCACTCATCATTTTTTTCATAACGCGCCTAAAGAAGTATAAATTCAAGAAACAATATTAAAAGATTATGTCTAAAATAGCAAATCCGTGACTTATTTCAATGACTTTTTGATTTTATACATAAATTGCCGGGCAAACTGGACTTCGTAAATGCGCCCCATTTCTGGCCCCGCTGCTAAATTGATGTTTCTCTTCGTAGACTTAATAATAAAAGTCATTCAAGGCCTTCAGTATTAAAGGTCGTGCTTGACCTGAAGGGCCTTCGCTTATTTGTCAACGAGCTGCATTTACTGCACTCAATCTACGGCAGGCATTCGGAATAGTGTGTCCCATTATCACTTCTATTTAACAAGACCAACGGGTGGGTGATTAACCCCATGGTGCTTTGCTCTGTGATTTTTCCTACTACAAGAAGTTTTTATAGTATCTGCATATCGTAGTTTGCTCATTTTTGCAGCCCCCAAAAGAAATACCTTTGTCATATCCTATCGTATTATGATGATCATCATATTCGCCAAAGATGTGGAAAAGAAGGGGGGATTTAATATTTCCCTGTCGGACTCCTCTTTGATGTTTGAAAAGTGTTAACACCACGTCATTCACCCTGACCATTAACTCCCCATTCAGTACCAGGTTGCAATCAGTGGTATGTGCCCAGGAACACCCATTTACAGCAGGATTCTACATATACAGTCTCATCTTAGATAGTCAAAAGCTTTGGGGTAGTTGACGAATCATACAATTATTGGTTCATCAAATTATTCTTCTTCACGTTCATTTATTTTGATATTCCTTCACGTAGTTTATTTGTTTTTGTAAATATTGTTGTACGCTAAATTAAGCACACAAAATACTCATTGGATCTATTTTTTGTAATTTATATTAATTAATTATTCTTGGCACGCTTTTACTTAATGAATGGTTTAATTTTATGTAGTCATAGTATTGTATATATAGTTCTAAGATTTGTTTTGTTTGAATAAATACATACAGTCTTTATACAAGTATAAAAGTATTAATTACATAAATTAAGTTTAATTATTGTATTAATAAGATGTCATGATCATGTTAATTATTAATACTCAAAGGCGGTTTTCCTTTTATTTTGCCTCACAGTTGTCATGCATGTACGAGTATGTTGCATGTATAATCATCAACAAATGTCGCTGTACATATTTTCTGTCCTAATTTATCGGAGAAGAAATGAGAATTTGGAGGAACTTGTGTGGTCTATCGACCATTCATTCGCACAGCGAGCTCGGACAACGATGGAGACGTACCTATTATATGGACTATGGAGTTCTTTTTTATTCATCCAATATTTATTTGCTTATTGCAATCATAAGTACTATCTAAGTAGGTACTTACTATCAATCATCGATACGAAGATTAACGGCTACCTCTTATATGAAGTTTTCTTATTTTATTATTAATATGCGTTGGCTGATCACGGTCCTACCACAGAGTTCTGAAAGCTCTGAACGGTTGCTAAGAAGGTTCCGGGTGTTCCCGAGTCAGTGGTGAATGTTCTTGAACAATAAGAACAGGAATGTATCTCTCGCTCATTATACTTCCTATATTGAACACTCGTATGTTAATGTAGTTGTAATCCCCACTATTTATGCCTACGCCTGTCTCCCGCTGATAGATAGGCAGATATTAGAATGGACGGTTCTGCAGAGCTATTGCGCTAAAAAGCTGCAACTGCACTGCAATGCCACGCCTGTCAAAAATGTCAAATTTTGACATATCGGTATTCCACTAAGCAGGCCTCTTGCAGTTGTTTTTCAGTAACGCAGGTGCAAGTATTCCACTCATTAAACTGCACTGCAACTGCACGCTTACTGCAAACTAATCGTATTCTGTTAGATTTAAGTTTTACACGTGGGAGGCTTCTCTGCACAGGATGCCGGCTAGATTATGGGTACCACAACGGTGCCTATTCCTGCCGTGAAGCAGTAATGTGTAAGCATTACTGTGTTTCGGTCTGAAGGGCGCCGTAGCTAGTGAAATTACTGGGCAAATGAGACTTAACATCTTATGTCTCAAGATAACGAGCGCAGTTATAGAACCGCTCAGAATTTTTTAAGTTTTTCACGAATCCTGAGCGGCACTGCATTGTAATGGGCAGGGCGTATCAATTAGTATCAGCTGAACGTCCTGCTCGTCTCGTCCCTTATTTTCATATAAACAAAAACATTTTGACATATTTTGAACTGTAATGACAGCAGTTTTCTTAGAGATATTTTGCAGGCTTAATGAAGTAGATCGTAAGCAACTTTTGCACTGTAATTTTGGGAAGTTTCTAGTTATTCATATAAATGTTTGGATTATAGATATGCCGATACATAATACACTAATTTATTAGAATCACATATTATTAATTAGAATCACTTTCATGGATATTTAATTGTATTTATTAGTAAAAACAATCCTATAGGTACACGACAAAGCATTTCACCTAGTATTAAAGTTAATTTTATGAAATATGCCAGCGACATGAAGTTTCTTTATGATAAACGTCAAAGTGCACGATCAAAGAAAATGCATTATAACTTCCTACGCTCCCTTTTCTGGAGTTTTGTGGCGAAACATTCCATACGTAGTAAATGAAATGGGCCGGCATCCCTCAGGACGCGGGCACACTCCCCGCTGCTACATAAGTACAGTTCATCGGCAATTATCATCCCCAGTCCCCACCGCATTGAGGACGGAGCGCTCCTATCGCTTACAACTTGTAAATATTGGTGAAGTGAAAATGTTGATATTAGTTATTGCAGTCACTAGAAGTCAGAATATTATTAACTCCAAGAACCTCTATGCCATTATTTACTTACAGATCTAACGAGTACTTATACAATATTGCGGTTTATTTTTCTTTATCGTTTCTTATTTGTAACGTATTTTTATAAGTAAAACTATTCAAAGTACCTAATAATTAACGATACAAGTTTAAATTATCATAGTATATGTTACATTATTTCAAGAATTTTCTGCAAAAACACCCAAAATATACTACGTCGAAAATCATCAACATAGCGACTCGGGAGCGTCATTAGATAATCCGGTCAATTTAGACCAAAAAATTAGAGTGCGGGTGCATAAATTCCCAACAAGATGAAAATCAGTAAAACTGTTCAAAATCTAATTATAAATAAAATTTTAAAGTTCCCCATCATTTCCGTGTATGGATTTTTTTTTCTCAAAGTGAAAGGTCACAAAACGTATTGATACATTTTTCAAAGACAATTTTATGATCTACAATTTTTGTCTGGGCTATTTTTATGATAAAAAGTTTTGCTGAAAATCGCGAAAAACTTTAACTCAAGAGAAAAAGTTTTTTCATACACTGGATTGATGGGACTTAAATTTTTTATTTATTATTATTATTTGAACAATTTTACTGATTTTCAACTTGTTGGTAATTTGAACCTTCGAATATATCAATTGACCGGACTATAACAGCGCTTTTGACTTGAATTGACCGCGTTGTCTCCCCTTTGACGTGCGGGTCGCTCTCCCCTTTATTTGACACACGTCTAGTTAAACTCTCGACAGTGTTTACTCTCGGTTTGGAAAATATAACGACTAACAACGCGAACATATCTTGCGTGGGACTTGGAAGACTCAAACGGCACATCTAGACGAAGGGTTGTTAATTGGAAGTTTTGATTTGACTCAGGTAGTTACGTTCTCTCTGATTCTATTTATCGTTCTTTTTTAAGCGTAAAAAAGAAGCACATAGCTTGTTTTTTACTGTTTAAGAAAATCCTATTTAATATAACTACTTAATGTTTTCTTTTTTTAACGAATAGGAGTACAAACGAGCGTACAGGTCACCTGCTGTTAAGTGATCACCGCCGCCCACAATCTCTTGCAACACCAGAGGAATCACAGGAGCTTTGCCGGTCTTTAAGGAAGGTGTACGTGCTTTTTTTGAAGGTACCCATGTCGTATCGTCCCGGAAACACAGCACAAGGAAGCTCATTCCACAGCTTTGTATTACGTGGAAGAAAGCTCCTTGAGAATTTGCAATATCATCATCAAACGGAAAAGAATAATTATTGTTACTAAAAAACGATGTCAACATTGAGACCATATTTCTTTGTACCTATCTTATCACCAATAGCTACTGTTCCAACAACTTTTACTCATGAAGTAGAAATTATATTAACTAAACCGAAACTACAAGATATTGTTGTCCACTGTGAATCTCAATGTTACCAATATTGTATTTACCAATGTATATCAATTTGTGTGGGAAAGGTTATTATAACATAAATTATTTTCTTAATTATACCACAGACTGGGAATGAAGGGGTGTTCGCTTCATTCCTTTTTTCAGGCTCTTTAATTATAGATATTTATTGTACGAATGCATATTTTATAAAAAAAAACAATAACCACTGAGTTTCTATTTTTAATGGGTGGTAGTTTTTGACGTTCAATAAGTGATTTTGAATCCTATTTTAAATAAAAATATTTGAATTTGAATTGTTTCAACTCGTTGCAGAATTATTAACAATGTGACATACAGCATTTACGACCTTAATTAAGCTTCCCAGTAATTAAGACAAACTGATAGTTTGGAAGACCATGCGGACGATCACCCAGCCGCTGGCGGACCAGATCAAGACACTCACTGGCGTACCATTTACGACCGCAATAAGGAAGGCCGAGGACCGAAAGGAGTGGAAGGCTTTAGCGACCAACGTTACGAAAACTTTGAAGTACGGACACGACCTCCAGAAGGGAAGAATACGACCAAGAAGAAGGAGATGTCACATTAAAGATGTGTGTACATTTTCCAGTGGGAGGCTCTTTTTCACAGGTTGCCGGCTAATTCTGCCGTGAATCAGTAATGTGTAAGCATTACTGTGTTTCGGTCTGAAGGGTGCCGTAGCTAATGAAATTACTGAGCAAATGAGACTTAACATCTTATGTCTCAAGGTGACGAGCGCAGTTATAGTGCCGCTCAAATTTTTTGGGTATTTCAAGAATCCTGAGCGGCACTACATTATAATGGGCAGGGCGTATCACTTACCACCAGGTGAACGTCCTGTGCGTCTCGTCCCTTATTGACATAAATAAAAATATAAGATATGTAATATATTGTTGTGATGAGTTATGCTTACATACAACGATACCTATTATTAATGTTATCTTATCTAATACCTTTTTTTAATGACAATAGCAGGACATTTAAGTAATGGTAATTCATACGCCCTGCCCATTACAATGCAGTGCCTCAGGATTCTTAAAAAACCCAATAACTCTGAGCGGCACTACAATTGCGCTCGTCACCTTGAGACATAAGATGTTAAGTCTCATTTGCCCAGTAATTCACTAGCTACGGCGCACTGCAGACCGAAACACAATTATGCTTACACATTACTGCTTAACGGCAAAAATAGGCGTCAGTAATACCTACACGTAAATTGAAATTAGTTACTCATAACGGAATGGTCTCTGATTGATTCTGTCCCGGCCGTTCCGCACAGTCCTGGACTCAGCCGGGACTCCCCGCAACCTCCCGACACCCATCCTGCCCCACCACCTACAACCCCCTGGCGGGACTGCATTCAAATTGAGATGAGACAAGTGCAGTTATATACCGCAAGTTGTAGAGCACCTGATGTTTTAACGTATTAATAGTTGTCGCCTATCCTTTAGACGACGCTTCAGACAGTACTGATTTCTGGCGCTAATTTCACAATCACACTTTACAAAAAAACTCAACGTTCATGGAATAGTAGGATTAAGAGGATAGTAATTCCTACTAGTCAGTGTATTGAGGTACAATACAAAGTGCTTTATTATTACTATATCTACGAAGAATTTAAAATAAATGCTGTAATTTTAGCAAAAATATATAGCAAACATCAATTTATACTATGTTAAACAATAATTAGTCGTAATTCCAGAAAAACGTTCCAAACCACAGTCATGTCGAAGTTGAGTTAAGAACACAAAACTGGGCACGTGATTCATATTAACTGACTGACAAAAAGTGGCGGCCCTACCGTCACTCTTTAAATGACATCATGAAGATCAGCCCAACCCACATGTATGGAATACACTAATATTTATGAAACTTTAAACACGAATTCCTTAACATACGATGTTTGTAGCTTGGAACGTTTTTCAGGAACTACGTCCAATTGTTATTGAAATATATTTTATGTAGCTCACAGATTATTTGAATTCATATAAGTGCACTCATATTAAACTGAAAGTGCGATATAAATAATAAAAAAAATCATTTTCGGTTTCGAGAAAACTCTTTCTTTTTTTGACATGTCGAGAGTAGGGCTCACGCTACGCTTATGAGGCAATATTTTGTCCATTTACTTAGGTGCTTATAGCAAAAAAATGCATTTAAATAATACTATGTATCATCGAGAGTCGATCTGTGAGTCACTTTGAAGAGTATACGCAAAGGGATTGAGACTATTTTTTGAGTAAATTTCCATCCATCTATCCTTTAGAACGATTCCAATTTCTGGTCGTTATCGTCAAATTCGCTTAAAACATTACAATAAAAGTTGATGAATAATGAACGATTATAACTTGATTGTACTGTACTTTTAGGAAGCTGAAAAATGAAATTTATACCTTTATCTACAAGTAAAGAGTGTTACTGCAATCGCTATACTCCCTAATTCTATTTTGTTGGGACTTGGACGTGGACTTAGTATCCCGTAGCACGAATTAGGAGGTTAAAAATATTGTAGTTGATAGAGCTTTAGTCCACGATTAAAATGCTACCTTTCTTATAATAATGTAATGCACCGTTTTCAAGAAAATAACGAAAAAACATTCTGACCTAAAACGGATAAATCACGTAAATATCACCCTACATGAGCGCAGACATGGCGGTGGAACGCAACTTAAAATTATAAAAATTTAGATTGTGTTAGAATAGTTACAACAATGTCAGAACTGAGTTGGATGCGTTTTCCTTTCTTTCTTCCCCATTTACAAATTAGGGAGGGGGGAGGGGAACTTCCCAAATTTTTGAATTTGAATCTCAAGACTCGACCATAGGTAAGTAACTAAAATTTTAATTAATTTATTTATATTTGTTTGTTAATTCTTTAACAAAAATTACTTAAAAACTACGGGCAGGTATCTCCTATTCAGATTATCGCCTGTGTTGGCAATGCCTGCCAAGTTACCAAAAGTTACAAAAATTACAAGTTATTAATAAATATTAGCTGATACACACTGACTTTGTGAGTTCGTGTGTGTGTGGATGTGTGTGTATAGCATATTCAGCTATTGGCTACTCAGCAACTGTTCTACACAGACATAGGTAAATGATAACATTACTTTAAAGATATATGATCACAAAAGAGTCATATACGTTTATTACGTATGGCGACACTAAATGTCAGTGACCTTGAGCGATATGACATAAGAGCCAATATTTTCAAAATTCTTGGGTGGTAAACATAACATTTTAACAGGCGCAAACAGTTTATATGCTTACAATCCTCATTACTGATTATTAATCTTAATAAATGTACCTACACAAAAAAAGGTCTAACTATTAGAATAAATCTTCTGAGAGAAGTATTAAACAAATGCGTCATGCCGAGAAAAAAATTGTTTAAACTGCAAAGAAAAGTGGAAGTTGAAAAAAATAGTAGATTTTACAACGACTGCACAAAACGAACCATTATCATCCGAGACTTTTAGCAAATAGTAATGTCGAGGATAAAATGGTTTTGTGGACGAGTTATAAACTCTGCTTTTCATTTCGATTGCGAGGAAATAAAACAATAGTATAACATGGATATTTTTAACAATTTTAGCAAATTTGAAGAAATTAATAAACGCACGAAAAGACGACACTTGTTTCCCGCCGCTTTTTTATTAATCTTAAGACATTGATATTATTAGGCTTGGGCTCCAGACCTATACAGTATACTATTAAATTAATTTTGTAATATATACATTTTCTTAATTAATTAAATAACCAACCGTATTTTAATTTAAATTTTAATATCTTTTATGTCTTATAAAACACATGAGACAATTAAATTAAAGTTAATATTATAAAATAACAAATTCTATCTCTGAACTTCTTATTGTGTTTGGCTGTATGTCTCATTTTCTTTGCCTTAATATAGATACGTTTATGCACTTGTGCACAAAAATCGATTTTGTGCAGCCTATATAAGCAAATACAAATAAGCAATTTCAGAGCATGAGAAGTGAAAAAGTAGTTTTTTTTTTATTTTTACTTTTTAATGTCAATTAATGATATTAATGTATAATCAACCTGAATGAAAACCCCTAAAAGATTCGTATACAAAAAACAATTACATCATCTACGTAAACAAAAATTTTCATAAATAAATGTTCATATAATGAAAACTACTGGGTCAAACTGTAAAAAATTTTAATTTTATTTTATGAGACCAAATGGCTTCTATTTCTCATCGAACTAAAGAAGAATTACGTAAATCGGATCATAAATCTTAGTGTCATCAGTGTACATACATAAAAAAATACCGATCGAATTGAAAACCTCCTCCTTTTTGAAGTCGGTTAAAAATAGCTCTGGAGTGATAAATATAAACGAGAGCAAGTACTAGTATCCTACAAATAAGACTTAAGGCTATGTGTAACATGATAAAGTAGTGTTTATAGCTCCAAATGCTATATTTTCACGACAAAACTTGTCTGAAAACACCTTGTTTGCGTGTTTTTTGCTTACCCTTCGCCTTAAAGCTAGCGAATACGAGTATAAATAAATGAGCAATAGGTATTGTGACACAAGCCGCGCCTTCACCGGTATTGTGTTGACTTTCAGCCACGAGCAACATTGTGAGTGGGTGCTGCTAATTATTTCGCTGCAGTAATTTATGTTGTTGTTGTTGTTGTTGTTGTTATTCTGTTAGTCATGTTAGAGTTCGCCACTTGGAGTCGGACAAACATCATCAATACATCTAATATATAAAATTCTCGTATCCCGGTGGTGTTTGTTACCAAACTCCTCCGAAACAGCTTAACCGATTAGTATGAAAATTTCTGCACATATCGGGTAGGTTTGAGAATCAGCCAACATCTATTTTTCATACCCCTAAATGAAAAGGGTGTAATACACCACCCCTTAAAACTTTTTCTTAGTTTTTTGTAATTTTTTTATTTTTATCTTATTTTGATTCAGCATTGAAAAATACATACAATTTAAAATTATCACACGTCTACGATCAACAACTATTTTTGTGTCTTCCTTTTTGCTAGATTCCGTTGGTGAATACGCCTGGATAATGAACCAATCTTCTTCTTTTTCTATAATACGTTTAATGTTAAGAATTGCGATACGTTCAGTTATTCCCCTTAAGTCTTCTATTTTGTTTATAAGATGTCTTTTAATCATGTATCCTATTCCATACATACCCGGCTTCTCTCCTTTATGATATAATATATACTTTCCATGATCTTCTATATGTTCTCCAAATCTTCTCATTTTGCTGATTCCTATAATTTCCCATTTTATTTTTTTGTGTAGCTAGTTCAAGTTCTTCAAGATTTTCGGGTGTTCTAAGAGATCGACAGTTGATGGTTGCTATTTGAATATCATTCTTTTTCTTTTTAGTGTGAGTATTGACGTTGACGTTATTTTTAACCTTTAGAGGGTCGTGGTCATTTTCCCCCACGATGACCACTCGGCTTGGGGGAGCGTGGTGTTTTGTACTTGTGTTTTTAATGTTATAGGTATGTAGTGTTTTCCGTTTACCGATATTTAATTGTTATTGCTTGTTATGTATTGAGTTGGAGGGTCTATCTATTGAATTGCTTCTAATTCGCATTAAACCAAAATTCATCAATCAATTAAATGAAAGCATTTAATCTGTTGTCGTTCGATGGCATGAAGGTTTGTTGATTCCTTTGTTGGTTATTATTTTCTGGGGATGTTGTTGTTTTTCATTTCTGTTTTTCATTGTTTGTATTACTTTTTCCTTTTATTATTATTTTATCGGATTTTAAGTATGCGATATTTAGTTTCTTTCTCTCCTCTATAAGTTGTGGCTGCAGCGTTTTCCTTTTCTCCAGCACTTCCTTAGTATAATCTTCTGAAATGTATACATCTTTAAGATTTTTCTTCATTTTCATTATTTCGTTCTTTTTCCATATTCATTCACGAAAGATACCAAGGCAGGTCTTGACTTATCACCTGCTTTTCCAATGCGATAGATGTTATTCACATCGTGATCTTCAATATTTATGCTTAAGTCGGTTTTAAAAAAAATCACTTTTTGTAGTAGTTCTAGGTTAGAGTTTTCGTCCTCTTTTATACCAAAAACTATTAAATTATTCTGTTTCTTAGCTCTGTTTAAGCTTTCCAGCTCTTTCTCGACGTTTTCTAATTTTGTTTTTAGGATTTTATTTTCTGCTATGATAGGTTGTAACTTTTCATCCATTCTCTCCATTATTTTGTTAGTTATAGTAATAGCAATATATTATAATTGTTACAGAAATTAAAACGTGAACTATGTATTCCTCTATGAGTTTGCATGCCTTGTGGGTTAGGATAAGAGCACTTGTTAATTATAAGCCAACAACATATTATTACCTTATCTTGCAAATAAAGATGATTTGATTTGATTTGATTTGATTTAGAAGTTTGTAGCTCCGTGGTTTGTTTTCGCATTTCATTTTTCACTTTGTCAAATAAAAGTTGAAATTGATCATCCATTTTGTGTTTGTTGTTAAAAAAATTATCTGTGTATAATGGAACGTGATCATGTTGTAATAACAACAAGTGAGCGTAAATACCCTTCAAAGAACAATACTATCGGGAGCTGCACAACCACGATGTTCACTATTTGACGTCCGACATCTCAAGTTCTCATGTATAAATTTATTAGGTTTAATTATTTTCTTCTCGTCTCTCAGATTTTATACAAATTTAAAAAATTAATAATTATTATTACGAATTTCATTAACACGAAATAATATTATTTTGTGTTAATAATATAAAATTATAATTAAAATTAATTAATTAAATCATAATAGCAATATTTTAATAAAATACAATTATCACTATTATAGCTATTGTCTATGGTCTTCTTTTAACTTGGCTGAATGAATGCCTTGCCTTTGCCTTTGCCGTTCTGAACGATTAAGAAATTTGACAGCCGACAGGTGTTAATTATTGTCAATTTGCTAATAATTGGTCGTGCAAATTCGGTACCTACTATTATTTCTAACATCTTTTCTGCAATGCAGAAAAGAGGTATATATATTATTATACTCTTTGCTGCAATGTGTTGTTGCTCAAAATGCTTCCATATTCAGGTCTTCTATACATGCAATCTATATTTCCACAACACTCGCGGTACTTTAATTTACGTTCTGTAATCTTTATACATATAAAAGTGGTGTGTGATGCAATATTATAATTATAAACAAAGGAGCCTCACAACTATGATGTTACGGTAAGACACCGGACCCGGAAACATACTCTATAAATAAATTTAAATGTTTTATTAAAAAATGGCCCTGTCGTAAATCCTACTACTCTACAGCTGCATATCTAGGTGATCGGACAGCCTGGGACTAGATTATGATTGTTTTATAGCAATAGCAATGACAGAGTACAATATTGTATATTTTTATTAAAAAGAGCGCAAAAAAAGAATGTTGGGAGAGTTTCTTGCGCCGCTTCTTCTCTCTCAGAGCGCCATCTGTTTCCGAAGCGGTAGGAGTATCCATTATATTAGAAATGACATCAAAAAGAATTCTAAAGGAATCAATTCTGAGAAAATAAATGCGTTTTATGGCAGTATTAAAAAGTGTTGTCGGACCGAATCTGTCGTTTTGTCAAAACATACATCCAGGCTCCGGCGGGGGTGCTAAGTTGTTCGTAGTTGGGGCACATGTTAGGGGGATGAGCGACGCGGAGGGACAGCAAATTGGATTGTAGAGTGTATGTAGGTACCGGCCTGTCGATATGTCGACAAACCTCACTGCAGCTTTATATGGCTTGCTGGCACTTTTACTATGTATTTTATTATTAATTACTGCAATGGGAAATTGAAATATCAAAATTGCTACCAACCGAGTTAATTTTAGCTTCGAGTATTGGGAGCAATCAAAAAGTGAGGAGCAATATTCAACTCCTAATTATTGCAACAAACAGATAATTATTACATTAGACTGTACAAATGTTTATGGTACAATCGCCATAGTGGGAGTAAAGTATAGAAGGGCCAAGTCGGACTCGCACATGAAGGGTTCCGTATCAGCAAGTAACATATAAAGTTCTTGTAGTTCGTTGGAACGATTAAAAAAAACTACTTACTAGATCTCGTTCAAAACAATTTTCGGTGGAAGTTCGCATTGTAATTAAATGACTCTCGCGCAAACTATTCAGTTTAGAAAAAAATTATATTAGAAACCTAAATATCATTTTTGAAGACCTATCCATAGATACCATGCGGGGTGTATGGGTTTGATGAATAATTGAATGAAAAAAAATTTTTGAGCTGCAGGTCTAAGTATGGGGGACCCCAAAATTTATTGTTTTTTTTTTTTTTTTGTGTGAAAATCTTAATGCGGTTTACAGAATACATCTACTTACCAAGTTTCAACAGTTTCACATAGTTCTTATACTTTCGGAAAAAAGTGGCTGTGACATACGGACGGACGGACAGACATGACGAATCTATAAGGGTTCCGTTTTTTGCCATTTGGCTACGGAATCCTATTAAGATGAATAGTATAGTGAACATGGTAAAGAGTTAGGTATGATGACATCAGATTTGGAGACGGAGGACCCTGGGGAGGGCGATATAAACATACGTTAATTTATTGACACGAATCATGTCATTGTTGTAATGAAACGGAAGCGAATTATCGATTGTTTTCATCAATAGAACCTTCCGCAGGTAGTCAAACATTTATAATTATTCCCCAACTACCAAGGAAATTTAAGGAAAATACTGTCATGATAGCACAATATAAGGATTATTTTACCGTGATTATGTATAGTTGCTCCCTCTTTAAAACGTGTGTCGAAATTAAAACTTTGTGTAGCATTATTAGGGTGTATTATGGCTGGAAGTTTCTTGGCACGAGGGTGAACGACCCTTTGTAGTTCTGTTATGCAACACTGTATTGCCACAGATTAAATACACCAGTTGTTCAATACTATCTCAATTGGCTTGTCACAGCATCAGTAAGAAATGATGACAAGTAGCGAAAACGGTTTGGCTGCAAGACATAAAATGACAGACATAAAGGCGGAAAATAAATGTAATGTACATAAACCAATTATTATTATGCATAATATCGGTCTGTGCGGGAAATACTATTAACATTGCTGTCATGGTACCTTATTTTATTTAACATAGAAATATGAAGTAATAATTTTGGGTGCAGCGATTCATAAAAGTATGGGTCCATTGTACGGCCATCGACCATAGAATAGACGGCGTTTTGGTAGCTAATGGTAATCTTTTCAGTGGCGGGGCCCCGCATAAAAATTTGTTGGGAAGCCCTTATCAACGGTAAAAATTTCTCACAAAAGAAAAATGAATGTTTGCATAAAATTAAAAGAAATATTTATTAATCTAAATTATCTATCCGTCACTTTTTATTTTTTTCAATCAATTCAAATTAAATATAAACTCTCCTTGCCTTTTCTTCGGCAAACTAATTTATTAAATCATTCATAGCTGGTGATGACGTAAGTTATTTTGGCTTCTTTGGATTTTAACATTTATGAAATAAAAAAAATTGGGAAGTCTTTATCAATCTTTGCGTCGGGGCCCCCGTCGCCCGGGGGCTCCGTATAATAGATACGGCAGATATGGCGGTAGCTTTGCCACTGAATCCATTTGAATTTTTTGATAGTCTTCAATGTAGGTGTAAGTGTAGATTTCTGCAACAAGTGTATCTCTTTTCAAGTACCTGACTGAATATTGTTAATCTGTGGCGCAGGCGAGTTCGTGAGCCTGAACGGTGAAATGCGAACTCGGTCGACAAGCTGGGTGCTTATGGTACAATTTGGCGCCTCCTGCTTGACAGTATTTATTGGCTGCAGCGTGCGGTGCCCTTATTGACAGAAACATATCGATTGTAGAGAGCAGTGTTTAGCAGGGATTTGATTGCTTTTGCAAATGTTGTCAATAGCTGTCAATGAGGGGTCAGCTAATTGGGTGATCATGTCGTGACTCGCCATGTCGACTCGTTAAATGGGTAGGAGCTCCAACCTTTTGCACTGTCTGCAGTTTTTCATATGCATCATGTAAATTGCAACCTTATTGCAACTATACGTCAATATTAATTGTCCATACTGTACTAGATTCCTACTGTCATGGATTTAACGTTCCGTTACAGGCGACAGCGACCCAGCACAGCCCGTCTTCAATAACCCTTTCACTCTTATTCTATGCTTGACTATAATAATATCTAATGAGTATAAAATAATCCCGGGTTTTGATGGATTCGGATAAAGTTTACAAATTTTAACTGTGTGCTCATCTATTTTATATACCCTTTAATTATTTCTAGGCACAATCAAAGACACGGCTGTCGATGGAAACTACGAGTTCAATTTTAAATCTCTTAAGCATGTTATTTCGTTAGTTAATAGTTTGCATATATATAAGGAGTACATAATTTCGATAATTTTAGACATACATTAATTATTGTAACTTTTTAGACAAGGTGTCAATTACTTAGTAATATAATATGTAATAATATAATGCTATAAGAAAACCTTAAAACAAAACCTTTTATTTTTATCCTTTACTTATGCCTTCCAATTTAATTTGACTCTAACGGAGCTTTCAGCATAAAGTCTAATAGACTTGATCCAATCTTTTCTATTTTTATCGTTAAATGCGCACATGCTCTCGTTCACGCTTGTTATTTTATTAAATACTAGTTGAGCCGGCAAACGTTGTTTTGCCATAGAAATTATTTTAGAGTTAGACCGTTTCTTCGACATTTCAACAATACTTTATTTTTCTAAAATAAACGTAGCCTAAGTTACTCATTACAACATCAGCTACCTACCATTAAAAGTCCCATTTCAGAGATTAGCCGGAACAAACAGACAGACAGACAGACATACAAAAAATAAAAATAAAATAATTTGGTGTATGTACCTTATATTATTCATATACATGTAGTAAAAAACGGTTATTTCAATATCACAAACAGACACTCCAATTTTATTTATATGTACAGACAACAAGTCTGCGAGTACTGGTGAATATTCGTATATTTTTTGGATGAAATTAGTGTCTAAGGAAGGTTCTCGCTATAATGTCAAAAATTACAGAATATCAATTTTACCAGCAGATTTATTCGATATACTTTTATGCAAAGTATCAAAAGAGGTGACCAAGAGTTTTTGATGTGGGAGCGTCGCGCTCCTATCGTGCCATAAATTTAAGGAAAAAAATATTTTTACTATGACATCGCAATACATATATTGTGAAAACCTTGTTTATGTAATAAGAAAGCATAGATTTGTTTAAGATAAATAGGGACACTCATAATGTAAATACTAGAAATAGGGATAAGCTTGCTGGTCAAGTAAGTCGACTCCAAAAAGTCACAAATTCATTCAGAGGTCTTTGTATACGTTTTTACAATAATTGTTATTGAAATTATTTGTAAATTTAATTGAAAATAAGAACCTATAATACCATTCTGTTTTAAAAAGAGCATCCTAAGAGTTTCTTGTTCGTTCTTCTCTAAGGAAATCTGCCTGTTGTATGTAAAAATGACATATTTCAAGTGTAATGCAATTTACCTACAAAATAAAAAATTATTGATTGATTGGATGATTGATATCTGACAACGCCAGCACGAGCGGGTCACAATTGGCCGTATTAGTATCGCACTCGCACGGAGAAAGCTGGCGGTCAAGTACCGTTTGTTTGGCTTAGGTTAGTATCGAGAACAAATTGCAATGTGACAGTGGTCCTCCAAGAGATTAAACCTTACAAAGGTACAGACTTTGCCTGAGTTCCGAGTTCGAGTGTTCTGTACCGGGACCTCCTGCAGGACAAACGCGGCATCAACATCATGACACCCCACTCTACGGTACTTCAAAAGAGCGGCACAGCGTATTTAATATACTCGGAGTACAGAATTTAACATAATCTTAGGTCTCACCAGGATTTCTGTGTTCGTAAAGAATATATCTTATCACCGTCTCCAATATTATGAGGACTGGTATCTGTCTACTCTATGGTTGCGTGTAGATTTTCAGAACCGAGTTACGTCTACGAATGTGTCTACAAGTCCCATAGTAGAAATGCAGAGATGGATAGTCTAATTTTTTTACGAAAATAAGGAACGAGACGAGCCATGAGTAAATACAATATAGTAGCAGTGCCGTCAAAAGCAAAGGTAAACAGCAATTTTGGCCATCAGGATTCTTTTCAGAGAGGTTCTCTCGATTTTTTTTCAAATAAACATTTTGACTGTTGCTTCTCAATACATTTTTGATAATGTTCTATGTAATGATAATGTTAGGTATGTTCATAAGCACATTGATGAATTTCTAGAAACTATGACATTCATAATGTTAACACGAGGAACAAACATAAACTTGTTATGCCTACTACTTGGTTGGGTCGAGTTAGTGAGTCTTTTGTTGGGTGATGTATATGCTTCTACAATATGATCCCAGAAAATGTACAAAACAAATGTGTTACGAAATTTAAAAGAATTGTTAAAAAACGTTTTTGTGAGAAAGGTTATTATAGCATAAACGATTTTCCTTATGACACCACGGACTGGGAATAAAGTGAGCACCCTCAGGCTCTTTAATTATAAATGTTTATTGTACGATATCACATTGTAATCCATATATATATTTAAAAAAAAACCCGCTGAGTTTCTTGCGCCCATTCTTCTCAGGTCTGAGGCAGTCTCTTTTGAATGGATGGTAATTTTTGACGTTCAATAAGTGATTTTAAATCCTATTTTGAATAAAAATATTTGAATTTGAATTTGATAGACAGTCAAGGATTTTGTATCTCGAGCGGCCCTTTATTTCGGTAAATTTGTGCAGTCACATGGAATCTTATTCGCTAGAGCTATTCACGTGGAAATAACTTGCTAACTTTGGTGACGCAGCTCTGTTATTTTTGATGTTTATTTATTTTGGTGAACATAGTCCTGAAAATTTAATAAACTTCGGCGACATACACAAAATGAGGGACAATATATCCTATCCTACTAGTCCTACTAATATTAGTAACATGAAAGTTGGAAGAATGTATGGATGTAAGGATGTAGGTTTGTTACAATTTCGTTCAAAAACTATTTTTTTATGGAAAAGGAGGACAAATGAGCGGTCACCTGGTGTTAAGTGATCACCGCAGCCCAAATTCTCTTGCAACACCCGAGGAATCACAGGAGCGTTGCCGGACTTTAAGAAAGTTGTACACACTTTTTTTTAAGGGTACCCATGTCGTATCCTATCCTCGACACTAACCTATGCGAAACAGAGCGGCACTAATGAATGTATTGAATGCAACTTTACAATAATATAGCTTACACATCAGAATAAAACATAGGCTATACTTTTCTTAGAACCGATTTTGAAAATTCTGTTCCCAATAGAAAGCTACATTTTAATTACTGTCATAGGCTTCATTATTTTACTAACCCGAAAAATGAAGTCTTTCGTGGTAGTCGAATTGAAAAAGATTAGATAAGACGATTTATATGGAAAAACAAAGTTTGCCGGGTCAGCTAGTACCATAAGGACAGTAAAAGTTTCTGAGTTAGACATAAAAGCTGAAATATTTTAATTTGGAATAAAAACTCTTTGGTAAACTGCACATGTATGAAACTCATATCGAATCCATATAATTCCATTTGTTTTAAAGAATTGGGAGCAATATGTTATTTTAAGTGAGCTCCCTTACTTCTGAGATTAAGCATACAACTTGAGAGCTGAACAAACATATCAGCTGAATAAACATACAGGATTTATGGAACAGACATCATCTGGATATTGAGCTTCGCGAAGTATTGGATCTGATTCTAGACGCTGCAGCTGGTTAGAATCCCGCGTTGTCCATAAAACTTGGTTGAAATCAGAGCAGATGGAGTTTCAACACAGCAAAATTTCAATTACGCAATACATCATGCATTTTAAAAATCATTCTAAATTTCAATATGTGGTATACAATATATAAATAGTTAAAAAAATTTTAGAAACTTTACGTCCAAATATTTTTTGGAATAGTTTAAACTAAATGGGAAACCACCACCAGTGGGAAGCTTATATGCACAGGAAGCCGGCTAGATTATGGGTACCAGAACGGCGCCTATTTCTGCCGTGAAGCAGTAATTTGTAAACATAACTGTGTTTCGGTCTGAAGGGCGCCGTATCTAGTGAAATTAATGGGCAAATGAGACTTAACATCTTATATCTCTAGGTGACGAGCGCAATTGTAGTGCCGCTCAGAATTTTTGGAGTTTTTCAAGAATCCTGAGCGGCACTGAATTGTAATGGGTAGGGCGTATCAATTACCAACAGCTGAACGTCCTACTCGTCTCGTCCCTTATTTTCATAAAAAAAAATGGGAAAGTGAAAGATTGAAGAATATTGTTCGACTCTCTTGAGCTCTAAAGTATCACTATATGTGTTAACCAAGTTAAGTTTTGTAATTAATTGATTCTTAGAGTGCAAGGGAAACATATCTGAGGGGTAATCTCTGATCAAGTGTTTGTTGGTCCCTAACGATACATTTATCACATCACTATAATTTGATTACTAGCGCAAAGTCCAGCAGCTTCATCCTTCATCCGGCTGGTGCTTTTTAAATAACAAATACGAAATACTGAAAAGATTTTTAGATGGTTTTTAAGAAGGCGTACGCGATTTTTTAACCGACTTCAAAAAAGGAGGAGCCTCTCAATTCGTCGGGTTTTTTTGTACAATCTAATATTATTAACTAAATTATTTAATCTAATTCTAGTTACAATACATAGTTATAGGTGAGATGTGCTTGAGTTGTGAGGAGGCGAGAGGCGAGAGCGGGTCGCGGCGGAAGGACACCGATTCCAAAAATGACAATAATCGTAACTAGAATTAAATTAATTAATTAGATTGTATAAAAATACGTTATTATTTTTATACTTTTTAGTGCATAATATATTTATTGTTTTGAAATAGTGTTTTTGAAATCGGTTGTTTTTTTGTTAAAAATTTTTTTGGAGGACAAAAGTGAAATTTTTCTGGAAACACCGCGCAATGAAGCTCAATTTCACAGTTTGATTGGTACGAAGCAGAAAGTTTTTTGAATATTGCACTGTGGAGGAATGCGTGTGGCATTCCTCCATACTCCATAGAATAAAATAGAAACTAACTACTAATACTAACAGAAGTTTTAACTGCCCATTAACACGTTTTATTACAATACAATGAAACATTAGTTTACACATATTACGATCTACTTGTATATAATAATTATATAATTATATATTAAGTATAAATAATTATATATTTATCTATTATCTAACTCTGGGTGTCTACGCACCCGCATGCTTTGTTTTCGTACCTAATTTCGTCATACGACTGTATAACCGACCAAATTCCTTTGCTATATCCAAAGTAACTGTCAAGCCTTCTCTCTTGCTTTCGAAGGCTTCCGCCCATCTATGTGTAAGGTACCCAAACCTATTCGCCATGATGATCTAGCAGATCGCCAGTTGACCGCCCATGGTGTAAGTCTGTCGATAGAATGTATTGTCTCAAGTACTTGATCAAGTGACATCATCAGAAGTGCAAAGAGATGGCAGTTCATGATGCCCTACATGATTTTCGAGAGTAGGGCAGTTTTGGCAATAGTCCTGTAGCGAGCCGGTTCCGATTAGTCGTCTTTATTGGGGATCAAATGAACAAAGGCTGCCTTCTATGAAATTGGGACTACAATTGTTGAGGGAATTAATGAGGAACGGAACAAACGCATCAGCACCTGTGATAAGTCTCACACACAGCATGAGAACATTCATTCATCCATCGTCAGGAGAAATTTCATCTGGTTCGTCTTGACATCGAAGGTAATCAAAACTTTCTGAACAGTTTTCTGTATGAACTGTTACGTCAGGAATAAAGCTTTTACTGTTTGCAGTGTCAGTTAAAAGATAGAATTCGTATTCTGATGTAAAAATACTTTTGAAATTTACCTATTATAGCACCAGAATATCGTATATGTCGTAAATGAAACTTAATATTAAACAGAGTTCAAGTTCTCAAAATGCTTTCAGCCACAGAAAGCCAGCGAAGTTCATGGAAATGGGATCAGATACTATTTGTTGCCAAATCGGCGAAGTCAAAAGAATCAAGTATAAAAGTACCTATCTCATTTATAAATTACTAGTTGACCAGACAGACGTTGATCCGTTCATAATAAAAAAAAAACTCTTTCGGGTGGAAATTCGTAAAATCCGTTCTTAGCTGACCTCTACTCGGCGAAAGGAATATTCCTACCAAATTTCATGTCTCTACGCCTTATTATGAAAAGTCAATATTGAGGTGGAAATCTCTAGATTGAATTAATGTATCTAAAATGAATGAATACGAATTAAAGTATCTATCTGGCTTTAAGGAATTGATTGCTTAAGGTGTTAAGCAACGGAATATTTATCTCTAATTTACCAGTGGGAGGCTCCTTTGCACAGGATGCCGGCTAGATTATGGGTACCACAACGGCGCCTATTTCTGCCGTGAAGCAGTAATGCGTAAGCATTACTGTGTTTCGGTCTGAAGGGCGCCGTAGCTATTGAAATAACTGGGGCAATGAGACTTAACATCTTATGTCTCAAGTTCACGAGCGCAATTGTAGTGCCGCTCAGAAGTTTTGGGGTTTTTCAAGAATCCTGAGCGGCACTGCATTGTAATAGGCAGGACGTATCAATTACCATTAGCTGAACGTCCTGCTCGTCTCGTCCCTTATTTAAAAAAAAACTTGAGGGAGCCTCTCTGAAAAGAATCCAGTAGACCAAAATTGTGGTCTATCTTTGCATTTGACGGCACTGCTACTATATTTTATATACTCATGCTTCACTGGACACGTGCTAGTTTCGCCGGTGTATGAGATAGAGATATAACGGACGCGTAACATAAGATTTTTAGACATTTTTTCTTTGTGATAACCCTTTATTAAAGTCATGAAATATTCATTATCATTAAACGCAGCATGCCATTGAAACACAACAAACTTAATCAATGAACTATCGCTAGTAGTAACGAATCTTGTATGATACTCGTACATAATATAATATACGAGTCGCGTCCTACTGCCCATTCCAACTGCTCGATCCCGATCGTGCCGCCTGCGTACTGAGAGATTTGCACCAAAGAGTCTGCTAGTTCGCTGTTATCACATTTCCCGCTTGTTTTTTCCGTCCAGCTTATAAAAACAGCAAAACTTATGCTAATATTACTAATGATACAAGCTAAATAAACTATGTATTATTTATTTGTTGTCTTACCATAACTTTCTCACAAGCAATCCAACACACAAGACATTCACCTCACAAAGCAATAAATTTACAATTCGAAATATTTCATGTAATAAATGTTTGTTTTTGATCTCGCTGTAAAAAAATCAAGCGACACGTCGGTACGTTAGATGTCTGATCTGATACTGGCGAACGGCGCGCGGTCCGCAGTCCCGCCCGGGGGGTGATTACTGAATATAAAAAGTTCAGGAGGTTCAAAGGGTGGCTCCGGCTACAGAGGGTGCGTTCCGAAGTTGTTTCACCATCGTTAAGCGGAAGCAGAGCTCACAAAAATCTAGATAGTATTAAAATTAATTCTAGTTACTGTTTATAATTTGTGGTAAACAGAAAACTTCAAATTGTCATTAATGTGGGCTATTTATGTTCATTATAGTTATTTATTCAATCAAGTAGAAGTCCGTGAAACCAGTTATTAAATGAAACATGCGCTGTTTCCATGAGAAAAATATTTTTAGAGACTCTCGAATTATCACGGCCCTTTGAGCTTTCCAAACCTTTTCTAAAACTACAAAACTTCATGAAAGTTCGTTTTTGTATCGCTGTAATAACAATTGTTCTATTAATCAAACATGGTTTGTTAAAATGCAGCTATGCCGATGTGCATGTGCCTCATCATTATTTTTTTGAAAGCTAAATTGAATTATTGGGATCTACGTCGGGAACATTTACGTGCGATGATTTTTATGATTTCAAATGTAGCCTTAAACTAGATGAATCATTTGATCGACTTCAAATGTCATATATTATATAGACTGGGGTACCACAACGGCGCCTATATCTGTCTTGAAGCAGTGATATATAAGCATTATTGTGTTTCGGTCTGAAGGGCGCAGTAGCTAGTGAAATTACTTGGCAAATAAGACGTTCCATCGTATGTCCTATGACGAGCGGTATTGTATTGCCACTCAGAATTTTTGTGTTTTTCAAGAATCCTGAGCGGCACCGCATTGTAATGGGCAAATACCATCAATGGAACGTTCTGCTCGTCTCGTCCCTAAATTTCATAAAGAAAAGACTGATAAAAGTGTTTCGAAAACTGATTTAGATGCAATAGAATTTGTATAGAGGCTGGTGGAGATTAGTTTGAAAAGATTTGATAAAATTATTTTATCCATATAATGTGTTTTGTTACATTCTCAAAACTTTCACAGTTCCCCAAGTATATAAGCTCCAACTCCTACGTCATCTTGTGCTGACATACACAATGTTTTTCTCACGTAAAGTATTAAACTATAAGAGTAAATCACATGATAATTCTAACAAGCACAAACACGGCTAGGAACCATGGTTCTATGGAGTTTATTTATTTATTTATTTTATTTATTTATTTATTTATTTTTTTATTTCACCAACAAAGTATACACTAATTCATGCAAAATATATATATATATATATAGACAAAAATACCAGTTGAGTGCTACCTCAATTATAGGCGCAAATAACATTCTTATATAAAAAGCAAGAGTAGTAGGGATTCGCCGGTTCTGGCTCCTCGATTCTGGCTCACTTGCTCGTGATGCCTACTAAAAAAAAAAAAAGAAGTTTGGTGTCAAACTGGGGGTTTTGATGTATTTCCGAGCGATTGCGATGATCCGTTTTTCGATATCTCTTATAGTTTCAAAGTTAGCTTTTTAAATTAAACAGATCCATAATCATTAATAATCACTGGTCGTTTAGCTAATGATTGGTGAGCGACTCAATGTCTAAATTTCCATGAACGTGATACAGGTAATTTACTAATTACCTCCATTACATTCGTTACTACGATTAAAAAGACAGTTTCTGTATTTATTATTTATTTTTAAAACATGATTTAAATAAAGTATATAATAAAACATCATTGCAGATTGTATCATTTTCAAAATATTTGATGAAATCATTCAAACTCTTCTTATTAAACTTAAAGTATAGATACATTATGCAGTACTCGCCACACACTGCGGTATATTCATTCTGTACTCTTGCAGTATTGTAGTTATACATTCTGCAATTCCTTTGTAAAAACATCAGCTGGAATCCCTGAGGTGGACGACCATATGAGTCGAAGTATTGTCCAATACCCTGCTCATCAATGTGTATTGCAACCCAGTGAGTGCCTGGCTTATTATCACTATCTAAATTGCTGACAATATAACAGGGCGTTACAACATATATCGGCAATTGGTTTGCCGCGTAAACATTATTTTTAATACTGGGATCAATTTTGTTCAAATAATTCTGTATCTCGATTGTATTCATATTAGTTGAGAACAAGGTCTTGTCAGTTGCGAGGATTGATTAGTTATGTGGATCATAATAACATAAGCACTCAATAAATAAGGCTTTAATGTATCTTATTCATGTATTTAAAACTTATATGGTTACAATTAAACAAAATATCATTACAAGCGATTCAAATATAAATCTATGAACATTTGATGAAATTATATTTTCATCAATTTTATTATAATATAAAAGCTGATTGAAAACGAACTTTGTACCTACATACTTACGTAGTCATTAGTACAATCTGGAAATGTTGCCTCCATTAAACTATCAATAATTGAACTTATCATTTAAGTGCTATTATGTTTCACCACAATATTTAAAAACCAGTACTAATCATAAACAAATTTACTTTTACGATATTTTTGTATAAAATGCTAGAACTGTTCAGAAAAATAATCATTGAAGTGGCGTATTCAGTCAAATTATTATATATTTTGTGTGTTGTGTGTTGTGTAATTGTTGAGTGATTTGCTGCAATGGAGGTAAGTTTTATCTATTATTCACTTTGAAATTTAAAAGTAATATCATTTGTTATATTAAGATATGTATGTATAATACTATTCTAAAGCAGTCTTATTGTTGTTGTAGAATGCATTCAACCCAACAATGGATGAAAATACATATAAAACATTTTACTATCCATTGTCTGAAGATAGTCAGGATTCATTAAAAGTTCCTCAACTTAAATCATTGAAGAGGGCCAGCTCAAATGAAAATATAGATGCATTATTCGAAGTGAAAAAAACAAAACAAAAGAAAATATCATCATCAATATCCAGAGCACATGAGAATGGAAGTATTTACATTACAACTAATGCAGATGACGGAAAAAATGCATCACATTTGGTTAAAATAGAAATCTATGATCTCAATAAAATAAAAAACACGCCTGCACAAGAACAATGGAAACACGCTGATTATAGATTAAAATATTATACAATCGACAATAATGAAAGTTATAAGGACATAAAAAAGATTTTATACAATGTTACGAAGAAAATTTTAGAAACACAAAATTATAAGAAATATAATTTTAACAATAAGTAGGTAGCTATGAAGAAATACATAAATATTAGTTCAGTTTAGTTATTAGTTTATTTATTCTCTTATACAAATAATATTATTATATTCCCATCATTTGGAAAATTAAACATAACGATATGGAACTCTGCTTTGTATGTAATGAGGTTGACAAAATGATCAAGTGAGTAATTTTCTTTGTAAATTATTTAGTTTTCATTCACTTATGTTGTAGTCAACCTGTTCTACAAAGTGGAGGAGGTTTTAAGAGAAGAAGTGCAGTATTACAAGACAGTGAAGACAATGATACAAGTACAAAGAGAGGAAGACAAGGGGAACCATCCACATCATCGGGGCTCACCAGTGTGAACGATGAAATGGTGAACTGTTCTTTATGTCAAATCTTAATACGGAAAAGATATTATGCAAATCATCTTAGAAGTAACCTCCATAAGAATAACGTAATGCAATTACATAGTACTTTAAAAAATGTCACAGTACACGAATCGGCTTTTGGTAATAGAATAATCTCATATAAAATAAAGAGTAAATCCAACCAATTACAAACATTCGAAACACCAGAAATGTTTTTGAATTCTATTAAAAATGAAATTATTTCACTATTTGAGGAATCTGTTCGATTGCTTACAATTTTTAAAGTTAATTTTATTCTGCACGCTAATTTTGTTCAAGAAACAAAAAATATTTCTAATGAATTTGAATTTCAAACATGTAGTTATAATATAATGCAGGGTGAGGATTTAAATTTTTTCTTTTCGTCCTTATGTGATATGTTGATGACTAAAATTAGCACATTTGAGAAAAAAGATAGTGGTTGGAGTCTTAAGAAAATAAATGCATTAGACATGAATATAAACAAATTCAATCCATTACGTGGAAAATCATACATTGAATTACCTAAAGAAATCAAATTAAAAAAAGTGTTATAAATGTACAAAACTCGGATGATTTATGCTTTAAATGGGCTTTGCTTTCTGCATTATATCCAATTACTAAGAACTCTCAGAGAGTTTCATCTTACAGTAAATATTCAAATAAATTAAATTTTGACGGAGTTACGTTTCCTGTTAAAATGACAGATATACAAAAAGTAGAAAGGTTAAATAATTTAAGTGTAAATGTTTTTGGTCTTGAATACAATTGTAAAAAGAAAGTACATGAATTAGTTGGTCCATTGTATTTAACAAAATCACGGAAAATTGTTCATATCAATTTATTATTTATTTCGCACGGAACAATTAATCATTTTTGCTACATTAAAAACCTATCGCGTTTAGTAAGTGGTCAAATTTCAAACCATGAACATGCAATCTACATCTGTGACGGTTGTCTTTTACACTTCTCAACAAATGATAAGTTATCAGCCCATCAATTGAATGATTGTTGTCATATTAAAGTGGAATTGCCTAGTACAGAAAAAACTTTAAAAGATTGGTTTGGACAACCAATTTCAAACAATGTCTTAAAATTTGATAAATTTAATAAGATGTTACAAATACCCTTTGTTATATACGCGGATTTTGAAGCTTTCCTTAATCCAATTCAGACATGCTTTAACGATCCATCAAAACCTTATACAACTAATGTTCATAAACACGAAGTTTATAGTTTTGGGTACTATATCAAATGTTCATATGATGATAGTTTATCAAAATATGAAACATATAGTGGTCCTCATTGTACTCATGTCTTTATGAATCAGTTGTATAAAGATTTAGAAGTGATTTGCACAAAGAATTCTTTTGTCATAAGTCCAAAGCCTTTGACTTCCAATGATAATGAAATTATTTCGCAATGTAAAGACTGCTTTATATGTCAATTTAATTTAAATGGTGAATGTGCATTATACTTTGACTCGCATACAGGACATTTTAGAGGAGTTGCACACGAAGTATGTAAGACAAAGTTTAGAATCCCCTATCACATCCCAGTTTTTTTACACAATCTTAGTCAATATGACTCTCATTTTATTGTTCATGCATTAAATTCTATTGAAGGGGAAATTGATATTATTCCACAAACGAAAGAAAAGTACATTTCTTTCACAAAAACGGTAAAATTTAATAATCATAAAATTCAATTGAGATTCGTTGATTCGTTAAAATTTTTGCCTTGTAGTTTAGACAAACTTGTTCAAAATTTGAAGGAAGAACAATTTCAAACATTAAAATATAATTTTCCAAAGAATAATGATTTTTTACGTCTTAGAAAAAAAGGAATTTATCCATATGAATTTATGTCATCACATGATTCCTTAAAACTTTCAGCACTCCCTAGTCGCGATAAATTTTACAATACATTAACCGACACACATATTTCCGATGAAGATTATGAACATGCCAAGGATGTTTGGCAACACTTTCATTGTCAAAATATGTCAGATTATTCTGATTTATATCTTAAAACCGATGTTTTACTTTTAACAGATGTGTTTGAAAATTTCCGAGCCTTATGTTTGCAAACATATGGTCTAGATCCAGCTCATTATTATACAGCACCTGGGTTAAGTTGGGATGCTATGTTAAAATGCACAAAAATTAAATTAGAATTACTTCAAGACTTTGAACAAATAGCTTTTATTAGATCGGGCATTCGAGGAGGTGTATCTCAATGTAGCAATCGTTATGCCAAAGCTAATAACAAATATATGCGAGAATATGATAAAGACACACCAAACTCATTTTTAACTTATCTTGATGCTAATTGAACTTTTACGGATGTCTCAATTCCTTCCTACAGGAGGTTTTGAGTGGGTAGATGTCACAACTAATTTTGATGTCCCTGATGATTATGAATATGGTTTTATTTTGGAAGTAGATCTAGAATATCCTATTGAACTGCATGATTTACATTCTGACCTACCCTTATGTCCCGAGAATATATGTATTGGTAATACAAAAGACATAAAATTAGTTCCAAACCTTCGTAATAAAATTAAATATGTGCACTACAGAAATTTAAAGCAATGTCTGACAATGGGTTTAAAATTACAAAAAATTCATAGAATTTTAAAATTCAAACAATGCGCATAGTTACAAAATTATATAGATTTAAATACAAACATGCGTAAACTAGCCACATCTGATTTCGAAAAAGATTTTTATAAATTAATGAATAACTCAGTGTTTGGAAAAACAATGGAAAATATCGAAAAAAGAGAAAATGTAAAATTATTGAGTCATTGGGAAAATCAGGGTAAAATTCTAGGCGCACAAGATTTAATTGCTAAGCCAGAATTCCATAGTTTATCTATTTTTAATGAAAATTTGGTTGCAGTTCAATTACGAAAGACGAAATTGTTCCATAATAAACCTATTTATTTGGGATTTTGTATATTGGATATTTCTAAAACTCTAATGTACGACTTTCACAATAACTATATGTTTAAAAAGTTTCAAAACAAATTAAAATTATTGTACACAGATACTGATAGTTTAATATATCAAATTTTTACAGATGATTTTTACAGAGATATAAAACCTGATTTACATTTGCGTTTCGATACCTCTGACTATACAGAAAAAAATATATTTGGCTATCCAAAACTCAATAAAAAGAAGTTAGGCTACTTTAAAGATGAAAACAATGGTAACATATTTAATGAATTTGTAGGACTTAGATCTAAAATGTATGCATTAGATGTTGAGGGAAAATTCACAGCTAAAGCTAAGGGGGTTAATAAAAGTGTTACTAAGAATATGAAAATGGAAAATTATAAGACTTGCTTATTTGAAAATAAGAACGAATATTGTTCAATGCTTAGATTTAAGTCAATAAAGCATAATATTTTTACTCAAAGAATAAATAAATCTAGTCTGTCATTTAATGATACCAAACGGTACATTTTACCAAATAATATTGATACCTTAGCTTGGGGTCATCATAAAATAGAATAAATATTATATTAAATTTTAAGAATAAATTATTATAGTTTTAAAAAACCAAATGAGAGATTATTGTATTTAGATGTATAAGTTGCGGAGTAAAACATGATGTACTGTATATTGTTTCAATTATAGATTTTTCTGTTTAAATAAATGGTGGTTTAATAACAGATTGTTTCATTACTATACTAAACCTTAACACACATAGACGTAGTAGATAATGCATCATTTCAATCATCCATTCACTGCAATAGTTGCTGGTCCAAGTGGATGTGGAAAATCAGTTTTCGTAAATAATTTTATAAAATTTTTGAATGATATCTGTGATACAAATTTTACCCAAATCACCTGGTGCTTTGATGAAATGCAGCCTTTATATAATCTCAACCACATTAATTATCTTCAAGGTTTACCTGATTTATCTATGTTTGACGGAAAAAATCCTCAACTTGTAATAATTGATGACCTGATGAGGGAATCAGATGGTCGTATTGTTGATATATTCACGAAAGGAAGTCATCATAGAAACTTAAGTGTGTTTTATTTATCTCAAAATTTGTTTCATCAAGGTAAAGGACAAAGAGATATATCACTCAACTCAAGTTATATAATATATTTCAAAAATCCTCGAGATAAAACCCAAATTCGATACTTATCTCGTCAAGTATTCCCTGAAAATCCGAAATATTTGGAAGATTCTTACAGAGATGCTACCAATGAAGCTCATGGTTATTTAATGATTGATTTGAAACAAGAAACAAATGAATTGTGTCGCGTTAAGACAAAGATATTTCCATCCGATGGATATTGCACTGTTTATGTACCCACAAAAGGGTTTAAATATGGTAAGAATCAAGAAATTTCGATCATTTATAAATGATGCATAGACGTTTAAAGACGCATAAAGATTTGTTAATTGCTCTACATAAACTGAAGCCAAAATATCAAAAAGCTTTATTAAAATCATGTAACAAAACAGAAATAAATTACATTTGTGAATGTATTCATAACGTACTGCGGGGTAACGTTGAATTGGCCGAGAAAGAAAAATCTAAATTAAAGAAATATAAAAATATTCTTCGTAAATTGGTAAGAAAAGGTACGAATAAAATTAGAAAAAATATAATTGTACAAAAAGGAGGTTCATTTCTACCGATAATATTGGGTTCTATTCTAAGTGGGTTGATTAATTCATTTATTTAAGAAAATGGATAATGCTAAAAAAAATTTACTTATTGAACCATCATTATTGGAGAAGTTAAAACAACACAAAGAAAATGATACGCCAAGATCTCGATTAGATACTGATATGCAAAATATCTTAAGCAGTGACATAGAAGATCGAAAGAAATGTATTTTATATTTGCAAACCCTTCAAAGATATCTAAACTTCGTCAAAGAGGATCGACAACCATACCACATACCACTTATAAATGATAATGATTCATATATTGGTTTTAATCAAGCTCATAATGAAATCGATACTGATTATATAAATCATGATGTGAATAAATAAATGTAGTTCCTTCTCAAACATCAGTGGAGGTTAACAAAAATATTGGAGAAATATACACAAGCTCTGAAATACTGAAACTAATACCGAAAACATATGCTAAAAAAGGTGAACTTTTACTAAATTTGATTTCCTTGAATAAAAATAAAATAAGCTGGGATGAATCTGGTACCGTGATTATAGATAATGAAAAAATACCTGGGAGTAATATTGTGGACTTGGTGAGTGATACCTTGAGAGCTCTTCAGAAAAGTGAACCTATAGGTTGGGAAAAATTCGCAACAACTTTAAAGGAAATAAAAGTACCACTCACTTATATCGGGAACCCAAAGCGAGTGGATTTTATAAACCATTTGCAATTAAAAGAGGTTGAAGCTAAATCAGTACCTGACGAAGAATTTTCTACACCAACAAGTAATAAGTACACAGGGAAACTAAAAAAAAGATCGGACTGGGAAAAATGGACCCCATATTAGAAATAAATAAAATTTATTATGATGCATCACATCCTGCTGGCTACAGCACTATTGATAAATTATCAAAAGCAATGAAGGGTAAAATGGACAGAAATAGTGTCTTAAAGTGGTTACAATCACAAGAAACATATACATTACATAAACCTGTTCAAAGAAAATTTCCTCGTAACAGATATATTTTGTCTAATATTAATGAGTTATGGCAGGCCGATTTAAGTGATATGAGATCTTATTCTGAATATAATGATGGTTTCAAATACATACTTTGTGTTATTGATGTCTTTAGTAAATATGCGTATGTTCGAGCAATGAAAAAGAAAAACTCTGAAACAGTTAAGGAATGCTTTGAAAGTATTTTTGCTGAGTGTATGGCAAAATTTATATGATAGAGAAAGTAAGATAAAAACATCAATTAATATGGTGAATCCAAGAATTCACGTTGGAGATTATGTTAGAATAACAAAACATAAACATATTTTCCAAAAAGGATATGAATCAAATTGGAGTGACGAAATATTCATCGTATCTACCATAATACACCGATCTCCGTTTGTAGTATTTACTTTAAAGGATTTAGAAGGCGAAGAGATAGTTGGTACTTTTTATGAAAAAGAGTTACAAAAAATCATATTCGACCCCACTACTAAATACAAAATAGATAAAATAATACGCTCTCGATATACCGGTAACAGAAAAGAATTGTTGGTGAAGTGGAGAGGTTATCCTAATAAATTTAATAGCTGGATATTAGCTTCTACTTTGAAAAAAATGTGAATAAAGATAGTTTTTATTTAACTTTACTAAGCAATAGTTCTATGGATTATTTTCCTGATAATACAACAACATTATTTTCTACGAAACTGCCAAAACCAACAATACTAGAAGGTGAATGGAGGGTTGGAGTAGTAGAATTTCAGTACCCATGCACTATGTTCACCGTTCAAGAACATGAAAACATTATTTATATAACAAAGTTGATGCAAGTACCCAATGAAAGTAAACCGTCATATGTTTATTACAAGACACATATTCCAGCCACAAATTACGATAACATAAATCATATTTTGATGGCACTGAATAACACTCGAGAAAAAATTAAATTTAAGTGCGATGAGGTTTCAAGGATTGTAGTTGCTACGATAACGGATGAATCCATAAAATCTGTAACTCTATCACCTAAATTATGTCTTCAACTAGGGTTCGAACCAAACAGGAACCTCGTTGAAAAAAATTTTGGAAAGTGTCCAGCTAATTTGCATTTGGGTTTACCGTCTCAATTATTTGTTTATTGTAACATAGTGGATCCTCAAATCGTTGGAGATGTTATGACACCCCTTTTACGAATAATACCATTGGATCCAAAATGCACGTTTTCTCTCCTCCCCATTACCTACCTGTGATGCGTAGAGAATTTGATACAATTGAAATACATATAAGAACAAGTACCGGTCAAAAGATACCATTCCAATTTGGAACAGTGTGCATTAAACTCCACTTTCAAAAATTATAATGTACGGCAAACGTGATAATATTTCATGTCCATATGAACACTATTATACTCACCAGGCCGGATCGGGTATCGGAGTTATTTATAAAGGAGCACCGTATCAAAGAGGTCATGGAATCGGAAGTTTTCTTGGGGGGCTGTTTAGATCTATTTTACCACTACTGTCTAGTGGTGTTCGAACTATTGGTAAAGAAGCATTAAGTACCGGTGTAGGTATATTATCAGATATGGTTAATGCACGCCCCATGGAAGATTCAATAAAAACTCGTCTAAAAGAAGTCAGCTCAAATTTGAAACGAAAAGCTGATGCTAAAATAGATAATATCAACATGTTTGGATCTGGGTATATAACAAAACGAAAACGTCGTTCTGCGATCATTCCATCATTGACTGCGAAAGCGAAAGCTATTAAGAAATTAAAATTGAATCAAAAACAAATCAAAGATATATTTACTGATTAAATATGTCATTTTTACATAGTCAGTCTTGTGAATGCATTAAGTCCGAATTGGATTTATTTGCATTACCATCAACTCAAACTAGCATTGAAAGTGGACTATGGATTCATTATAAGCCCATTTCATCACTTGCTGATGATGGACCAATAGAATTTCAAGTACCTGGGGCAGGTGATGACTATGTGGATTTATCCCATACTTTACTCCATATAAAAGCTAAAGTTTTGAATCAAGATTATACAAAACTGACAGTACCGACAGTTGTGGCCCCAGTTAATAATTGGTTACATACACTTTTCAGTCAACTTGATGTATATTTAAATCAAAAACTTGTATCGCCACCGAATAATACATATGCATATCGAGCTTATATTGAAACTCTATTGAATTATGCACCTGCTGCAAAAGAATCTCATCTCACTTGTGGTCTATGGTATGAAGATACAGCTGGAAAAATGGATGCAACTGATGAACAAAATAAAGGATTTATTAAAAGACAAGAATTGGCTAGTGAAAGCAAAGAAATAGAAATGATAGGACATTTACATGGAGATTTATTCAACCAAGAAAAATTTTTGATTAATGGCGTTGACATGTGCGTAAAGTTAGTTCGTTCTAGAGAAAATTTCAATCTCATGGCTTCATCAACTGACCATAAATTTAAGGTGTCTATTACAGATGCAACTCTTATTATTCGAAGAGCACGAATCAACCCAACTGTGCTACTTGCACATCAAAAAGTTTTATCATCTACCACAGCAAAATATCCAATCACGCGAGCAGAAGTCAAAGTTTTAACTATACCATCAGGCATTCAGGGGAAAACCCTTGATAACATATTCCTTGGTCAAATACCCAAAAGGTGTATAGTCGGTTTTGTGAATAATGCATCCTTTAATGGTAGTCTCACAAAAAACCCATTCAATTTCGAAAATTATGATATTAATACATTTTGTTTATACATAGATGGACAACAGATACCTTCAAAAGCCTTACAGCCATCGTTTGACAATAATATTTTTACTACGGTCTATCATACGTTATTCTCAGGAACAGGTATACATTTCCTAAATGAAGGCAATGGAGTATCA
The DNA here is from genome assembly GCF_905404315.1 of Leptidea sinapis. Taxonomy (NCBI): domain Eukaryota; kingdom Metazoa; phylum Arthropoda; class Insecta; order Lepidoptera; family Pieridae; genus Leptidea; species Leptidea sinapis. The sequence goes on from NC_066281.1 coordinate 14,397,189, forward strand.
AGAGAGCAATATGCCAAAGGGTTTTGCTTGCTAGCCTTCGACTTAACACCCGATTTATCAGCAAATTCTTCAAGTCATTGGAATCTTATAAAACATGGTAGTGTAAGATTAGAAGTTCGTTTTGAATCAGCTCTTACACAAACAATTAACTGTATTGTTTATGTGGAATTCGATAATGTTATTGAAATTGATAAAAATCGTAATATTTCTGTAGATTACAGCAGTTAGAATATAATAATTAATGTTTGAATCGTTTGTATCCTTGTGTATTTTTTATGTCGATTAAATACTAGATTACCTTATAAATTTATATAATAAAAATATGTATATAAAATGATATTTTGTTTTATTATGGTGAAACATAATGGCACTTAAATGATAAGTTCAATTATTGATAGTTTAATGGAGGCAACATTTCCAGATTGTACTAATGACTACGTAAGTATGTAGGTACAAAGTTCGTTTTCAATCAGCTTTTATATTATAATAAAATTGATGAAAATATAATTTCATCAAATGTTCATAGATTTATATTTGAATCGCTTGTAATGATATTTTGTTTAATTGTAACCATATAAGTTTTAAATACATGAATAAGATACATTAAAGCCTTATTTATTGAGTGCTTATGTTATTATGATCCACATAACTAATCAATCCTCGCAACTGACAAGACCTTGTTCTCAACTAATATGAATACAATCGAGATACAGAATTATTTGAACAAAATTGATCCCAGTATTAAAAATAATGTTTACGCGGCAAACCAATTGCCGATATATGTTGTAACGCCCTGTTATATTGTCAGCAATTTAGATAGTGATAATAAGCCAGGCACTCACTGGGTTGCAATACACATTGATGAGCAGGGTATTGGACAATACTTCGACTCATATGGTCGTCCACCTCAGGGATTCCAGCTGATGTTTTTACAAAGGAATTGCAGAATGTATAACTACAATACTGCAAGAGTACAGAATGAATATACCGCAGTGTGTGGCGAGTACTGCATAATGTATCTATACTTTAAGTTTAATAAGAAGAGTTTGAATGATTTCATCAAATATTTTGAAAATGATACAATCTGCAATGATGTTTTATTATATACTTTATTTAAATCATGTTTTAAAAATAAATAATAAATACAGAAACTGTCTTTTTAATCGTAGTAACGAATGTAATGGAGGTAATTAGTAAATTACCTGTATCACGTTCATGGAAATTTAGACATTGAGTCGCTCACCAATCATTAGCTAAACGACCAGTGATTATTAATGATTATGGATCTGTTTAATTTAAAAAGCTAACTTTGAAACTATAAGAGATATCGAAAAACGGATCAGCGCAATCGCTCGGAAATACATCAAAACCCCCAGTTTGACACCAAACTTCTTTTTTTTTTTTTAGTAGGCATCACGAGCAAGTGAGCCAGAATCGAGGAGCCAGAACCGGCGAATCCCTACTACTGTGAGCCAGAACCGGCGAATCCCTACTACTAGCAAGTACATTACAAAGTAAAAGTTTCTGTTTTAAAAATTAAATCACTATTAAATTAAATTACAATACATACATAATTAAATTATTAATTTTATAGTAATAATATAATAATTAAATGAATCTATAGTTTTTACTTATAACAGGTTACAAAAAAAAAACAATTACTAACAATAGAAGAAATAAAATTAAGCTCATTACATTAATTACAGCAAATAATAATTCAAATTAATACAACAAACAAAAAAAATAATTATTAAAAATTAAATAATTCTATTAAATTCATATTTTACATATTTCAATTAACTACCTACTAAGATGATTTTTTATAGTCTCATCCGCAAATTTCTTAAATTGTGCTATAGAATTTGAGAAAATGTCTATCTCTAAGCATTCCTTAGTTCTGCCTTTCTTGGTTGCTATACCAACAGGGACTATGTTATGAATCGAATTGTAACTTTTCATGCATCGGTATAGCGCTTTGTCCCAAATTCGATTTAGTTCCGTTTATATTGAAAGGAGGTTTCTTTAATCTTTGTACTTTCCTAGGAATATTAATAGTTATTTTAGATAAAAGATCGGGGCTGTCTATAATTCCATTAATAAGTTTGTGCAGAAACATGGTGTCAAGCATTTCTCTACGATGTCGAAGTGATTTGAGACGATTTTCGTCTCAAATCACTTCGTACGTAGCAGACGATCTTTATAACTTGAAAGGTGCCTAGACAAGTTGCAACTGTAAGACAAGTGCCATGGAAACCGCTTTTGTACAGTTTCTAACCGCTTTACATATATCTCGTAGTGCGGACTCCACACAGAACTGCAATATTCTAGGATACTACGTACGAGACAGGTATAAACTACTACTTTAGTCCTGTTAGTTCTGATGCCCATCGGCTTCATCACATTGGTTTGGTTAGAGTAGTTTAACTATATTGTAACCACTCCTGTCATCATTCCATCATCATCATTCATCAGAACTATACATCAGATATCCCTATCGTAAGATTTTTTTTCAAATCGGATTATAAAGGAGGATAAAAAATATAACAAACATAAAATCATACAGTCGAATTGTAAAGCTCCTTCTTTTTTGAGCTTGGTTGAAATTTATTACCTTTATTTCAAACGAATCAAATGTAGGTAATGACAACACTATAAGGACTAGGGATCCTATGATCCATCTGAACTGAATGAACCACATCAATGTAGATCTTGGGCGTTACGGGCTATCTTTCCTAAAATCGGCAGGCCGTATCAGTCGTCACGCTAGCAATAATTAAGTCATCCGCAGGGCATTTACCGCTCTGAATATACCAGCTGTTTTAGAGCCAAATGGCATTATTACCCGGCGCGATGGCAAGCGTCCTGACGGAATGACTCTGGTGGCTTGGGCACGAGGAAGGACGCTGGTCTGTGACGCGACTTGCATGGACACTCTGGCTACTTCTCATGTCCAAGTTACGTCAGTTGGTGCTGCGGCTGCTGCTTCGACTGCCGAAGACAGGAGGCTTCGCAAATATGTTGGTCTCAATGAGTACCACAATCATCTTTGTACCGTTTAGTGTCGAGACACTTGGCCCGTGTGGCCCAGAGACGCGGAGAATGAACAAAATACTATCTTCTCGCCTCAATAGGGCTACTGGCAACCCAAGTGCTGGCAGCTATTTCGGTCAACGGCCAAGCCTAGCTATCCAACGTGGAAATGCTGCCAGTATTCTTGGTACACTTCCCCGTAATTATAGTTTTTATTTTATGTAACCGTAGTATTGTAAATATAATTATGAGATTTGTTTTATTTGAATAAACCAAAAATATGTCTATCATACATGTTTTATTAACCCAGTAGGTTGGTATAGGGGTTGATATAATATAGGTTACGGCATTCTGGCGCAGAGTCAATTGTATATCGAATTTAATTTAAATAGCATGCAAGTTCCATTTATTGCCTATTATTTTCCTAATATAAAAATTATTATTGAAATGTACTTCTCAACAACCAGATTATCGTAAGGTATGGGTATTGGCGCGTGGCAAGAACTTTATTGTAATAATATTAATATTTTTATTACAGCAAAGTACAAAAATAAACAATATCAGTTTTGGAGTCTCCTTTTAATCATGAGTTGCCTGTAGTAGGAGGCCCCGCTCTTTCATAGCAAAAACATATTAATAGTAAACAAGTTTACCTTAACATAAATATAATAAACTAATAGAAAGAAAACTACTAACAATAATAACATAATAAAAGTTAATTTATATGTATCTACTATCTAAACGTGTGTGTGGGTGTGTGTATGTATATACAAATGTGAATGTGTGTGTGATTGTATGTACGTGAGTGAGTTTGTGTGTCTGTAAGTTTAATAGAACACAAAGATTTACTTTGGTACTATAAGTAAGTTTTCTATATCTTCATAATTATAAGACTTTATCCATTAATTTTTTTTTTCTTGCATTCATAGTATGATTTTTCATATAAGCATATTGTTGAGTTTATTTATTTTATTATACAGTAAGGCCGCACGTTTTCAAACTGTATGCTTGAAATAGTTGTTTTGATATGAGGTACTTGAGCAACAGTGTGTTTAATTGTGTTGTTTAGTAAGTAATATTGTGCTATCAGGGCTTTAAGAACTGCTAAAATACAGAAAGTTTCAGTAGAGAGTGCCTTACTTTAGGTAAATGTATCTGTCACACACAGATATATAATTATGTATTATATATCTGTGTTACGGTAGATGGAAATAATTTTGATAAACAAATATTTCATTGTTTGGTCAATATTAAAAAAATAATAATCTCGTGAAACATTGACAAGCGACCACTGTACAATTAAAAATAAACAAAATATTACATTTGAATTTGGAATTTGTATTTTTTTTAAGATTGTTCATTGAGTTTTCTCATTTTGGCGCCAATACATTGTACAATATTTTGCGGTAGTAAAATGGAATGGGATGATAAAGAGAACCGAATCGCTGTGATTGCATTATACAAAGTAGGTATGGAGTCAAATGCAATTTTTAAAACTCTCCATACTTTGGTACGCTTGGTATTACTAAAATGTTTGTGTTATTAATAGATAGGTATAATGAGACGTCCTCTGTTTGTGACACAAAAGTCTACGAAGTATTCGTACGATAAAAGTGGTCAAAGCAGTAAAGGAAGAAGTACTCATTAGCTTTTTGGAGGTTTAAGTACTAAGGTCATTTAACTACCCACGTTTTAACATAATCAGTTAATTCGAAATGTTCGAGTTTTGCTTATCAAGACCTTTTATCTCGGGAACGCGTGGAGGTATCGCGTTGAAATTGAAGCTGTGAAAAAATCAAACATATACGGTAAACGTAACAAAGATACCGCAAAAAAAAGGTATACGCAAGGGAATCAAAATTTATAGGGTGTAGCTGCTGCCCGCGACGTCACGGTCGTCCGCTTACATGCTGTAAAGCAGTTCCGATTTCATATTATTTATTCATGCAAAATAAGAAATCTATGTAGTCGTTTATTCATTTAGCCCGGACATACAAACAGACATTCTTTAAAATACCTTTTTTGTTTCCGTGTTGTTTGCGGAAGCGACTTTTCATTTAATAAAAAAATAATGTTCAGTTTTTCATTTTTGCGATTTTATTGTTTGTGTAGGATAACTTATTTCCACCTCCTAGCGTCGTATTCCTCATTGCTTAGGGTCGTGATTTCTCTAAGAATTCAAATTTTTGACACTAGTTCGCCATCTGTCACTGTCTTTGGCTACGTGCAGTGCGTCATGAAGTCCGGTATTCAGAGATGTACAGATTTGGTCAGACCATCTTATAGGGCTGCGACCTCTGGGGCGTCGTCCGTCTATCATCCCAGTAACCATCAGTTGTTCGAGGTTGTCTTTTCTGGCTATCGCCAAAGAACTCTAAGATTCTATGGAGGCAGATGGATGAGAGTCTGATTTTTACACCTAGAGTGTTAAGGATGGATTGGTTTTTGCGGAATCACGTCCCGTTGGTTACGTGTTTTTTATTATAGCTCTATTTTATTTTAAAAGTATAGCTCATCTCTTATCAAGTTATCTGTCGCGATTACTGAGAAGGTTTCTCATAGCCATTATGTCGAAGGTTATTTTTGAACAGAAAACGTAGTATATTACGACATAATATATAAATCTTCGGATTTATGTCGTGAATTTCCTACCCAATATTTTGCGTCGTAAGGTATTTATTTAGTTTTAAAAATTAGCCAAAGTATTATTATAAAAACGAGATTAAATTTTCTATCGTTCAATATATAAATATAAAGCTTAGATACTGAACATCTATTCATAGGAGGGTTCTGAAAGTACGGTCATCAAGGTCTTTCTGCAGGAATATCTCAAATTATTACTATGAAGCATTTAAATTGTAGTTTGGTAAAAAAAAGGAACAAATTAAGTTGATTGTAAAACCATTAACTTTTTTTTATTTGTTTATTCCAAAATATAACAGTATTTCAACTTTTGTCGAAGGAAAGGTCTGTGTAAAATAAAATAGAACTACAAATACTACAAAATAATGTGCACTTATTATTTATTATATCGATTGATTAAATAGATTCTTTCACTAGCTTTCAGGTAAATTCAGCTGAAATCACCGTAACTATAAGGATTTTTTTGCTACACGTAAACTAATACGCATAGATACGCGCTCGCGCGCGCGTTTAAATACGCCCGGTAAACAAGCGACATTCAATGTTTAGAGAGCCCGGAATAGGAAAAGAGCGTTTGCATACGCTAGTATTTTCTAAGTCTAGACTCTTTTCAATGTTCTTCTGTTTTGGTTTGAGCTGATAGTCTCTTTGCCGCTGCTTTAAATGAATAAAAAAAGGAATTGACAAGTGACAACTTTGACAAATACCAAGCAAGATGTGATGACTTCTTGTCATCTGATGATCTGTCATTAAAAAAATACAAAATAAATATTTGTAGTTATCCTAATATGTACAATATATTGTTCTTTTTCTTGTTGTTTTACAGTTATCATTAAAACCAAGTAAAAACAGGCGTTAAAACTTTAATTTTTGTAACGGACTCACCTCAATTAACTGCCATTCCGACTGTGGAATGTGGATGCGGTTCAGTTCATCCGTAGTTCACAAAATGTATTTACCGATGAGGTAGGTAACATGTATTTATAACTTTACAGGAATTTGTATTATATTATGTTCGTATATCGTCAATTATGTGTACACTCGAGTGATCTTGAACTAGCTCAGGAAGAGAACATTTTGTTTAACGCAACGTTGCCAGTTACAGATAATAACTGCCGATGAGCGAGTGCGGGCGGCTGTATAGTTCTAGCATTAGTCCTTGGATCCGGAAGTGTGTTTACTTATTATGACGCGACCGGGCCCTCCTAGCGAAAACCTTCCCACTGTAAGTTATACATTCAATCGTATTAAACAAATATTGCTAAATTATAGCACCCTTAGCTTTTTTATACTGTGACATATTCTCCAGCTATCTATATACATCTACTATACATTACTACATACGTATATTAAATGTTTATTCCAATATGTTTATTCAAAAAAATATTCTTATTTATTTTAGAGCTTTTGTGAGGTAGATCTTGTAGTTTCTAGTCTGCATTCTGTGTTGAAAATCTAGGCAATTACCTATTTATTTATATTGTTGTTTCAATTATAATAAACATCATATTAATAAAGTGAAAGTGAAATAAATTCAGTATAAGAAAATTTCTTGTTTTTCTAATTAATATACATTACTTATTAGAGAAGTAGCTATAAATTATGAAACTATTCTTATCCATTACCTTTTATGGCAAATTTTATGAATTCTAGAGAATATTAAACAGTTTAAAAAAAATATTGAGTTTATAAAATAATACAAAAATTAAATTTTGGTAATGTACACATTGTTGTTGGTTTTTTTTTTTATTAAATTTCTAGGAGAATCTTCAGATAAGCCCAATGAATGATCATTACAAGTTCGATACTCATTGAATTATCATTTTTTTTGGTTCAATTTTCAAGTTCAAAATAAATTCTCTCTCTGGCCAGAAGCCAGATAATGAATGTGATCCTGGCTAGTTACCAGATTTAAACAAAATGTGACATTGGTTCTATAACAAGCATTTATTTAACCCATGTTTCAAATAAAATTTACTATACAATGAAGAAAATCAAAACTTATATGTGTAAGGGCATGTACTTAGGGTGAATTATAATGATTCAATTTATATAATCATCAAGATCTCTGCATTAAGCAACAAATGGTTGAAGTTATAGAAATGAAGAAGTCTTTTGCTTTATTCACTGCTGCAAGGCTTTGAGCTTTTAATTACTTTTAATACAAATATATTAATAATAAATCAGGTATATGCAAATTTAAACAAAATTGTTAAGTTGTATGTAGAGGTATTTAGTGAGTATTGCATAAAGGCATAAAAGGGATTTTGTTTCTCAAAATTGATTCCTTTAGAATTCTTTTTGATATCATTATTAATACACCAGATACTACAACCACTTCAGAAATGAATCACGCTCTGAGAGAGAAGAAGTGGTGCAAGAAACTCTCCCAGCACTCATATTTTGCGCTCTTTTTGATATAATATACAATATTGTACTGTCATTGCTATTGCTGTAAAATAATCATAATCTAGTCCCAGGCTGTCCGATCACTTAGATATTCAGCTGTGGATTAGTAGGATTTATGACAGAGCCATTTTTAACAAAACTTTTAAATTTATTTATAGATAATGCCTGAACAGTGGCTGGGACTTTATTATAAAAGTGCATAATATATAGATACACATTCTTATTACTTGGTTGAGGTCTTGTGGCAGGCTTAGTCAATAGGCATCATCACACACACATCTTAAATGTAATTGCTTGCTGGGGCGGTGTCATGGGGTTGGTTGTTCCTTTCCATAAAATATGCTTGAGGGTGGCGATGACTGGTGCATCTGTCATGCTTGTAAACAGGTGTTACTTATGGCGGCTTGATCCTGCCATTGGGAACTCTACTTCAAGTTGTTATTTTATATTTTTATACCTAATGGTTATATAATACCATTATTTATTTCGATGTACTTAATTATTAAATTTATTTACTTTTTTTTTAAACTTGTGTTCATCATTGAGTATTTGATTTTCGAGAATTTTTGTTGAATCACTTTACACAGATTGTTTGATTAAAATCATTTGTAAAATGATAGAGCTGTAAATGTTGACTTAAAAGAATGAGCTTCTACCTACTTCTTCTCAACAAAGTTCAACTTTTACCGTACTGGTGGTAAATGGTAAAATGTATATATTTATGAAATAAGGGTAATTTTTTTTGACCTAAATGAATAATGTGATATTGATTTGATTTCACATAAAGTAACAGCTGATCACCTATGAATAAGGATCACTGACTGCAGATTAAATCGCAATCGCCTTTTACAGTTGCGTTCTTTCCTTAGTGAGACTTCTCTTTTCGGGCTCTCCTGCTCATCAGGTGTAGTCCCGAAATTATACAGGGAGGCTTTAGTGCATCTGATGCCTAAGAAAGGTGTACACTCAGATCCATTCCACTACCTCCCCCATTGCCATTTTCTCCAAAGTTATGGAGTTTGTATCAATTGGCAGCTCTTGGGATACTTAGAGCAGAACAAGGGTTGAGTGGAAGGGTGAGGAAATATAATACACATATCAAAAAAGTCTAAGCAACATGTACTAATTTAAATTTGAGGATGGTTTTTCACTTTATAACATTGTGTTTTATTTTTAAAATAATATTTTTAGGGTCCTATGATGTAAAAATAACAGCTGTCGTCTTTATAATTTCTTTTAATAACAGAAATTAACAATATTAGAATATACTGCAGAAACTAAGGTACTAAACATTTTTTTAACAAAATGAACATTCTATATAAAATGAATTTATTGTGAAAGAATAAGATAATTTAATACAAAGTATTACCACCTCTGCTATTCAGAACTTGTCGGCAACTATTAATCATTGAATTAATGAGACTGTTTATGTTATCTTGCGGTATTCGCTCCCAATGGAATTGTAGCAAATCCTTCAGTTGTTGGGTTGTTGTCACTCCGTCCAAGTCCTTCAAAACACGTCTCTGGAGCATGTCCCATGTGTGCTCGATGGAGTTGAGGTCTAGCGATTGTGCAGGCCAGAGCAATACCCGGACGTTCTCCATTGCCAAGTATTGACTGGTTCGCCGCCTGTATGTGAACGCGCATTGTCATGCATTAACGTAAAATCGGAGCCAAAGGTTTGTGCAAATGGATGTACATGCGTTCATATTTCCATTTACAAAAACGAGCTCAGTTCACCTGTTCTTCATAATACCCGCCCATACCATAACTGTTGAGCCGCTGTATGGATGAACTTCCTGAATGCACCTGAGCCTTTCAGTATTTCTGGGCCGACGGTACACTCGCACCCTTCTTGTATCAGGCCTACTAAACCCGAATCGCGACTCATCGGAAAACATAATTTTATTCCATTGTTCCTGTGTCCATGTTCTGCGTTCTCTACACCATTCATTTCGACGAGCGCGATTCCTGTGACGTATCGGTGGCCACCTAATTGGGCGTCGAGCTCGTAGGCCGTACTCGTTTTCGCACAGTTTGGGGACTTACATGAACACCACTTGGATTTTGTAGCCTCAAACTTATCTCTCGAGGGGTTAACATCGGCTGGCGTCTTGCAGTTAGTTGTATGTACCGGTCTTGCCGAGTGGTTGTACTCCTTTTACGGCCTGAATGCTGTTCAGCGGGTTCCCTTGTATTATTGTAGCGCTGCCAAAGACGACAAATAACACTTCTATGAATGCTAAAATGCCGAGATACCTGAGATTGAATACTTCCCGCTTGCAACATCCCTACAGCTCTTTGCATTTCATTTGCCGTCAAATGACGTCGCTCCATGACGTAAAGAATAACTAACAATTCAATTTTGTCGCCAACTTTATTTAAATGGTCGGTAAAATTATAAAATCAAGACTAAACGTAGCAATAGAAACGAACTTAAATTCAACCATCCTTCCTTCCTATTTCCCTTTCATTTAATTTTATGAAAAAAACAAAACATAATCGATTTTTTTTTCCTCCAGCCAGTATGTCATTAATAACAAAAAAGTTTACATATCTATGCACTTTGAGTGAATAAAGACTTAGAAATTAATTAATATAAATGATATATTTGTAATATCATGCATGTTGCTTAGACTTTTTTGATGTGTGTAGACATAGTGTGTAGATATCATCAATTAACCAAATTTTTGACTGGCTCCCAGAAGATTTTTACTTGAATGACCTATTAACATGAAACAGCTATCAATTTATTAATAAAATATTATAAATAGAAACAGGGGCTGTGTAGACAGACAGGTTTTTTAACAACTAAAGCTCACCTACTAAATGGCCATCATCTCTCGTGTTCTTCAAAAAAAAAAACTACTTTTGTTATCTTATTTAAGTAGCTAATGCTAAATAAATAATCATGATTTTTTTTATTTTACCAATTGGATGCCCCTTTGCCGATTCCGGCTAGGCTATGGGTACCACAACGGTGCCTATTTCTGCCGTGAAGCACTAATGTTTAAACATTATTGTGTTTCAGTCTGAAGGGCGCCGTAGGTAGTGAAATTATTGGGCAAATGAGACTTAAAATCTTATGACCTTATTCAAGGTGACGAGCACAAATGTAGTGCCGCTCAGAATTTTTCGGTTTTTCATAAACCGGTTCTGCATTGTAATGGGCAGGATGTATCACCATCAGCTGAACATCCTCCTCGTCTCGTTCCTTATTTAAAAAAAAATATCCAGCCCCCTTCTAGAACAACTCCAAAAATCTGAAATAAGTTTATGTATTGTGTACATTATCGTTTTATGTCAAGGTGACAAAGCTTTTTCATTATTGTATTGAAGAGGGCTTATCACCATAAAGTGAGTCTCACATTGACAGCTTTATCAAGATAAAATCAAGGGCCAAACTTAAATAACCAATAAAGCCATAGATAATATAAGAGTTTTATCAGATTTAATTGGACAGTATTGTAATAATTGCTTATGTTGCTATCAGAGCATTAATTAATTTAACAATTATCATAATCTAGTCAGTGTGCAAAGATCTAGTCAGAGTAATTTTTTTTGGGAAGTGTGTTTGACTGTTTTTGGTTCTCAGCTGTTTCTTAATGGTTGTTAATTATATGTTGTTATTAGCAGCTTTCTACATCATTCTGCTGTCCATTACATAATAACACTTAAATAGAATCACTTCAAAACAATTTAATAAGTGTGTTTCTTTTTAGATGAGTTGAAGGCCCCATTTTACAATTTTTTTTCTTGTAACTATTGCATTCCATTAAAACAAAGTGTGTGTACTTATGTATGCACGTAAGAAGTTATAATTATTTTGTATAACGAAGCAAAAATGATTAAGATGATTTATTCCTCGTGCTATTCTATGTTTTACGAAAGAACAATTTTGTAAAATTCTTGCAAAAATGGCTTTGACAATTAATTATTAAATAAAGAATACGGCTGTATGGGCTTGAACCCTTTGCCTGTCCTAATAATCCATTAGGACAGGCCATTCCATTCCACTAATAAACCAAAAAAATAATAAAACGAATGTCGCAAATATCAGAATGTTACTTTTGTGTTACAGTGATGCGCGCGCATCTTAAAATTTCACTCTTATAATTTTTTCATAACGCGCCTAAAGAAGTATAATTTCAAAAATACTTAATTATGTTTGCAGGTGAAGTTGGTTGTGGTGGGAGATGGAGGAGTGGGCAAGAGTGCTATCACGATCCAGTTCTTCCAGAAGCTGTTTGTGACAGACTATGACCCCACCATTGAGGACTCATATCTCCAGCACACAGAGGTGGATGGACAATGGTGTATACTTGATGGTAACGGCCAAAAACTATATCATATTGTCAGACATTCATGAGTCATGAGAGTTATCCAAATATAAAATGGCCTCCTAACAAATTCATTCATTTAAGTTCCTGAATCCCCTAGCTGGGGCGGAGGGCATCCACAATGCATCTCGAATGCGGTTGGACCTGAGAAACTCTCTTAATTTCACTCCAGGTCCTTCCAATGTCTTTCGTTTAGTCAATGACAGTCCGCCGCCAGGTTTGCTTTGGACGGCCACATTTGCGTTTTCCTTGAGGGTTCCATTATACGGCTTGCCTCTGTATACGGTTGGGATCCCTCCGGAGTGGGTGGCGTAACCATATTTGAATAAATTATTCTTAGAATAATAATTATTCATGGCTTAACACATAATAATTGTACTCAACCTGAATATTTTTAGGTTATATATATGGTAATATTTCAGGACATGCTAATAATTTATTCAAAGCTAGTTCACTGTGCAGATAAGAAAGTGTTGACGTTGCAGTCCTGGACACGGCTGGGCAGGAGGAGTTTAGCGCGATGCGAGAGCAGTACATGCGCAAGGGGGACGGCTTCCTTCTGGTCTACTCCGTCACAGACAGGCAGAGCTTCGAGAACATTCGACACTTTCACACCCAGATACTAAGAGTTAAGGTGAGATGTAGTTTCAAAAGGGGACTCGCACTCTCGTTTGTTCTCTCCTTAAAAAACATAGTCCTAACATCAAAAAAATTCCATCTGTTGTTTTAGTAATGAAAGTGTATCAATGTAGGAATCCTGTTGGTGGCGCGAAGAGACGTAGCTTGAGGCCAGATAAGGGGCAGGGGTGTTCAAGTTTTCCCAGAGACTTATATTAATATAGAAAATGACCAAGAAAAAAATTGTAAAATAATATTTTGATACACTCTTACACAAATTAGCTTACCCCAAACTAGGCATAGCCTCTACTATGGGTACAAGACGACGATATGTCTTATACATTATACCTACTTACTAATACATACATAAATACAAATAAACATCCATGACTCAGAAACAAAAATTGATTGAGCACATTATTGAAATCTGTCAATGGTTTTCGTGGGATATTTTTTTTCAATTTTTTTCTTAAATCAACGGTAACTGGTAAACCAGCTTTTTTGGCATTTTATAAACAGCACCGTTATGCTAGTGTATGTGCGGTTACGGGGGACTAGTTACACAATTTTTTCTCCCTTAAATAATCATATATGGTCACAAATACTTATAAAGTATCGTTTTTACACTTTTACACAACGCACGACGCATTTTAAAAATATTTTATTGAGACTCAAACTGATCTGTCACAGACGATGACAATTCTCATAATGGCCGCCTATCGGCCTGTAGATAGTGGTGTAAGTGTATGCGTGGGGCTATGTATCTACACATTAATCGGCTTGTTTTGGTGCTACAATGCTATGCAAGGTGACACGGAGTCCTTGTTTTTTTGCTAGTCCGTGGTCCTAGTATGTTGGACAGTGTTATCCGTATGAGGCAAACATCGCACAATGCGTCTCGTCCTTTTGGTGGTTGCGACGGCGCGTGCATTATTTCCACATTTTCGCCCAGGTCATTTCGTCAATTGATTCGCGGTATTCTCATAACCATTAACGATTTAAGATTGAGCGCAATAGATTAATTGTAATAAAGTTTCTCTTAATTTATGAACCATACATAAGTCTGTAAGGCAGCCATCACACTATGCTTCGTCGTCCTTTGAGCCGGATCTGTAGTGAAGTAATAAAAGAGGCTTAGTTGTATGACATAAAAAATCGCTTTTTTTAATGAAAATAAGGGACGAGACGTTCAGCTGATGGTAATTGATACTCCCTGCCCATTACTATGCAGTGACGCTTAGGATTCTTGAAAAACCCAAAATTCTGAGCGGCACTACAATTGCGCTCGTCACCTTGAGACATAAGATGTTAAGTCTCATTTGCCCAGCTTCGGCGCCCTTCAGACCGAAACACTGTAATGTTTATACATTACTGCTTCACGGCAGAAATAGGCGCCGTTGCTAAAGGCACATAAATAAATCAAAATAGTATTTATCTTATATCTTTAAACGAGCAATTCTTGTATATTAAATATATATATATACATTTTTAATTTTTATCATCAATATAAAATGTACAAAGATTGTATTAATAATTTAACAGATCATGAATCTTGTATTCATATAGATTTCTCTGAAAACTTCACTTGCAAATACCATAAAGAAATACAGGCAATGCACTTTATAAAAGAGCAGATCACCCTTCATACGGGAGTAATTTATATCCAAGGAGAGAAGAAGCCTATTTCATTTTGTTCTATTTCCCCCGAAAATCAACATAACCCAGAGGCAATATGGGCCCATCTCGATCTCATCTTAAAATATATAAAGAATAACTATTCCAACATCTGTACCATTCACTTTTTTTCTGACGGCCCAACGACCCAATACAGACAAAAAAAGAACTTTTATTTATTCAGTGAAAAAGTCTATGAATACGGGTTTAGTTATGGCACGTGGTCTTTTTTTGAAGCTGCCCATGGGAAAGGTGCCGCTGATGGTATCGGAGGTGTCATAAAGCGAACCCTAGATTCCAAAATTGCACAAGGAAAAGATATTCCAAATGCTGAAGCCGCATTTGACGTTTTAAGATCAGAGGACACAAGCATCAAACTATTTTATATTTCACCTCTTAACATCAAACCTATAGATACAAAACTTAGTCCTTTGCCACAAACAATGAAAATTCATCAGCTTATAACAACAGAAAAACTAAAACTCAAACACAGAGATCTCAGCTGTTTCTGTGGATTTCCTAGAGGCAGCTGTGAATGTCACTCACCTGTGTTTCATAGCTTTGTCCCGATTATAAAGACAAACGAAAATTAATCAAATAAACGAAAAAATACTAATAAAGAAAAGGTAGTTAAAAGTTCACAAATTAACAAGAAAAAGAGTCGTAGGCGCACCAATTCATCAACCGACGAAGATGACAATGAAGACAGTATTGAGTATGCAGAAAGCGATGCAACGGCCATTTTTTCTGATGATTCAATGAGTCTAGATTTTGACGACGACAAAAACAATCCAAAAACTGAACTTGACGAAAGAACGGGTATACTGAAACCGAAAATAGATCCAAACAAGAAAGTGACTCTGTTATCACAAATAATTTTAAAGAAACCTGATTTTGAAACTAATACTAAAAAAGACTCAAAAAGGAAGATACTTTGCGAAAGTGAACAATTAATGCAAAAAAAATTTCGCGAAAGTACGGAATTTATAAGTGGGAAAGATGACGTGACAATTTTGTCGCAAATAAGAAAAAAACCAGAAAATATTTCAAGTTATGATTTAAGACAGAGTGATGTATTTGGAAAAGAATATACCTTATTTGAAATAAAAAATAAAGATCGTGACAAAAAGTCTGATGACAGGAAAATGCATGAGCAGAATCAAAAAATGAACAAGAACAAGGAAAATATAACCTTTACCCAAAACGCGAGTGTAGAGATTTTGATTGAAGTGGAAAAAGATAAAATTGAGATTGAATACACTTCAGAAGATGAAGGCAAGAAAATTCTAAATTATATTGGAGAAGAAGATATAAAAGATGCAGTTAAATTTAATAAAATGGACCAATCAATGGATTTAGATGAAAGAAATAAAACTGACAATTCAGAAGAAGAAAGTAATTTCAATGAATCGAATATTAATGAAAACGAAGGAATAAGCGTGATCGAGAACAAACAAGAGAATGCATTTAGTTTGACCATAAAAGATAGTATTATTGTTAGATATTTTCAAAAAAGAACGTGGAAATATTTTATAGGATTTGTTGAGAGTATAGAATTTAAGGAAGGAGAAAATTACTATAAAGTAAAATTTTTGAAAACCGTCAAGGATCCATTGCATTCCGTAAAGTTCGTAGTCCAAAGAAAATTAGATATTGATTTAGTGACCATTATTTCTATCGTGAAAAAGGTAAATTTAATTCAACGGGAAAAGTCCTCTAAAGAATATTACCTGAGTAATGATTCCGATGTTGTTTTTTTTAATTAAATAATTTATTATAATTATTGAAATTTGTTAACAGTTCCTAAGAAACAATTATTACTTTATTTTGTTACGTTGTGTAAGAATTTGATAAGGCAGCAAGGTTTATTTAATTTTTATTTACATTATAATATATTGTTATATTTTGTGAGAATTTGATAGGCGGCAAAGCAAATTTGTTTTTTTTTATTTAATTTTTATATAAGTACAAGAAGTTTGAAAACATTACTTTGTGTAAGAAAATAAATGACTGAATAAATGACTGATTAAAAGGTTGAGCCTTTTACATTTTAAAAAACAATCTGATGTATTTGATACCTAAATATTATAATTTAAACCCGAAGCCAAAACTAGCGCGTTATGAAATCAGCTTTACAATCAATGTGTATTAATTTCACGTTACTCCTACGTGCCCGTAACATAGAAGTATCTATGTTACTCTATGTTACAAAGTGGCAAAATCTACGGCCTTACCCATATATAATAATATATATGCTGAATCTCGGAAACGGCTCCAACGATTTTAATGAAATGTAGTATACAGGTAGTTTCGGGGGCGAGAAATCGATCTAGCTTCGATCTAGTTTCAAATTTAAAAAATGTAGTTTTATCCGTGTTTTAATGAGAAACTGCTACAGTAACATTAGAATACAAAGGTAAAATTTTGCCACTATATACAAGACTATAATCTCTCAGATGGGACATTGGGTGATCTGGAAAGCAGAATACCACGGTTCGAATCCAATGTCGTATTAGTTTTTTTTTGTTTCAGTTTTTTACCTTCTTAAAAATCTGGGCAAGGCTTGGTCCAGGTACTATAAAGTGTGAATGTAACAGGATCGCGAGACGTATCCCATGCTGATCGCAGCCAATAAGGTGGACCTGGTGCACTCTCGCGCCGTGAGCGAGGACGAGGGACGGGATCGTGCCCGGCTCCTGGCGGCGCCCTACATCGAGACTAGCGCTAAGGAGCCGCCCTACAACATCGACGCGGCCTTCCACGAGGTACGTACTCCGCTCTGAGGCAGCCACGGTACACCTGGAACACGCACTGTGAGTAGAGCAACAAGTCCAAGCGGGGACCATTGGTATAAGCACAAAAATTTATTTAATAATTTGAAATTCAAATATTTTATTCAAAATGAGATCATTCATTGAAAGTCAAAAACTACCACCATTCCAAAAGGTACGCCTCAGACCTGAGAAGAACGGGCCCAACAAACTCAGCGGGCTTCTTTTTTTTTACAAAAATATGGTTACAATGTAAAATCGTACAATAAAATGTATTATTTTATAGCCCGAGGGCGGTCGCTCCATTCCCAATCTGTGGTATCATTAAGAAGGTCATTTATGTTATACTAAGCTTTACCACACAAACTTTTATTAACAATTCTTTTGAATAATTGTAACTCGACTTAGCCGAGTAGTAGGCATTATAAGTATATGTCTTTTCCTGGTGTTAACATTATGGCTATGACAGTTTCTAGAAAATTCATTTATGTGCCTATAAACATACCTTACATTATCAAGAATATATCGAGAAGGTTGCTTCTCGATATATTCTTGATAATGTAAGGACTTGACGATTGACTGTTGAGTCAAGATGTTAATTTCTTTAAATTTTGCTCTCAATGATTCTTTAGGACCTATTTTATTTTATTTTATTTTATTTTATTCGGGAAACAAACATTACAACTTAATACACTTAAAAAATAAAACTTAAAATATAAATCACTGACCAATAAAAGATTCCACAATTAAATAGTACATAGAAAAATGCGAGCAAATTAATTACAATTTTAAAGTACCTATTTGTAATGAAAAAAATAAATATTAATTAAATATATTGAATTGAAAGTAACAAAATATTTATAGATAATTATAGATGATTTTGGTAATAATATTAATAATAGCATACATTTTTAAGTTGATATAGAGATGCAATATTATTTAATACTAATGAGAATAAATTAAAACTAAGACATTTTCTTAATTTGTTCAATCAACTTCTGTATCGACCCTGAAAAGTAATCAATTGAACAGAATTCTTTGTTGTATACTAAACAAGAACGATGAATGAAGGCATTTTGTGCATAGTTAGTGCGTGTAGTATGTAAATTAAATAAAGATTTAATTCGCGAAGATTGTCTTGGACATCGGAAGTTAAGGCAATTAAGAAGAAGTGGAGAGTTAATCATATTATGAAGTAATTTTAGCAGAAATGTTTGATCCTTTACCGTACGACGTTTTGGCAGAGAGATTAAGTTAGGAACACATTGATCGATAGCGGAACACCTAAATTTTAAATGCTTTAAGAATTTCGTTAGAATTTTCTCTATTTCTTGAATATGGACTTTGTAATGAGGATACCAAATTACCGAGCCGAATTCAAGTAAAGAACGAACAAATGCATTAAATAGAAGAATCAGGGTGGTAATATGTTTAAAATCTTTACTGACTCGAAGAACAAACCCAAGCATGCGATAGGCTTTTGCAGTCACACATCTATAGTGATGTATAAAGGTTAACGAAGAGTCAAGGTGAACTCCCAAATCTCTCACCAATGAAACCCGTTCAATAAGATTTTCATTTAAAGTGTACTTGAATTTAATAGATTTTTTTTTGCGAGAAAAAGATATTACGTTACATTTTTTAATATTAAGTTGTAAGAGATTATCATTGCAATATTTACACAATTCATTCAAATCATCCTGTAATAAGCTACAATCAGAAGGTTTACTTATTGTTTTATATATCTTCATATCATAAGCAATATGTTATAAATAGCGCGAATAGCCCTCTTGTCGAGCTCTGCACAGGCTATTTCAATGGTACGTTCAACAAAGAGGCCTACAATATCTTCTCGTTCTTTGAATTTAAATAATTTACTTACAAGTATAAGAGAGCCGCCACGCAACAAGTTATCTTGTTAAGTGCGAATTATTACTTCAAGTAAATAACATACTCCGCGCCACAATAGGAACACTGTTTACAAAAACAAAATTATACCAATGTCATAAAAGTAATTTAGTAAAAACTGTCTTTAAGGTTTAGTTCCGACTGGAATGAATATAGGCCCTGTTGCTTCGTGTACGACTTCTTTGTCATAATCAATGTGTGGCAGGCTTATTCGTTCTTTGAATATTCTAAAATTAATTCTTGTTGTTTATTATGGCGGTGGATTCAGCAGTTCTTAAAGATATTTTAGAGCGTCCGCACGTGAACACACATAAGGTCACATGTTTACTTTGTGGCCCTGTTTCTCTGCCATTTTTCATACTGTTGGTAATATTTCTAGTAGGTCATAATCGATGGATCCCCTTCACATTTATTTGGCATGTACTAGTGATTATTACGCCGCTGCGCTGTCATATATTTATTAATTAAATTGCATTTATTTTCTCAAAATTGATTTCTTAAGAATTATTTTTTAATGTCATTTCTAACACTACCACCGCTTCGGATACATATGGCACTCTGAGAGAGAAGAAGCGGCGCAAGAAACTCCCCCAGCATTCCTTTTTGTGCTCTTTTTAATAAAATATACAATATTTTACTGTCATTGTTATTGCTATAAAATAATCATAATCTAGTCCAACGCTGCCCGATCACTTAGATATTCAGCTGTGGAGTTTAACAAAACATATACATTAATTTATACGTAATGCCTGAACAGTGACTGGGACTTTATTATAAAAGTGTATAAATTTACCATTAAAGCTATTATGTATCATATTACAAACTATCATATTCTTAAATATTAAAAAAAGGGATTTGTTGATGTTTACCAGTGGGAGGCACCTTTGCACAGGATGCCGGCTAGATTATGGGTACCGCAACGGCGTTTATTTCTGCCGTGAATCGAAACACAGTAATGCTTACACATTACTGTGTTTCGACCTGAAGGGCGCCGTAGCTAGTGAAATTACTGGGCAAATGAGACTTAACATCTTATGTCTCAAGATGACGAGCGCAGTCGTAGTGCCGCTCAGATTTTTTGGGTTTTTCAAGAATCCTGAGTGGGCAGGACGTATCAATGCCCATCAGCTGCTCGTCTGATCCCTTGTTGTCATAAAAGAAAGGCAGATATTATTTATTCTGCACGGACGCACTCCAAGAAAGGGATGATTTTAGTACGATTATAAAAGTGTATACATTTACAAACTATCATATTCTTAAATTTTAAAACAAAGGGATTTTATGTGGACGAACTCCTGATGAGTGGTTGTTGATGAACATTTCAGTTGGTGCGCATCATCCGCAATCATCCGCAGCAGCGGGAAAAGCAGCGCCGTCGCAGGAAACTGTTCTCCAGGTGCTGCATCGTCTAGCTGACTACTGACACGTGCTTACTGCGGGCGCGAGTGCGTACGTGCGGGCGCATCGATGACGTTGATATAAAATATAATAATATAGCTCAGTATTTATATACATGTTATATGCACAAAGAAACGATTTAAGTTTTGGAAAGCGAAATGTCGCACACTTCATGTAGCACAACTTACAATGGTCATCAGTTCCTGTAACTCGCTTAGTGTGGATATTAATATATAACGTGCCTATTTTTAACTAACACTAAACTATTGTATAATTGTAATGAAAGTTATACTTCTTTAGGCGCGTTATGAGAAAATGATGAGAGTGAAATTTTAAGATGCGCGCGCATCACTGTAACACAAAAGTAACAGGTTGAAGTTAGTCTCAAAATTTTCTGATGTTTGCGTCATTCGTTATTTTTTTTGGTTTCTTCGTCCATTATTAGGACAGGCAAAGGGTTCAATCCTATACAGCCGTATTCATTATATAATAATTAACTGTCATAGCCATCTTTGCAAGATTTTTACGAAATTGTTCTTTATAACAACGTAGAATAGCATGAGGAATAAGTCATTTTAATGGTTTTTGCTTCGTTAGGCCAAAGAAGTATAACTTCTTGCGTGCGTACATAAGTACACACATACTTTTTTTTTATCACGGGGAGTGCTCAGAGAAGCTGTTCGGGTTGATAGTTGATTTCCACTACCGGTCTGATGTCCGTCGTCTTGACGTGATCGTCAAAACGCAAAATTTCGCCCGCATCATGTTGAAGTCTGGCATGTCATAACCATGTATTTTGCGAGGAACTTCTTGCCTCGCACAGCTACTTTATGGAATCAATTACCGGCTGCAGTTGTCCTTCAAAATGAGAGCATACTCCCATCTTGAAGGCCGGCAACGCATCTCTTGACCTCTGTTGTTGCTGATGTCCATGGGCGGTTGCCTCACCACTCCCCATCCCGTGAGCGAGCCTCTTGCCTGTTTGCCTCATCTTAAATAAAAAAAAATACGGGTTGCACTCCTAGAGTGCTGACAGAGTGAAAACTTATTTTGGCGCGTTAGACATTTTTTTAGACTTGGATTATTGGGTTATGAATTGCATTTTATTTATGAATTGTATTTAATTAATTATTAGAAACTTTAAAATACATTTAATATTCTCTTATGAATCATCGTTAACAATTTCGACAACTCTTGTATCATCATCATTATCATTAACATTATTACAATCTAAAATAGAAACTATAGGTTCATGGTAACTAAAATAGGATTTTTTTTATTCGAATAAAATATATTTATATTTAATAATAATATATCTACATTTTATTTATCTAAACTTGTTCGTGATCCGCTATATGTACATGTTTATATGCACATACCATAGCTGCGTCTCGTAACGGTGTCGCGAGTCCAGAGATTTTATCTCATCTAAAAATATGCGTACCGCGCTGAAATATGTTTTCACTTCAAAAATATTTAGGACTTAATTTATTTAATAGATACTGGTGATGAGGTACATTATGTACCAAGAGGTTTCGAAACAATAATATTATGATATAATGATTGTTGACAATACGAGTAGACCCCTAATATATTATAATTGTACCCTAATATAGTAGATTCAATAAGAAAAAATTTTTTTTTTGAAATTCATAAGTGTCATTTCCGTGACCTGACCATGACTAAAGTGATTTTGATTTGATTTGATTGAATCTAGACTCAGATGCAACTTTATATTACAATATTGTTTAATACGCTTTGTACTTGATATTGGTCGCTGCTGCTGTTTATGTCAAAATTAAGTCACACTTATTGACATTGTGCCTAGCTCAAGAAAAAGTGCAAAAAAAATACATCCGCATTGTGATAGATGTTAGAAATAGTATTTATAAAAATAATTTATTGGATTAGGCGTTATTTTACGGAAATCCATAATTGGACGTAATTCCAGAAAAACGTTCCAAACCACAATCATGTTATGAGTCATGAGTTAAGAACACAAAACTGGTCATGTGACTCATATTAACGGACTGACAAAAAATGGCAGCCTTACTGTCACTCTTTAAATGATATCATGACATAGTAGCCCAACCCACATGAATGGAATATATTAATATTTATTATGCTTTAAACATGAATTTCTTAAAATGTTATGTTTGTGGCTTGGAACGATTTTCAGGAACTACTTACGTCCAATTATCTAAATCTTTTGAGTTTTCTCGAGTGTAAATTCCGCCAATATTCGGCTTCAAACAATTCGACACGTGTTTCGCCTCTACACGAGGCATCCTCAGGAGATGTTAACTCGCCAAATAGGCATGAGACTGAGTCTCAACTCAAAATGTTTACTATTTATTAAGGCGGTTTTCCTATCTCGCGGAAATCCATCCGCATCCTATTATTTTATACATGTGTTTCCTATCACGTGTGGAACGTGGATCAGGAGCGCTCGGAGTAAACGCATGGGTACTAGCGCCGAACGCGGATGGAAATCCGCGTGACAGGAAAACCGCCCTAAGTAATAGAGATCAAATATTATGATGAAACAGTATTATTTATATGTTATTAAGAGTGATTGTGTAGGTGTGTTAAGGTGCAATGTGTTATACCAAAGCATTTATTGTAGGTTAAGTTATTGTAACCCTGATCTGAAAAGGTGGCTGTTGATTGTAAATCGTTCGTTATTGTGACATTAGACAGGGCAGGTGGCTAGGGGGCCATGATTACAGATGTTTTATATATTTGGATATGTTAACACCAAACTAAATAATACAACCGCCTGGAAAATGTAGCTCAATATAGATATTGATACGTCGTGGACATAGGAAGTGCGTTGGTTTTCTACCAAGGTAGGCACTGTAGATCCAACTAGTCGTGGTTGAGCCTGGACATTGCTTACCGCAAGTATTAAGAAAAATTTATGAGTGGGGTTAATAGAAGTTTGGTTATAAAATAACCGAACCGAACCAAATTAAACTAAATTAAGTTTAACACAATATTTATTTAGGTTCATAACGAGGTAGACACTGCATAATTGCCTATATAACATGTGGTACTCAAGCCAGCGCTTCCAGAGAAGGCTCTGGTGCTTTTTACCCAACGTGTGTATCGCTAAGCTGACCGTCCTCTGACTGTTTGTCAATCCTGCCATGCTTGTTTCAATTCTCTTGTTGTGACTCTTGGAGTCGAACAACCATGCCAGACTTAACAAACGATGCACCAGAGGATGGTCAGCTTATCTTTAGAACTGCTGGGTTAAATCCCAGAATTGAGGGTAATCAAAAATAATTAAGCAAAATAAGTGATATGAGGCATCCTTAATTATAATATATTTTTTAATTTAATTAAATATTTGGAAATATTATCTTGTGCTAACCGGTATAGCTGGTGGCTAACTTACGACCGATCAATCAATATTATATTATAATTGTTATTGCATACCTAATGTTAAAATTGACCGTTTAGTAGTTGTCAACAATGTCCATCCAATTTGTGTGTTAATAGTATCAGAGAGTTACGGGTGAGTGTCGGGAGGTCTATTACTAAAATCCAAAGCCGAAGTTTCGGTCTGAAACGAAAGAACAACAAATTCAAATTCAATTCAGATTCAAATTCAAATATTTTTATTCAAAATAGGATTTAAAATCACTTATTGAACGTCAAAAACTACCACCCATTCGAAAGAGACTGCCTCAGACCTGAGAAGAATGGGCGCAAGAAACTCAGCGGGCTTTTTTTTATATAAAATATGGATTACAATGTGATAACGTACAATAAACATTTATTATTAAAGAGCCTGAGGGTGTTCACTTTATTCCCAGTCCGTGGTGTCATTAAGAAAATCGTTTATGCTATAATAACCTTTCCCACACAAACGTTTTTTAACAAATCTTTTAAATTTCATAACATATTTGTGTTGTACATTTTCTGGGATCATATTGTAGAAGCATATACATCGCCCATCAAAAGGCTTACTAACTCAACCCAACCGAGTAGTAGGCATAACAAGTTTATGTTTGTTCCTCGTGTTAACATTATGAATGTCACAGTTTCTAGAGAATTCCTCAATGTTCTTATGAACATACAGAACATTATCAAAAATATATTGAGGAGCAACAGTCAAAATGTTTATTTCTTTAAATTTTTCTATTAATGATTCTCTAGGACCTAGGTTACAAATCGCGCGAATAGCCCTCTTTTGCAGCACAAAGATGGTATTAATATCGGCCGCACTGCCCCATAACAAAATACCATAGGACATAATACTATGAAAATAACTAAAGTATACTAATCTCGCCGTATCTATGTCAGTTAACCGTCTAATTTTCTTAACTGCATATGCTGCAGAACTAAGCCTATTCGCCAATCCTTCAATATGGGGGCCCCACTGCAATTTGGAATCAAGAGTAATGCCAAGAAATACAGCAGATTCCACTGGTTTTACCACCTCTCCATTTAATAAAATATTCGCATCTACATTTTTGACATTTGGCGCGGTGAATTTAATATATTTGGTTTTATGACTATTTAACAATAAGTTATTGGCGCTAAACCAGTACACGATGTCAGATAGAGCATTGTTTACTTCGTCATATAAAACTTGGTTTCGTTTCACTTTGAATATAAGTGAAGTGTCATCCGCAAACAATGCTACCTTGTGTTATTTTTCCACAAGGTTTGGTAGATCATTTATATAAGTTAGTAAGAGGAAGGGAGAGGAGTGCCAGGAGATCTCCTGCCATTCACCTCGACCCACTGAATCCTATTATTTAAATATGAGATCAGAAGATCGAGTGCAGATCCTCTTATACCATAGTGACATAGCTTCCTGACCAGCGTTGAATGTTGAACACAATCAAAAGCCTTAGATAAATCACAGAAGATTCCAAGTGCATTCTGTGATTCCTCCCAGGCCTCAAAAATATTTCTGATGAGTTCAACACCTGCATCCGTAGTCGAGCGTCCCCTAGTAAAGCCAAATTTTTTTATATGAAGTAACTTATAAGTGTTAAAGTGAGTAAGCATTTGGCTTAAAATAATTTTTTCAAAAATTTTACTTAGGGTCGGTAACACTGAAACAGGGCGATAGTTATTCGAGTCAGAAATGAGTCCCGATTTAAATATTGGTGTAATTTTACTATACTTCAGAAGGTCAGGAAACACGCCATGTTCAATACAGCTTTTAAAAACTAGTGCTAGATATGGTGCTATGACGTCAATAACAGAACTTATTATTTTTACAGATATGCCCCATATATCATTCGGATACTTTTTGCAAAGTAATATATTTAGAAATCAATGAAAATTCATCAAAAACCTCTGTATCCTTATTGCAGTCAATATATTCCTTTTCAATTAATATGTCGAGACATTTTTGAACGTTTTCCCATTCAGGGACTTTTTTTAAATCTGCCCAATAAAATATCTCCATTTCTTTGGTAAGAAAGCAAGTCCACTGCTCCAAATATTCACAGCTTGTTTTATAAAATTCTGTAGCTGTCCTTTTCACAAATTCTTCATCTATTAGATCAGTACCATTTTTTTTTCAATATCACCATGAATTGGCGGACCGTAAATGGAATAAATTGATTGGTCTGTTTCTGAGTCAAATTGTCTTTTAGTTAATTGACTTCTTTTGCCGCTTCAATTGCCGATACAGTCTGACCTTCAAGTTTTAATACAGCTTGATGAAAACTTGCTGACTGAGCATGTTAAAAATAAAGCCACAATTCGGCTGTGGGATCTTCAAAAAAGTTTTTTAGCATCAGGGGACATTTTTCAATACTTAAAAAGTAGTTTTTTAATGGCTGATACATTTTTAAAACCCTTTCCAAGGCAGGCATAAGAGCAAGCCACCTGGTTTTGCTATAGCCGAGCATTTGTTGATATTCCATTCCAGTTTCGGTGCAAAACTCCTTTAGAGCTTCAACTCGAATCGTGTAAATATAAAAAAATGAATATATTTTCACAATAATACTTTCATAATCTAAAGGTAGCCCGTCTGCAGCAGATTTTATTGCATTGTGAATTACATGGGCGCCACATCCAATGCCTATTAATGGCTGTTTTAAAAATGATTGCAATTTCGTTAACACATTGTTAGTTCCTCGTCTAGCCGGCCCGCAAAATTGACGTTGGCATTGTCCCCACAAAATGCCACAACTTTTGCTGTCAAATTATTATCGGTTAACACTTGGTTTAAATAATTGACAATGATATCAGAAGTCTCACCTGGTTGGTCTTGGAGATCTAAAATTTTGACTTGCACACCTACGTAAGGTTGAAAAAATCGCACTACAATTGGGTATATTCTCTTGTTACCGTGGTTTGAAGCGTCGTTTAGTATTGTAATACAGTTGGACTTATCAAGATCGTTTTTTAATTCTATCATCGCTGCAGGCGCCAAAACATTTACAATAATAGCTTCTGATTTCGTACGCGCGCATGTAAATTTGGGATCAAAACATGATTGAATCAATTTCGATGCACAGTCATTAGAGCGAAAACTGTGGTTTTCTTGTATCGTGTGATAAGCCCAGACGCCTTCTGCCGCGGCGGTATCCAAATCCTCTGAAGTTGATGCATCCGTTTTCAAAACTTTAACATCGAAGAACTCGAAGCGGCGGCACGATCGGCATTTTTATGTTTTTCAGAAAAATGCTGTTCAATATCACCGGCACCACTGTGGGAAACACTAAATTCTGTACGACACTTTTCGCATCTGACATCTGACGGAGTATTTATTTGCTTGATAAACGGATATTTTGCTTGTAAGCTAATATTGAACGAACACTTGCGTTTCGGCATTTTAACTTATGCTTGAATCCAAAACAAAAGATCTCTACACGGCATCTACTAACTCGTGTCTCATGTAGACTACAACTATTAACAGTAACAACAAACTAATAACAACAAATAACGAGAAGTCGTAGATATGCGAGAATAAAATCTGCCAAACACATGTCAACAAAGTGCGCGCGAATCGCGCGATGACGTCTTGGCCAATCACGTCTTCTTAGGTCGCGTTGACGCGCGGTTTCGCTCTCTCACACCGCTCGCTCACGTCCGGCAAGTGCGGCGGCCGTCCGCTGGCTCGACTAACTACTCAGGTTTTCGCGCGATTTCCAAAAACGGGACAATTTTGTGTCCCAGAGTTCATTACAGGGACACTGGGACTCGTAATTATAAAAAGGGACAGTCCCGTTCAAAACGGGACACCTGGTCACGTTAATCATAATATATATATATGACGGATACAAAGCTGATAATATATGTCGGAGAATTAGAATATAAAAGTAATATGGCCTTTATGATTATATTCTACTCTGTGTATTGGGCTGAACTGATGGCGAACGTCATCTTTCAAAGTGTGTTTGAAGTTGTCACTGTGTACGTCACCGTCGGTGACGTGATTGAAGTCATTATTGTCCATCAGTAGAGCGCTCATTGAGTAGTCGCAGTCGTCTTCAAGCTAGCGCCCGCGCCGGTTGTGCGCACTGATCGACTTAAAACAACATGGAGGATACCAACACGGAGACGCCCGATTTTAAATCCAAATAAATCTCCGAGATATATATATATATATATATAACTTCAAACATTTGTGTGATATGTGATAATATCAGGTACTAGATTCATATAACCTTTATAAATTTTCGTTTAAAGATGTTGTCGTTGTTGCCAGATATTTTTCAATGTCTATCCGAGTTCATATTTTCAGTCGGTTTTATATTTTCTTCATATATGTGTAGCGGTGAAATTTGTCGCTACGAAGTCTTAAAATATACATAACTAGCAGATACCCGCGACTTCGTCCGCGTATAGTCATGTGGACTAAGCACGTAGTACTTATAAAAATCTTTATTTCTTAAAACTTTATTAACTTTATAGTCAATGAAGATATTGCCATTTTTTTTATAGATAAAGAATAAAACTTACAACACTTACTAATCAAAATATATCCAATAGATTTTCCATGATGCGCGCACAAAGGAAAACCTCTGTTAACTAACCTATGTTAACAACTATAGTCAATCTACCAACTTAGCTTAAAATTAAAATTATTTTTTACCTCCTGAGAAAGTTGGAAAGATATTAAATTTCTAACTAGTTATTCATTTTAAACTATTCTTTCAATTGGACGTAGTTAAGCAGAAAGGACAAACCACACAAAGGCACTTTTGAGATATAGGCGTTTGAAGTTTCAGCTGTAAATAATCTTATTTAAACAAGTTTTTTTTTGTTTTTTTTTTGGCATATGTAACTGAAAGACTATATTTTTATGTCCATCAAATTATATTTATATATTTTGCAATAGATTTCAAGATATTAAGTAAATTGTGGGATGGGTCTTTACTATTTAACTTCAGTTTGTAAAGACAGGTATTTCTTTTTAATTTCGCAGAAACGACTCATAACTACCCATAGACTAGAAAAAAAGTTTGAAAAAGAGAATAAATGAATGAAACTAATAAAACGTTACATATTTATTGTCCTTAAGCGTAATACTAGCAAAATCACATAAAAACACCACTATAAAAATTAAAATAAAAGAAATAAAGGGATCAAAATGAGCTCAAAATCAACTTGTCTCATCCTCTTCATCCAAGTCAAAATCAATAGTTCCTCGTTGAAATTGCAGTTTCCCTTAAGGTTGTTATAAAATGCATGACAGTCTTCAGGTATTAAGCCAAACATAGATCTGAGATCATCAAGCTTTGCTTGAGCAATGGGTTTTCCCTGGGGCCAAAGATCTTCAAAATCTTGTTCTGAAAATTGATTTAAAGCACCTTTATTTCGTTTCGACACATCCAGCTTTTGTATATCTCCACTCTCTGAAATCATAGTTATTAAGTATTTATCTTCTTTTTTCAATAAAGTTTGTTTAGTTTTAAGCCAGTTAACTTTACTTTTATTTGTACATATTTTGCGGTTAACTATGTTTTTCTCTACCTTTGTTTGTACTTAAAAAATCTATTGTTTTCATTCTAGTAACGTGAAAGGGGTATTTCTTTTTAGAGATTTTCATAAAATTTATGTACTTTTCCGTGGTGTAAATCCGCTGGTGATGCTTAAGCTCACATTCAATTTTACTAAAATCAGTGTCATTTGGCAGAAAGGACTGACCACTTTCTAAATATTTAAAAGATAGGTTATCTAAAGATTTGAGAGTCGGGTGACTGTTAAGTACAGTTTTTAGCATTAGGACTATTTTAATGTTTCTGTTTTGTCCTCCGCATGAATCGCTCCAAAGGACTAGATTCTCTACGCCATCCCTCATACCGTTTTTCATGAAATGAACAAAGCATGAGCCAATTTCTTGGGCTCTTCTTCTGGCTTCCCCTTCAACCCAGACATTGCATCGTCCTTGATCGTTAGAGCCAACGTGGATCCCAGCGTTATAAACCCATAACTGACGTTTATAAAATACTATGTTTGTAGGTATACGGGTTAAAGGTAGAGTTTTTTCGAGAGCGTAGGTAACACATTCAAAATAAGGATCTGTTTTAGCACGCGCCCAGTCTTGAGTCATTTGATTGCGAAGGTCTTCTGCTGTCATTTGATGAATATCTCTTTGCTGGATCAATAATTCTTTTTCTTTTGGTACACAACACTTTTTGCACACAACACTTGCAGGTATCCTTCTTCGAAGACTTGCAGCGGAGATTGAAACACGTATAAAATATGCGCTTCAATGTACTATACTATACTACTTTCTTCTATATTGTCTAGGTTTCTTCTTACCTGTTTTGGTTGACGAATATGTATATGTGCTAGCCTTTTTTGACTCTTTCACATTATTTAGAATGTATAACAGCTGAGTTTCATAAGACCCCAATGTTACAAACTTATAAAACTCTTGTTTACGTGTTTCTAATGGAACAATTAAGAAACAGCGTTGCTTGCAGTTGCACGAATAATCATGGAATTTTTTCGGTGTTACCAGTTTATCTTTAATGTGATATGGGAAATTCCTATATTTCCCATCCTTCTTCTCAGAGAGACGATATTCTGGATGTTTTCTTTTTCGTCCACATTTGGAGCGGCCCATAGTTTGCATTACATCATTGTATGTAGTAGTGGGATTAACAGCTTCAGGTTCAGAATGAACTGCTTCAGCTGCAAAACTATCATACATTAAAATTGGCTCATCAACCGTTGCGTCGTTGCAAATGGCCTTTGTACCAATGGCTTTCACTGTGTCGTGTTTGTGAGGTTCTGTGAGTCCTTGTTTGGTTACCATATACCATAGAAATATGCGTTGTAATTAGACCACTTCGTATAGTTTCATCATCCGAACTGTCACTCTCAGGAACTCGAAAGCTCTTCCTTTTTTTTTGTTTAACAGGTGAATCCGAAACATCACTTCCCTCTCCACTGTCAGGAATATAATCACAATCTGTATCGCCTTTAAAGTCTTCATCTTGTTTAAGGTCATCGTAATTAACACTATTACTGCGACGTCTTTGAGATTGATCATCATGTCAGTAGCTGGAAAAAATGTACCATATCACGCGTTAACATATTATGGTGTACTTAAAATATGAGCTCGATTCAAATACGTAACAATTAGGTATTTTATAACCTGGTGGTGGAACTATGTCATCCTTTGTATTCCGCGGCATCGCCGCCGAAATCTCTTCCAATTCGCGCCCTGTTCATTATAATAGGTTAACTGCATCAGATCGTTTCGAACCCGTGTAAGGTTAATAATATAATAATAATAAATCATTTATTTCAGGAATTTCATCCATAGAATTACAAACAATTAATGACTTAAATTACATTAAATAATTGAATTTACATTATAGTTAAGATTATAGTTATGATTACGACAAAATAATGATATAGTATCTTCCTCGTCGTCATTTAGTTTAACAAATTTTACGAAAAATCAAAATTGATTCCGAGATTAGAAATGAGCCAAAAAACTTTACTTACCTTGAGAAAACTCAGTGTTTTCGTAAACCTCGTGTGCCAAGGCATTAAAAATTCTATCAATTGGTCTCATCTTATATTCACTTGTTTTTATACTCTAAATAAAACAAAACACGCGTGGCACCAATCAGCTGGTGTGAGAGAAAATGGCAGAAATGTCAGTTTTTACAAGTAATTTGCCCGCAAATGTTGCCATTATAAACAACTGAAAATTAATATTATAGGTAATTATTATAATATTTATAATTTATTTTTATATCCGTTTATTTCCGATAAACTATTTTCAAACTCCTAACAATCCATAATTCACAGAAAGGAGATAGATAGCTCAGTCGTTCTAACCCGAGATATAGCTCGAATGTTTAAGGTCATTTGAGTTACATTATAAGTATTTATATTAGGCATTAAATCTATTCCATACAAATGACTCAGCCTGTCTGAGTCCATTTAGGTTAACTGATAACATAAACTCTTAGACTAAAACTGTTTCTTTAAAACATGCCAAGTGTTTTGAGTCGTTTTTGATAAACTAAAAAAAAATATATGTCTCAGTAATTCGTATTACATAGAAAAGACCCAACCTGTTTGAGTCGTTTCAGTTAATTCTTAAAATTATAGTTCCGATCAAAACTATTTCTCAGAAAGGAACCAAACAGTTTGGGTTTATTCTGGTTTTTCGACTTTGAAAATATACTCATAGAAATGCGTTACTCAAAAACAATTTAAGCGGGTTGGCTTCATTCAGCGAATTTTATTTTGTGTGCTCTTCATAATGTGGGTTGGGTCTGGGTATCAAAAAAATACGGTTTCCGTGTACATTTTAAAAATAGGGTTTTCACTACATGACAGATTCAACCCTGAGGAGTACGATGACATACTTAACTCTATTCTGACCAGTGTGGTTTGAGTCCTTTCTGCTTAACTACGTCCAATTAATTGATTTCCGAACGACGGTTGTTGGTTTTATTTAATTCCGAGAATTTTCCTATTTATTCACCTTTTAAAACTTCCCTGGACAAATAATTCAAGACCAAAATTAGCCAAATCGGTCCAGCCGTTCTCGAGTTTTAGCGAGACTAACGAACAGCAATTCATTTTTATATATGTAGATAGTAATAGTTATTTATGCAACTGTTGTGTAATAAGGGGTATTAAAACACGAATGTGTATTTATATATATATTATAATAGTATCACATGAGTGTTTTAATATCTAATCATCAACAGTTGCATACAAGACTTTATCTACACCCAGAATATGAATCCTCTAAAAGATTCTGGAACAGTTAGCTTACTGCTAACATTAAAACACTAGTCCTAGTAGTAACCTTAATCATTCATTTCTGATTATATACAAATAAACTAAGTATTAATGAAACAATTATTTATTTTACTAGTAATTTACATTTAGTATAATGCAATAATCAAAATTCACTCGAATATAATGTTCTTTTGAAGCGTTTAAAATGAACCGCTCATTTTTTGTAAACAAAACAATAAAAATATCGAAGAAAAATGGCGGGGATTCGAATTACCTACTTTTTTTTTACGGCGCGCGACGTTCTGGTAGTGCGGAACGCGCGTAAACGAAAATGTTTTTTTTTTGAAATTCATACAGATACTACGCATCGAGCAATAAGAATGTGGCTGTCTGTTGAAACTCTTTGCGCATGAAGGGATAAAAAAAAACATAGGAGTGTTGTTATGAAATTCAGTACAACATTACAATACTCTTTTGGATGATGTAATGGTTATTAGAACATTGGGTGTTTTAATGTTGGCAATAAGCTAGCTGTTTTAGAATCTTTAATAGAGGATTTAAAGCATGGGTGTAGATAAAAAAGTTTGCAAGTACGATGCCATAAAACACAGATGGGTAAAGACTTGCGTGGTCAACAATTAAGCCTTAATAAAGAGGCATACTATACTGCAGACCGATTTATTCAAACGTTTATAGGGGGCGGAATTTTATTTTTTTTATTTCAATTACATTACGTTTTATAATTCTTTATAAAATAAAAAACCTTAAATTATATTTATTTATTTATTAAACATTGAACGGCGTAAATCAATAAGTCGCTAATACTTAAGTGAACCCTACTCTGGTGACAAATTATTATGGTTGTAAATTAGTATGGTTACATAGTGTATGTACTCCACCACGTTCTCAAATTGTATATTTGTCGCGGTACAGTGTCACAGTAATGTTTGATTGTTAAATTTATGGAACTCATAAATTGGCTATGCTTAAAATTATTTATTTATTTTACCCACCAATATATTTTGTTCACAATGTTTTGTATTATTTTGGCGTTTGATTCAAATTTCATTTCTATTGCCCACTTTTATTAATTCCAGGTGACTCGAAATTAAATTACATAATATGTTCTAATTTAGCCAGCCTAAGAACTAGTCTAGGCTTCAAGCAACAAATTTTCGAAGTTCAACTCTCAGGTTGTGGCTTCAGGCTTCTACAGGATCTTTTTTTTATGGGAAAGGAAGACAAACGAGCGTACGGATCACCTGGTGTTAAGCGATCACCGCCACCCACATTCTCTTGCAACACCAGAGGAATCACAGGAGGGTTGCCGGTCTTTAAGGAAGGTGTACGCGCTTTTTTTGACGATACGACATGGGTAAGGTACCCATGTGGTAAGTGGGTAAGGTGTCCCGGAAACACCGCACGAGGAAGTTCATTTCACAGCTTTGTAGAATGTGGAACAAATCTCCATGAAAACCGCACTGTGGAGGACCGCCACACATCCAGATGTTGGGGATGAAATCCTAACTTGTGTTGGCGCGTCATGTGAAGGTGGAATTCGGCGGCAGGAATCAGGTGAAACAGCTCTTCGGAACACTCCCCATGATAAATGCGGTAGAGGACACACAATGAAGCGATGTCTCTACGCAACGCCAAGTGATCCAGCCGTTCACAGAGCACACGATCAAATGGACCGAGCTGATACTGGGGTGCGCCAGACCAGAGGTGACCGCAACACTCCAAATGTGGCTGGACCTGCGCTTTGTACATATATATATCTATATCTATAGAAGACACAAGTTTCTCCCGGCACTGGTCGACGATTTCCCTAGAGATACCTGCATGGCCCGTGTAACCGGCATCGCCCGTGCTGTCGTCTGCATAGCTATGTATGTTGGTGGTAAAGGTCCAATATAATTATCATTGATATGCAGAAGAAACAGTGTGGGAGATAGCACACAGCCTTGGGGCACTCCAGCGACCACGAGCTTGGGATTCGAGCAATAACAGTCGATAACGACCTGAATGCTGCGCCCAGTGAGGAAGCTGGAGGTCCACGTGCATAAGCTCTCGGGAAGCCCAAATGATGGAAGTTTTGCGAGAAGCGCTTTGTGCCATACACGATCAAAGGCCTTCGCTTTATCCAGGCTAACTGCCAGGCCTTCCCCCATGCTTTCGATAGCCGATAGATCTACTTTACAGTTGATAACCTGCTCAACCCCAACAAGACATTCATTATATTTATTAAATATCAAGATTTATGAACGTGATTTATGATGTTACTCGAACGGTTCACTCAGTGGAAGAGCACTCGCACGCAATGCGAGAGTTCGCGGGTTCTACGAGACGAACAGGACGTTGAGCTGATGGTAATTGATACGTCCTGCCCATTACAATGCAGTGCCCCTCGGGATTCTTTAAAAACCCAAAAATTCTAAGCGAGAGTACAATTGCTTTCGTCACCTTGAGACTTAAGATGTCAAGTCTCATTTGCCCAGTAATTTCACTAGCTACGGCGCCCTTCAGACCGAATCGGAGTAATGTTTACAAATAACTGCTCCACGGCAGAAACAGGCGCCGTTATGATACCCATAATCTAGCCAGCAGCCTGTGCAAAGGAGCCTCCCACTGTTAACTCAACTAAATAAAATTAAAACGCCATCCTATTTCTAAAGTATGCAACTTAGTCCTTTCGTAAGTAAATACATTTAAGTTGTAGATAAGTAGTTGAAATACTGTAATATTTACAATTATGACGTTTGAGGTGGGAGTAAAAACCTGAAACGGCGCCCTTCAGACCGAAACACAGTTATGCTTACACATTACTGCTTCACGGCATGAATAGGCGCCGTTGTGGTACCCATAATCTTGCTGGCATCCTGTGCAAAAGCCTAGCCTGGTGGTGACACGAAATTTATAAAATAATGGATTAATTGATGTAATTTATTTTCAACCGTTGAATTAAAATTTGAATTTGACTTTATAAATGGTATATTGACTGTAATGTAAATATTTAGATCGAGGTAACAATACATAATGCGAGCACAGGTATACATGGCGCCCGACTATAACGACCGGATATAATCCGATAAAGTTTTTCGCAAACGCAATTTACCGTTCAATTTCGCTCGGATAGAGATATTTGAATGAATTACAAAGTTCATTTGCAAGTGAAATGCACACTGCGTAATTTGCCGGGAAGACAGCTAGGAATTCTGATATAAATACAAAGCACGTGAATATAAAACATTATAGAGATTTTCTTGGAAAATATTCTTGTCTGGTTAGTATCAGAATCATTATATACCATGCACTACGACGATACGGTTCACCGAAAGGATATGATGTACAGGGCGGCGAAGAAGTTGATATAATAAATATCTATTATTATTATTTATAGAAAAAGGAGGACAAACGAGTGGGTCACCTGGTGTTAAGTGATCACCGCCGCCCACATTATCTTGGCTCGAATCCTCTGGTAAATAACAAGTGCGTTGCCAGACTTTAAGGAAGGTGTACGCGTTTTTTTGAAGGTACCCATGTCGTATCGCCCCGGTAACACAAGGAAGCTCATTCCACAGCTTTGTAGTACGTGGAACGAAACTCCTTGAAAAGCGCACAGTGGAGGACCGCCACACAACCATTTGGTGGGGATGATATCCTAATTTGTGGCGTGTCGTGCGAAAGTGGAATTCGGCGGCAGGAATCAGGTGAAACAGCTCGTCGGAACAGTGCCCGTGATAAATGCAGTAGAAGACGCACAATGAAGCAAATTAAAGCGAAATAAATAGCCTGTGCAGAGCTTGACTGTGCCATTGTTGTAAGTATATACAGACCCCACGATGCATTATATGAGTTATTTGAGAGTGTATTGGAGGAGGTTCTATCAAAATTTTCAGAATATTAGAAATATATTATGATTTGTGGTGACTTTAATATTAACTTATTAGAAAAATCCACCACAAGTATTAGATTCAAATCTTTGTTTAAATCATATAATTTATCAAATATTTTCTTAGAACCTACTAGAGTAACCAGCACCTCTAAAAGCTGTATTGATGATATTTTTACTAATTATAAACCTACTTCTCGATCAATAATTAGTAAACTGAGCTCAGACCACTTTGGTGAATTAGCCTGTTTTAATATTGAAGTAAACAAATGTACTTCAACTAAAAAGTTTATGTTTGTTCCGGTAAACAATAGGCGAATGGAGAAATATAGAGGCAATGTTTCGGAAAAACTCTCAAACTTGTATTTGAATTATAACAGTACTCCAAACGAGATGTATGGTAAGTTATTTAAAAGTTATTTTACTTCAAAGACAGTCAACTCGGGTGGTCTCTTGTCATTTAACAACTGGGCAACAGCTGGTATTCATAGGAGCAGACAACGGTTATATGAAGTATATAGTGAGAGATCATCATGTAATCATGATGTATCTTTCCTTGTATATGTGAGAAAATATTCAAAATTATTTAAGAAAGTATGTACTATTGCTAAGTCAATGCATATTAGATAATTAAAAATGCTTCAAATAAAATAAAAATGACTTGGAAAGTTATAAACTGGGAATCTGGAACAGCGAAAGACTGCAAGTTTGAATATAATCTAATAATAAACAATACAAAAATCCACTCTGAGCAGGAATTAGCTTCTGCTTTTGAGAAATTTTTTTCTGACATTCCAGTTTCCATCTCAAGCACCCTTATCTCCTCCACCAGTGTTGCCGAGTCACTTCTTTTGGAAAATGTTAAGGAATGTAAACAAAATTTCAAATTCAGTGTTGTTAGCTCAGCAGAAATAATTAAAACTTTCAGATCCTTAGAAATGAAAAAACCTGCAGATATATGGGGCATATCTGTAAAAATAATAAGTTCTGTTATTGACGTCATAGCACCATATCTAGCACTAGTTTTTGATAGCTGTATTGAACATGGTGTGTTTCCTGACCTTCTGAAGTATAGTAAAATTACACCAATATTTAAATCGGGACACACTTCTGACCCGAATAACTTCTGACCCGAATATCGCCCTGTTTCAGTGTTGCCGACCCTTAGTAAAATTTTTGAAAAAAATATTTTAAGCTAAATGCTTACTCACTTTAACACTTACAAGTTACTTCATATAAAACAATTTGGCTTTACTACGCTCGACTACGGATGCAGGTGTTGAACTCATCAGAAAAATTTTTGAGGCCTGGGAGGAATCACAGAATGCACTTGGTATCTTCTGTGATTTATCTAAGGCTTTTGATTGTGTTCAACATTCAACGCTGGTCAGGAAGCTATGCACTATGGTATAAGAGGATCTGCACTCAATCTTCTGATCTCATATTCAAATAATAGGATTCAGAGGGTTGAGGTGAATGGCAGGAGATCTCCTGGGACTCCTTTCGGTATGGGGGTACCACAAGGGTCTATTCTTGGACCCTTCCTCTTCCTAATTTATATAAATGATCTACCAAACCTTGTAGAAAAAAAACACAAGGTGGTATTGTTTGCGGATGACACTTCACTTATATTCAAAGTGAAACGAAGCCAAGTTTTATATGACGAAGTAAACAATGCTCTATCTGACATCGTGTACTGGTTTAGCGCCAATAACTTACTGTTAAATAGTCATAAAACCAAATATATTAAATTCACCGCGCCAAATGTCAAAAATGTAGATGGGAATATTTTATTAAATGGAGAGGTGGTAAAACCAGTGAATCTGCTGTATTTCTTGGCATTACTCTAGATTCCAAATTGCAATGGGGCCCCCATATTGATGGATTGGCGAGTAGGCTTAGTTCTGCAGCATATGCGGTTAAGAAAATTAGACGGTTAACTGACATAGATACGGCGAGATTAGTATACTTTAGTTATTTTCATAGTGTTATGTCCTATGGTATATTGTTATGGGGCAGTGCGGCCGATATTAATACTATCTTTGGGCTGCAGAAGAGGGCTATTCGCGCGTTTTATAACCTAGGTCCTAAAGAATCATTACGAGAAAAATTTAAAGAAATAAACATTTATATATGCTTCTACAATATGATCCCAGAAAATGTACAAAACAATTAATGTGTTACGAAATTTAAAAGAATTGTTAAAAAACGTTTGTGTGGGAAAGGTTATTATAGCATAAACGATTTTCTTAATGACACCACGGACTGGGAATAAAGCGAACACCCTCAGGCTTTTTAATTATAAATGTTTATTGTACGATACTACTTTGTAATCCATATTTTATATTAAAAAAAAGCCCGCTGAGTTTCTTGCGCACATTCTTCTCAGGTCTGAGGCAGTCTCTTTTGAATGGGTGGTAGGACAATAAGTGATTTTAAATCCTATTTTGAATAAAAATATTTGAATTTGAATTTGAAGCAACGTTTCTACGTAACACCAAGTGATCCATCCGTTCACAGAGCACTGGATCCCCGATAATTCGAGCTGCTCTGCGTTGCACGCGGTTAAATGGATCGAGCTGACACTGGAGTGCGCCAGACCAGAAATGACAGCAATACTCGGACGGACCTGCGCTTTGTAGAACGCTAGAATGTGGGCCGGCTTGAAGTATTGCCGTGCTCTATTTTATTATTATACTATCTACTCGTCCTGATAGCACCCGAGCACTTGAGCGGCCACGAACAAAAAAGTAACGAAATTTTAGGGTTAGGTTTTTTTTTTAATTCTAATACCTCTAACGCGGGGGGTCGAAGCTTTTGTTTTGCGATCTACTCTGACACTGTCAATTGCTCTGTTCGTCATTTATTCCACCTTTCAAAGCAATGTAAGGACTTGCATGCAGCCGCGCGACATCTGGCTAAGGATAAGGGTTATAAGTAGGTACGTATGGGTTAAATTCGGCCGAGTATATATAAGAAAAGACGACACCTCACCCGCTATTTACATTAAAGATATCATGAGTCTTGATAAGCTAATTTTGTGATATATATTACTAATCGTTTTGTATAAATATTTAGTTTTAAGGTTATACGTTTATTACGTTATTTGGATTTTCAAATATCAGTTTTTTTTATGAAATTATTTTATCAGAATGTTAACCGAATAAGAAGTAAATTAACGGAATTGTACAAAAATATCCTTATTGAGAATTATGATATTATCTGTTTATGCGAAACAAACCTAGATAGCTCTTTCTCTAATAGTGAAATTGTGGATGAGAGGTATACCGTATTTCGTAGATACCGCGAATCTACTTGTTTGTCAAAGCAATCCGGTGGGGGTGTTCCGTTAGCAGCCGAACTCTTCTCCGAGTATTAATCAGTTTTTGAACCAGATAGGAACATGAACGATTCTTTATCAAGTCAGCCTACTATTAATTATCCTCTATTTTCAGTGCACATATCTAAAGAGGATATTTTAAAGAAACTCAATGCATTGGATCCCAACAAAGGAGCTGTGTCAGATGGCATTCCTCCCTACTTTATTAAGCATTGCTCAGAGGCTCTGATACACCCTCTTTACTTGATTTTTAACAAATCTATACAAAATGGTGTTTTTCCTGATGTTTGGAAACAAGCACACATCATACCAATACACAAATCGCGTGACCCTAGCAACTGTACTAATTATAGGCCTATAGGCATCTTATCAAGTTTTGCCAAAATATTAGAGACCTTAGTTTAAGACCACCTATACCACCACTTTATCCCGCATATCACTCAGAAGCAACACGGTTTCTTAAAAGGAAGGTCTACCGCCAGTAACTTGATGGAGTATACAGACTTTATTTGTAGAGCTTTCAACGATCATGGTCAAGTTGACTCTATCTATTAGGTTATCTATAAAGGCTTTTGATAGAGTAAATAATAGAATATTGGTAATACTGTAAATTGGAGACTATGGGTCTGCATGGTTGCCTCTTACGTTGGATAAAATCTTATATATCCAATTGTAGTCAATTAGTAGCTCTAAAGGGGTTCTACTCACGACGAGTCTCTATCATATCCGGCGTCCCTCAGGGATCCCATCTGGGCCCATTGATGTTTATTATATATATTAATACCCCGCTCGCAGCTGCCCGCAGCGCACAGTTGTTTTGCGAACGCGATACCAATGTTTCGTTCACCTACCCGCAATACCGCGAATCGCGGAAGTGATAACACCGTTGTTTGTGATACTGTGCAATGTAAGGAATGCAAATTAGTGGTAAATGAACTATTGGCTTTTGTGAGTAATAAAATATATACTTTACCAGAAACGGGTATCATACAAATATGTTTAAGTGCATACAGTTGCGATGAGATCGAGTCTGCGCGATTGATAGCATACAAATTATTAGCACCGACAAAAAAATTCATGCGAGAGATGGCTCGGAACAAAAGGGCCTACAGGATATAATAAAACTAATAAAGGAATACGATCCGGATTGCTTGCCTACATTTGTGGCAAAAAATCTTAACAAGCTACCACCAATTACTTATGATCACATAGATGTGACTACATTTTTAAAAGAAATGTCAATATTAAAGCGTGAGGTAGCCAATATTAAGGCGACATCTTTGAATAGTGA
Source organism: Leptidea sinapis (assembly GCF_905404315.1). Lineage (NCBI taxonomy): Eukaryota > Metazoa > Arthropoda > Insecta > Lepidoptera > Pieridae > Leptidea > Leptidea sinapis. Next base: position 14,438,701 of record NC_066281.1, read on the forward strand.
CAAGTTTACATCGAATTCTGATTTTGAATACTTGAAACAAGAAATTGAACAAGTAAAACGTATGTTGCAATTTAACTTGCAAACCGAACAAAGTAGCTGTGAACGATCTCAACGCAATGATAGCGACCCTAAAAATCAAAAACAACAACAGAATACCTCGCAAGATTCTGTTTCTAAGAAATCTGTTAAGGCTTCTAGTGTTCATTTGTTTTCTCCATGTGCGCCGGATAATAAAACCAATAGCACTATATGTGTTGAGAGTACGCTGAGGGATTCGTACTCCGATCCAAGTTTGACGGCCATGAAGGCATTGGATACCCCTACTAATACACCATCGTATAGAGATATAACGGTGAATACGAATTTTAAAAAGCCAAGTTATATTTCCAAGCCCGAAAATGACAACTTTGTTCTAGTGGAATATAGAAAAAGAAAGAAGCTCGTTAACTCAAGTGGTACAGCTCAGATTTCTACCAAGTTAAGAGTGGCGGATTTAACATCGGCAGTGTATGTTTCTCGAGTAAATAAATCGACCTCGGCAGATGACATCCGGGAGTATATTAAAGACATGGGTGAGGAGTGTGTGTAAGTGGAATTATTAACGCAAAAAAATGAAACGCAATTCACATGACAAAACCTAGTAATGGGGAGCTTTACGAGAAAATGAAAATAAGTAGAAGGGAATTCAAAAATAAACTTAAATGGAGCCAACAAAACGAAGAATCCATTGGAATGAATATTTTAGCAACACATCAGAAAGAAAACAATTTTATAAAATTTTGGAATGCAACCAAAGACTACAGGGTAAGGAATGTAGGCCGGTATCCATAGATGGGTCTAAAGAAATTTCAATATTGCCAACATATTTAAAACTAAATTTAGAGCCAAGCCCCTGACCACAAATTGTGTGGTCGACACCAAAAAAGTACCAAGGTCAGAGTTAGATTCTTCCGGTTGTTTTATACAGTTTACGCCTGAAGATATTAGAAATACAGTTAAATCTATTAAACGCGGTAAGTCACATGGGTATGATGGTCTTAGTGTCTAACGCATAGTGTGGGGTACAGATAAAGTATACCACCATTTATGTACATTTTTTAATCTATGCATAAAATATGATTTTTTACCGGATTTTTAAACAAAAACATTAGTAGTTCCTATCGTTAAAAATAAAACAGGCAATTTAAATGATTCTGCAAATTACAGGCCCATCTCGCTTGACACAATTATTAGTAAAGTTCTGGAGCGTCTAATTCACCCGGTATTGCAAAGATTCATCAATATTGATGACGCACAATTTGGTTTCCAACCAGGTTTGTCAACGGATTCAGCTATCGTTACACTAAAGAGTTGTGTGAGCTATTATACAGAACGTAGAACTTCGGTATATGCATGCTTTCTTGACCTAAGTAAAGCCTTTGACCTGGTAAATTATGACATTCTTTGGAAAAAGCTTTCTGCTACGAAAGCTCCTACTGAGATAATAAGTTTATTAAAATTTTGGTACGGAAACCAAATTAACTGCGTTAAATGGGGTGACACCCTATCTAGTGGCTACAGATTAGATTGCGTTGTGAGACAAGGAGGGTTGACTTCTCCTGATCTGTTCAATCTTTACATCAACGATTTGATCGTCGAACTCAGGAGGGCCAGAATAGGCTGTCATGTGGGAAATATATGCATCAATACTTTAAGTTACGCTGATGATATGGTCCTGCTGAGTCCGTTGATCAAAGGGTTACGTAAATTAATATCAATATGCGAAAATTATGCTAACAGTCATGGATTGAGGTATAATGTTAATAAAACAGTTTTGATGGTATTTAAATCTGGAAGGGGTCCAGAAAATATTCCTGGGGTATATCTGAATGAGAAAAGTGTAAAAATTGTAAATCAATTCAAATATTTAGGTCATATCTTCACGGAAGATCTGAAAGACGACTGCGATATTGAGAGGGAGCGAAGGGCGCTCTCGGTACGTAGCAACATGATAGCACGAAGGTTTGCAAAGTGCAGCAATGAGGTGAAAACAACACTATTTAAAACTTATTGCCTGTGTATGTACACCTGCCAACTATGGTGTAATTATTCAAACAAGACCTTAAGTTCACTAAGAGTGCAATATAATGATTCCTACCGAGCTCTTATGAAACTTCCAAGGTATTGCAGTGCTGCCAGTTTGCGAGAGCGAGAGTGCCCGACTTCTTCGCAATAATTCGCACAAGAATTGCTTCTTTTTGGGATCGAATGAGACGCTCCACCAACGGAATTCTGATGACTGTCTCTAACAATGTATATAATAACGATATTTTCAAAAGATGGATGGAAATCCATCTTAATAAAAATAGAAAATAAGCTATTTAATATAAGTAAGTAATTTGCAATTTATTTAATTTAATTTTTTTGTATGGTTAGTTAATTGGATTTAGTTGTAATTTAATTTTAATTTTGATTTTTATCATTATCATTATCATTATCATTATCATTATCATTATCATTATCATTATCATTATCGTTATCGTTATCGTTATCGTTATCGTTATCGTTATCGTTATCGTTATCGTTATCGTTATCGTTATCGTTATCGTTATCGTTATCGTTATCGTTATCGTTATCGTTATCGTTATCGTTATCGTTATCGTTATCGTTATCGTTATCGTTATCGTTATCGTTATCGTTATCGTTATCGTTATCGTTATCGTTATCGTTATCGTTATCGTTATCGTTATCGTTATCGTTATCGTTATCGTTATCGTTATCGTTATCGTTATCGTTATCGTTATCGTTATCGTTATCGTTATCGTTATCGTTATCGTTATCGTTATCGTTATCGTTATCGTTATCGTTATCGTTATCGTTATCATTATCATTATCATTATCATTATCATTATCATTATCATTATCATTATCATTATCATTAATGATCTGATCCTTAGGCTAAGAAATGTTTCCCTACCTTATGAGGATGACCTTAAAATTTCTAGTCGAATTAAAACTGTTAGTGACTGTATTGATCTACAATTGGAACTCGATTGGTGTAGTGCTAATAGTATGAGTTTGAGTATAAAAAATGCTCCATTATATCTTTCACTCGCATTAAAAACCCAATTTTGTTTGACTATAAAATTGATAATATACCACTTGAGCGGAAGTTTGTTTTACGGGATCTAGGTGTTGCTTTTGACTCGAAACTTACTTTTAAATATTACTATGAAGCAATAGCCAAGAAATGTAATAAGCTATCTGGCTTCATATGCAGAGCTACTAACGAATTCAAGTCACCAAATAGTTTACTGTTACTCTATAAGTCGCTAATCCTGAGCCAAATCGAGTACGCCTCCATTGTCTGGTCACCTCAATATAATACATGACCCGGCAAACGTTGTTTTGCCATATAAAGTATAATTCACGCGATAGTTTTATAAGTAATAAAATATTGCCTATATTATAGCCTGTACATCATTTTGTTCTATTGTCAATAGTTTTTGCAGCGCACGCAAAAATAGGTTTTCGCTTTTACACCTTGTGTTACAAAATATCAATTTTATTACGGACCCCTAATTTTGAATAAAAAAAACATAGCCTATAGCCTTCCTCGATAAATGGACTACCCAACACTGAAAGAATCATTCAAATCGGACCAGTAGTACCAGAGATTAGCGCGTTCAAACAAACAAACAAACAAACACTGCAGCTTTATAATATAATAATACATAATAAATAATAATACAATTAATACAATAATACATAATACATAATACATATACTGATATGCTTGAGTCTATTCAAAGACGTCTTCTTCGCGTATTGACGATTAGGTTTGGTCTAAAAAGGGAGCTGACTACATATTATTTTCTCATAATATGTAGTCAGCTCCCTTCAAGTTACCTCATCTATCAGGCTATCTCACTTCAAGTTACTGAGCCTCGAGAGTCATCGCAAATTGCATGGCCTAACGACTTTATACAAAATACTCGATGGCACAATTTCTACTACCCTCTTGTCGAATATTCATCTAAGAGTTTTCCCAATCGGTCTTCAAGACATGAACAGCCTTTTATCATTCCGTTCTGCAATAATAACGTGTCCTTCCATAACCCTATCTATAGAATTTGTCGTCAATACAATGCACTACTACTCGAAATCAGTGAAGTACCTGACATCCACAATTCATCTGTTTGTAAATGGAAATCTAGTTTATATAAATTGCTTAATTATTTTAAATTAAAAAAAATTCTTAATATTATTACCATAATTATTCACTTCTATTTGTCCAAATATATATTTTCTCTACTTTTTTCTTTTATAATTCTACATTACCTAAAGTTAGTTTTAAAATCGCTATTACTGTTGTATTTGCATAGTTATTAATTTATGCTAAACATGCTGAGTACACACCCTCGTGGAGTTGCAGCCTATTTTCTATTTAGCTGATAGTTTTTTTTGTTATGATTTTGTTGTAATTCTGTTGTGTGAACCTATTAAATAAATAAATAAAAAAGACCCCCATAACCCGTGAGTGTCTGAGTCAGTAATCCAGTGGGCCTAATTGTCATTATAAGTCGGTGTGCATCCTTTGCGTCAGGGATAAAAACTTTTGTGATTGATACTGTCTCACCAATCTTATATCTCCTGTTCCATTCGTCGAGGGAGTCCTTTCGGATTAACCGCTTGACGAACGAGACAGGACACTGGTCATAGTCATGTTTTCTACGGGTAGAAAGTGCTGCCTCTTTCGCGAGTTCGTCCGCTCTTTCATTGCCCCTTAAGCCAGCATGAGCTTTTATCCAAAATAATTTTACTATTTTATCCTGGTTCTTTGCTGTTTTTATGTTATTTCGCGTCTCAACAGCAAGCGGATGCGGAGCGTTTTGGTTGGTTATTGTCTCCAGGGCCGATCTTGAATCACTGTAGATACCAAATATCCTTTCCCCACTTTTGAGGACTTCTTTCGTGGCTCTACAAATTGCGAAAAGTTCCGATTTGTATACAGTGCAGTATGCAGGCAGGCTTAGCTTGATTGTTTTAATTTCAGTCTCGCAGTCCCAAAGAGATAATGCTGCTCTTACCTTGCCTGCAATTTTACTGCCATTAGTGTAGATTTTCACTTCTATCACATTATTATTATCAATTTCCTCTTGTGTGGTTAGCCTCTCGAAACTTAATCCCATATGCAGGCCTGGATGCGGCATCTCAGCAAATCCTACCACCCGTTTGGTCTCCCTATCTCCTAGCACCAGCCGAGACGACCCTCTCCTTGCTTCGTATAGGGCTGCTGCCTCCTGAATCCGAAGATCGAGAGGTAGTATCCCCGCTAATACTAATGCTGAGTTCAGAGAGATTGTGCGATAGGATTTGCACAGTTTCTGGGCAAAGATGCGCTGCACCGCATTCAGTGTCTTTTGTATGCTGATCTTCTTAGTTGCTGGTGCCCATACGCTTGCTGCATACATAATGATTGGCTCCACCACTGCCGAGTAAATGACCCTGATTACGTCCGGGCTTATCTCCCAACTGATTTTCTCTGCTCTGCATAACTGTTTATAAATATTCGCTGCTTTTTTGCATGCAGTTGCGACGTGTGCATTAGATGTCATTTTTTCATCTAGAGTAAGGCCCAAGATTTTTATCTCCTTCGACACTCCGGTGTCGATCCCCCCCATCCTAAGTAGAGGAATATCGTATTTTAGCTTTTTGGTTAGCACCATTGCACAAGTTTTATGTGGTGCAAAGTTGAGCTTATTACGAATTCCCCACTCCCGAACATAGGAGAGAGTGGCATTGGCCTGTCTCGAGAAATCCAAATCCGTATCCCCACTAAATACGATCACAACGTCATCCGCATATGCCTGACAATAGATGTTTTGCTTTTCCAGTTCGTGCAACAGGGGATCAAGGAGTAGGTTCCATAGTGTCGGACCGCCAATGGATCCCTGGGCGCACCTATCTTAACCCAATTTTTCTGCAGTCCAGGTAACTATCTAGTATTCTCAGATTTACCGGACATTTTTCCTCAGCCAGTCTGACTTTTATGGCTGGCCACCACGCACTATCGAAAGCCCCTTCAATATCTAGTGAGACTAGCGTTACTAGCTTTTTTTGCTCTATGTTACGCTTAATATGGTTCACTAGATTATAGAGGGCGTCCTCTGTGCTCCTCTGTGGCATAAAGCCATACTGGCGAGTACTAATTCTCGGAACTAGATACCATTTGATCCTCGTCACTATTAATTTTTCGGGAATCTTTCCATGGACGGGTAGCATACGACCTATAGGACTTGGGATTGCGATAATCTTCCTTCCCCGGCTTTCTCAATACAACAACTGTTGCCTCCTTCCAGATATTTGGGAAGTGACTTATTTCTAAGCATTTATTGTATAGAGCAACGAACACATCTACATTCTTGGAAATTACTCGACTACATATGTCCGCAGTAAAACCGTCCGCTCCGGGTGTCTTCTTTGGGTTGAAGCTTTCAGTCACGGTCCTAAGCTCAAAAATTGTAAACGGTGGATCAATTAATTCATGTTGACTCGAGACATTTACTTCAATTGCCAGCTGTGGCGATGATGTGAGTTGTCCGTCCTTTCAGAGTTCTCCGGGTAAAATGTTTCGGCTAATAGGGCTGCTGATTCTTTTGTGCTTAAAAACCCACCGTCCTTTTTTAAGGTCAGATCCTCTTGAAGTTTGGCAGTCTTACCGATCACTCTGTATATTCCTTCCCACGGCCCTTCCCTATCCTGTGTTTGGCAAAATTGTTTCCAACTTGAAATCTGAGCAGCCTTGGCTTAACATTCGTAGTTTTCCTTCGCTTGCTGGTACTCTCTATAGACTTTTTCTTTGCGGTCCATAGCTGCATTTCGTATTCTCCGCTTCTTTCTTGTCAGATCCTCTTTTAGGAGAGCGAGTTCCTCCGACCACCATGGTAAAGAGATTTTTGTCTTACCTGCCTTCAAAGGAATACTGGCCTTGCAGCTCATAGTAATACACTCTGTTATCTTTACAGTAATATCTTCCAATTGTTCTTTGGACACGACTTTACATATTTCAGTAGCGTTGATGTTATTTTCTGCTAACAATTGGTTCATTTTTTCAGTAAAAATGTCCCAATTTGCCTTCTTGGTATTGTAAAGTCGTGTAGTCCTTTGAATATTTATCCCTTTCTCAATTTGGAGGTGGATTTGAAACAGAATGGTATTGTGATCAGAGCTCGTCTTTCAGTTAAGTCAGTCAAGTGTCAGATATAACATTGCTTAAGTTTATTCTTATTGATTAAATTAGATAAAGTGAGGATTGTAGCAGTATTTTACTATTATAACATAGAATAGTGCCTAAAGTTAACGTACAAGTGTTTTTACAAGAAGTAGTTCAAAATCAGTGATCTAAAAGTGTTTTCAAATTTTCGCATCTACAGACTACTCTTGTAATATTGAATAGTTTGACTATTAGTAAGTGAATTTTTACTATAAACAAACTTTGTACATAAATCCAGATCCAACTTTTATCAACAACTTTCCATCCACTGAACTCACAAGTAATAATTACAACACATCGCGATAAACTACTTGCTTAAAGCGTATAATAAATAGTTGATGTTTTAATGAAAATAATATTGTGGGTATTCTCATATTAAGGACATTGCACAGTGAAGTGATTGTCCCTGTAGCGGATTTCGTTAAACTGTGTACATATACATCACAAGCGATAGCGGCGGCAGACAATTTAACTAAGTATATATAATATTTTTTTATAGACGGTGGTCCGTGTACTCTTTGTCGCTAACCGACACCTGCAGCTTTCTATTTATTATCTTAGCACTACAACGAGATGTATCAGTGCAAGCAGTGTCAAGCAGATTTTCGGGATGGTGTTCAAGGTACGGCATGCCAGGGTCGGTTTGATTTTCCCTGTGCTGGTATTACTGAAACTGGTTACCGCAAGCTCGATGATAGAAGGAACACGTGGAGGTGTGTTGTCTGCAAGAGTGCTACAGCCAGTTCGCTTAGTGTTCCCACTGGGAAACTCGGTAACCCCAAATCCCCCACAGCTGCTGATATGGAGAGCATCGCGATGGATCTGAAACGACTTTCCAGCCAAGTATCTTCACTACCAACCCTAATGGCAAACGTGAAAGCCATTCAGGATGATATCTCGGACCTCAAAACTATGGAAGCTGACATTGCGGACCTAAAGCTCATTAAACCAGACGTGTCAGAAATGAAAGCCTCCATCGAATTCGTTCAGCACTCTGTGGATACACTTGCGAGCAGAATCACCAGCGTTGACGCACAGATCCAGGATCTCCTTAAGACGAAAGATGTTGTTCAGAGCCTACAGCTTCGCTTTGTCCAGCTAGAAAGTGCTATCCGAGAACATGATCAGAGATCACGCTTAAATAATGTTGAGATTAAAGGAGTCCCCCTGACCACTAACGAGAATCCTTTTATTCTAGTTTCGAAAATTGGAGAACTGGCGAAGTGAACCATTACCAAAGATAATATCAACTACATCGCGAGAGTGCCCACTCGAAGTGACAAACAGCACAAGTCAATCGTAGTATCTATCCACAACAGATATATTAAGGATGACTTTGTGGCGGCAGCAAAGAAATGCATTATTACTTCGTTTGCTCTTGGCCTACAGGGTGACAACAGAATATATACACTGGCCTGCAAAAGTAAGTATCACACTTTTCAAATTAAATTTTTTTCTTAATTATAGAAGGTAGAGATTTAAGATTAAAAACGTTTGTTGCAAATTTTATAGGCTTTAATTCTTAGAAACTAAAATTATACATTAGTAACATTTTTAACTTAAAAAAGATAAAACAATGAAAATAGACATTTTTAGTTTAGTGTAAAAAAATTACATGTTATTTAATTTTTAATAACTGGTATTGCCTCCTCGAGCTCTGATTACAGCTGCGAGCCGGTTTGGCATACTGAACACTAGGTTTCGGAGCCGATGTTGGGGAATATTCTCCCATTCTTCTACCAGGGCCTGCTTTAGTGCCCTGAGGGTAGTAGGTGGTGGTCTGCGATTTCTGACTAGCCTCCCAAGCTCATCCCAGGCGTGTTCAATCGGGTTGAGATCAGGACTTCTGGATGGCCAAGCCATCACGCTGATACCGACCTCCTGAATATACTCTTGTACGATATGAGCCGTGTGTGGCCGGGCATTATCATGCATCAGCATCGATCCATCACCCATATTTGCTTAATACGGCCCTGCATACTCATTGAGAATCTCTTGAGCATATCTTTGCCCAGTGAGGGTGTCATTTTCTATGGCTACTAGCTCTGTGCCACCTTCTGAATATATGCCAGCCCATACATGTACACTGCCTCCACCGTATTGGACTCTTTCTGAGATTTTCTGAGATTCTGTTTCTGAGATTGGCTTGAAGGTATCGCTCACCAGGTCGCCTGTAAACACTTCGCCTTCTATCAGAAGTGTAAAGGGAGAATCGAGACTCATCTGCAAACAAAATTCTTGACCATTCTTCTTCATCCCACTGCATGTGTTCACGGGCGTATCGCAGTCTCGCTACTCGATGCTGTCTGTCGAGTTTTGGGCCACTCGCTGGTCTTCGGGGTTTCAAATTTGCTTCAGCAAGTCTGCTTCTCACTGTACTGTCACTAATGTAGTCCCTCCGGGTCTGAAATAGCTGTTGCTGGACTTCAACTGCATTTTGGTGGCGATTTCTTAACGCAGTGGAAATAATATAACAATCTTCTCGGGCACTGGTACACCTGGGTCTGCCATTACAAGGTCTCCTCAGATGGTGTCCAGTCTCATCGTACCTTCGCTTTACCTTCTGGACCGTTCGTACCGTCACACCCACCATTCTTACAGTGCGACGCATACTGATGCCTAGTTCCAGAAAAGCCATGATCCTAGCAGATTTTTCAACTGAAAGAGGCATGATAAATAAATGTTATGTGCTTTTTAGCATAAATCTTGAAAAAAAAAATTAAAACAGAAAGAAAAATGTGAATGGTAAAATTGTAATTCGGAAACGTCCACTTTGAAAAAGGAATGGTTTTGGTTTTGAAGTTTTTTTTCAGCCAATTCTTAAAAGAATGTTACCGACTATAAAGTTTTTATGTACAAAATTAAATTCTCTTTGGAGTCTTTTTTATTTCGAAAGTATATCTTGTGAACTTAAAACGTTATCCCAATTTTAAAAGTGTGATACTTACTTTTGAAGGCCAGTGTATAAACGACCCTCTTACGATGGAGAATAAAATCTTACTCAACAAAACCAAAGCCTTGGCAAAGGAGAAAAATTTTGCGTACATATATTATTTGCGTTGGGTAAAAGGGTGCAATTTTTTTTTTATGGAATAGGAGGACAAACGAGCGTACGGGTCACCAGGTGTTAAGTGATCACCGCCGCCCACATTCTCTTGCAACACCAGAGGAATCACAAGAGCGTTGCCGGCCTTTAAGGAAGGTGTACGCGCTTTTTTTGAAGGTACCCATATAAGATATATTAAATACACAACATATAACTTACTCTGTGTATACGTTGCAAGACGTAAAATACCTCGTCAATATTGTCAGCACACTGAAAATACATCAAACGATATATCGGTTGAGTTTTTCGCTTCTGTTTTACTACAATTTCATTGTGGGATTCCAAATAAATACTGCTATAAATAGAATAAATGTTATTATATAAAATTAGTGGATAGGTAATTGGTAAAAGTTTATGCCAATCGTATTTATCTAGTTTATCTGCGATAAGATTCTCATCATATAAAACGTACTTATTCACCTTCACAGCTGTTGCTTTGCGGAATGTTCATAGCAATACCTACAGCGTAGTGGTCCGATATATTACACTCTAATACGAACGCCTCACACGTCTCCTGTCTCGTTCGCACGCACACGTGGTCAATGCATGACGTATCCAGCCGGCCATTCACGATCTCCTCTCGTGTTGCCTCCGAACTCGGTATTGCGTTTACTAGGCCTAGTTCAGGCAGTTGTGTACTTGTTGGTGAATGAGTCATTTTTATTTGTATATACACTGGCCTTCAAAAGTATCACACTTTTAAAATTGGGATAACGTTTTAAGTTCACAAGATATACTTTCGAAATAAAAAGGACTCCAAAGAGAATTTAATTTTGTATATAAAAAGTTTATAGTCAGTTACCTTCTTTTAAGAATTGGCTGAAAAAAAACTTCAAAAACAAAACCATTCCTTTTTCAAAGTGGACGTTTCCGAATTACAATTTTACCATTCTCATTTTTCTTTCTGTTTTAAATTTTTTTCAAGATCGATTGGTCTTGTTTATAAAATTTATGCTAAAAAGCACATAACATTTATTTATCATGCCTCTTTCAGTTGAAGAATGTGCTCGGATCATGGCTTTTATGGAACTAGGCATCAGTATGCGTCGCACTGTAAGAATGGTGGGTGTGACGGTACGAACGGTACAGAAGGTAAAGCGAAGGTACGACGAGACTGGACACCATCTGAGGAAACCTTGTTATAGCAGACCCAGGTGTACCATTGCCCGAGAAGATCGTTATATTATTTCCACTGTGTTAAGAAATCGCCACCAAAATGCAGTTGAAGTCCAGCAACAGCTACTTTAGACCCGGAGGGACTACATTAGTGACACTACAGTGAGAAGAAGACTCGCAGAAGCAAATTTGAAACCCCGAAGACCAGCGAGTGGCCAAATCTCGAGAGACAGCATCGAGTAGCGAGACTGCGATACGCCCGTGAACACATGCAGTGGGATGAAGAAGAATGGTCAAGAATTTTGTTTGCAGATGAGTCTCGATTCTCCCTTTACACTTCTGATGGAAGATGGCCACCGCACAAAACGATTCTGGGATCAGTTTTGAAATCCAAGATGGCCGCCGCACAAAATTATGATTTCAGCAATATGGATATCGTGTCCGAGATTCTCGAGGGTGCAGAGAATGATATTGGGATCATTATTGAAAACCGAGATGGCAGCCGCGCAAAACTATGATAACAACAATATGGGTATCTTATCCGAGGTTCTCGAGGGTGCAGAGAACAATTCTGGGATCAATTTTGAAATCCAAGATGGCCGCCGCGCAAAATTGTGATAACAACAATATGGGTATCGTATCCGAGGTTCTCGAGGGTGCAGAGAACGATTTTGTGATCATTTTTCAAATCCAAAATGGCAGCCGCACAAAATTATAATTTCAGCAATATGCATATCGTATCCATGGTTCTCGAGGGTGCAAAGAACAATTTTGGGATCATTTTTGAAAATCAAGTTGGCCGCCGAGCAAAATTATGGTGACAACATTATGGGTATCATTTCCGACGTTCTCGAAGGTGCAGAGAACGATTGTTGGATCATATTTGAAATTCAAGATGGCTGCCGAACACAATTATGTTTTCAGCAATATGGATATCGTATCCAAGTTTCTCGAGGGTGCAGAGAACGATTTTGGGATCATTTTTGAAAATCAAGTTGGACGCCGAGCAAAATTATGGTGACAACATTATGGGTATCATATCCGACGTTCTCGAAGGTGCAGAGAAAGATTGTGGGATCACATTTGAAATTGAAGATGGCTGCCGAACACAATTATGTTTTCAGCAATATGGATATCGTGTCCGAGGTTCTCGAGGGTGCAGAGAACGATTTTGCGATCATTTTTGAAATCCAAGATGGCCGCCACACAAAATTATAATTTCAGCAATATGGATATTGTGTCCGAGGTTCTCGAAGGTGCAGAGAACGATTTTGTAATCATTTTTGAAAACCGAGATAGCCGCCGCGCAAAACTATGATAACAACAATATGTGTATCGTATCCGAGGCTCTCGTGGATGCAGAGAACGATTCTGTAATGATTTTTGAAATCGAAGATGGCAACCGCACAAATCTATGATGTCAGCAATATGGATATCGTGTACGAGGCTTACGAAGGTGCAGAGAACAACTTTGGGATCATTTTTAAATCCGAGATGGCCGCCGCGCAAAATTATGATTTCAGCAATATGGATATCGAGTCCGAGGTTCTTGAGGGTGCATAGAACGATTTTGGGATCATTTTTGAAATCCAAGAGGGCTGCCGCACACAATTATGTTTTCAGCAATATGGATATCGTGTCCGAGGTTCTCAAGGGTGCAGAGAACGATTTTGTAATCATTCTTGAAAACCGAGATAGCCGCCACGCAAAACTATGATAACAACAATATGGGTATCGTATCCGAGGCTCTTGTGGATGCAGAGAACGATCCTGTAATCATTTTTGAAATCGAAGATGGCAACCGCACAAATCTATGATGTCAGCAATATGGATATCGTGTCCCAAGTTCTCAAAGGTGCAGAGAACAATTTTGGGATCATTTATAAATCCAAGATGGCCGCCGCGCAAAATTATGATTTCAGCAATATGGATATCGTGTCCGAGATTCTCGAGGATGTAGAGGACGATTTTGTGATCATTTTTGAAATCCAAGATGGCTGCCGCACACAATTATGTTTTCAGCAATATGGATATCGTGTCCGAGGTTCTCGAGGATGCAGAGAACAATTTTGGGATCATTTATAAATCCGAGATGGCCGCCGCGCAAAATTATGATTTCAGCAATATAGATATCGTGTCCAAGGTTCTCGAGGGTGCAGAGAACAATTCTGTGATTATTTTTGAAATCCAAGAGGGCTGCCGCACACAATTGTGTTTTCAGCAATATGGATATCGTGTCCGAGGTTCTCGTGGGTACAGAGAACGATTTTGTAATAATTTTTGAAATTCGAGATGGCCGCCGCGCAAAATTATGATTTCAGCAATATGGATATCGAGTCCGAGGTTCTCGAGGGTGCAGAAAACGATTTTGGGATCATTTTAGAAATCCAAGATGGCCGCAGCACAAAACTATGATTTCAGCAATATGGATATCGTGTCCGAGGTTCTCGAGGATGCAGAGAACAATTTCGGGATCATTTTTAAATCCGAGATGGCCGCCGCGCAAAATTATGATTTCAGCAATATGGATATCGTGTCCGAGATTCTCGAGGCTGTAGAGGACGATTTTGTGATCATTTTTGAAAACCAAGATGGCCGCCGCTCAAAATTATGATAACTACATTATGAATATCGTATCCGAGGTTCTCGAGGGTGCAGAGAACGATTTTGTGGTAATTTTTCAAATCCAAAATGGCCGCCGCACAAAATTATGATTTCAGCAATATGGATATCGTATACAAGGTTCTCGAGGGTGTAGAGAACGATTTTGGGATCATTTTTAAATCCGAGATGGCCGCCGCGCAAAATTATGATTTCAGCAATATGGATATCGTGTCCGAGGTTCTCGAGGGTGCAGAGAACGATTTTGTGATAATTTTTCAAATCCATGATAGCCACCGCACAAAATTATGATTTCAGCAATATGGATATCGTGTCCGAGATTCTCGAGGCTGTAGAGGACGATTTTGTGATCATTTTTGAAAACCAAGATGGCCGCCGCTCAAAATTATGATTACTACATTATGAATATCGTATCCGAGGTTCTCGAGGGTGCAGAGAACGATTTTGTGGTAATTTTTTAAATCCAAAATGGCCGCCGCACAAAATTATGATTTCAGCAATATGGATATCGAGTCCGAGGTTCTCGAGGGTGCAGAAAACGATTTTGGGATCATTTTTGAAATCCAAGAGGGCTGCCGCACACAATATAGTTTTCAGCAATATGGATATCGTGTCCGAGGTTCTCGAGGGTGCAGAGAACGATTATGGGATCATTTTTAAATCCGAGATGGCCGCCGCGCAAAATTATGATTTCAGCAATATGGATATCGAGTCCGAGGTTCTCGAGGATGCAGAAAACGATTTTGGGATCATTTTAGAAATCCAAGAGGGCTGCCGCACACAATTATGTTTTCAGCAATATGGATATCGTGTCCGAGGTTCTAAAGGGTGCAAAGAACGATTTTGTGATTATATTTGAAATCCAAGATGGCCGCAGCACAAAACTATGATTTCAGCAATATGGATATCGTGTCCGAGGTTCTCGAGGATGCAGAGAACAATTTCGGGATCATTTTTAAATACGAGATGGCCGCCGCGCAAAATTATGATTTCAGCAATATGGATATCGTGTCCGAGATTCTCGAGGCTGTAGAGGACGATTTTGTGATCATTTTTGAAAACCAAGATGGCCGCCGCTCAAAATTATGATAACTACATTATGAATATCGTATCCGAGGTTCTCGAGGGTGCAGAGAACGATTTTGTGGTAATTTTTCAAATCCAAAATGGCCGCCGCACAAAATTATGATTTCAGCAATATGGATATCGTATACAAGGTTCTCGAGGGTGTAGAGAACGATTTTGGGATCATTTTTAAATCCGAGATGGCCGCCGCGCAAAATTATGATTTCAGCAATATGGATATCGAGTCCGAGGTTCTCGAGGGTGCAGAAAACGATTTTGGGATCATTATTGAAATCCAAGAGGGCTGCCGCACACAATTATGTTTTCAACAATATGGATATCGTGTCCGTGGTTCTCAAGGGTGCAGAAAACGATTTTGTGATTATATTTGAAATCCAAGATGGCCGCCGCACTAAACTATGATTTCAGCAATATGGATATCGTGTCTGAGGTTCTCGAGGATGCAGAGAACAATTTCGGGATCATTTTTAAATCCGAGATGGCCGCCGCGCAAAATTATGATTTCACTAATATGGGTATCGTGCCCAAGGTTCTGGAGGGTGCAGAGAACAATTCTGTGATCATTTTTGAAATCCAAGAGGGCTGCTGCACACAATTGTGTTTTCAGCAATATGGATATCGTGTCCGAGGTTCTCGAGGGTGCAGAGAACGATTTTGTGGTAATTTTTCAAATCCAAAATGGCCGCCGCACAAAATTATGATTTCAGCAATATGGATATCGTATACAAGGTTCTCGAGGGTGTAGAGAACGATTTTGGGATCATTTTAGAAATCCAAGAGGGCTGCCGCACACAATTATGTTTTCAGCAATATGGATATCGTGTCCGAGGTTCTAAAGGGTGCAAAGAACGATTTTGTGATTATATTTGAAATCCAAGATGGCCGCAGCGCAAAACTATGATTTCAGCAATATGTATATCGTGTCCGAGGTTCTCGAGGATGCAGAGAACAATTTCGGGATCATTTTTAAATCCGAGATGACCGCCGCGCAAAATTATGATTTCAGCAATATGGATATCGTGTCCAAGGTTCTGGAGGATGCAGAGAACAATTTCGGGATCATTTTTAAATCCGAGATGGCCGCCGCGCAAAATTATGATTTCAGCAATATGGATATCGTGTCCGAGATTCTCGAGGCTGTAGAGGACGATTTTGTGATCATTTTTGAAAACCAAGTTGGCCGCCGCTCAAAATTATGATTACTATATTATGAATATCGTATCCGAGGTTCTCGAGGGTGCAGAGAACGATTTTGTGGTAATTTTTCAAATCCAAAATGGCCGCCGCACAAAATTATGATTTCAGCAATATGGATATCGTATACAAGGTTCTCGAGGGTGTAGAGAACGATTTTGGGATCATTTTTAAATCCGAGATGGCCGCCGCGCAAAATTATGATTTAAGCAATATGGATATCGTGTCCTAGGTTCTCGAGGGTGCAGAGAAAAATATTGTGAATAATTTTGAAATCCAAGAGGGCTGCCGCACACAATTATGTTTTCAGCAATATGGATATCGTGTCCGAGGTACTCGAAGGTGCAGAGAACGATTTTGTGATAATTTTTCAAATCCAAAATGGGCGCCGCACAAAATTTTGATTTCAGCAATATAGATATCATATACAAAATCTCGAGGGTGCAGAGATCGATTTTCGGATCATTTTTAAATCCGAAATGGCCGCCGCGCAAAATTGTGATAACAACAATATGGGTATCGTATCCGAGGTTCTCGAGGGTGCAGAGAACGATTTTGTGATCATTTTTCAAATCCAAAATGGCAGCCGCACAAAATTATAATTTCAGCAATATGGATATCGTATCCATGGTTCTCGAGGGTGCAAAGAACAATTTTGGGATCATTTTTGAAAATCAAGTTGGCCGCCGAGCAAAATTATGGTGACAACATTATGGGTATCATTTCCGACGTTCTCGAAGGTGCAGAGAACGATTGTTGGATCATATTTGAAATTCAAGATGGCTGCCGAACACAATTATGTTTGCAGCAATATGGATATCGTATACAAGGTTCTCGAGGGTGCAGAGAACGATTTTGGGATCATTTTTGAAAATCAAGTTGGACGCCGAGCAAAATTATGGTGACAACATTATGGGTATCATATCCAACGTTCTCGAAGGTGCAGAGAAAGATTGTGGGATCACATTTGAAATTGAAGATGGCTGCCGAACACAATTATGTTTTCAGCAATATGGATATCGTGTCCGAGGTTCTCGAGGGTGCAGAGAACGATTTTGCGATCATTTTTGAAATCCAAGATGGCCACCACACAAAATTATAATTTCAGCAATATGGATATTGTGTCCGAGGTTCTCGAAGGTGCAGAGAACGATTTTGTAATCATTTTTGAAAACCGAGATAGCCGCCGCGCAAAACTATGATAACAACAATATGTGTATCGTATCCGAGGCTCTCGTGGATGCAGAGAACGATTCTGTAATGATTTTTGAAATCGAAGATGGCAACCGCACAAATCTATGATGTCAGCAATATGGATATCGTGTACGAGGCTTACGAAGGTGCAGAGAACAACTTTGGGATCATTTTTAAATCCGAGATGGCCGCCGCGCAAAATTATGATTTCAGCAATATGGATATCGTGTCCGAGGTTCTCAAGGGTGCAGAGAACGATTTTGTAATCATTTTTGAAAACCGAGATAGCCGCCACACAAAACTATGATAACAACAGTATGGGTATCGTATCCGAGGCTCTTGTGGATGCAGAGAACGATCCTGTAATCATTTTTGAAATCGAAGATGGCAACCGCACAAATCTATGATGTCAGCAATATGGATATCGTGTCCCAAGTTCTCAAAGGTGCAGAGAACAATTTTGGGATCATTTATAAATCCAAGATGGCCGCCGCGCAAAATTATGATTTCAGCAATATGGATATCGTGTCCGAGATTCTCGAGGATGTAGAGGACGATTTTGTGATCATTTATGAAATCCAAGATGGCTGCCGCACACAATTATGTTTTCAGCAATATGGATATCGTGTCCGAGGTTCTCGAGGATGCAGAGAACAATTTTGGGATCATTTATAAATCCGAGATGGCCGCCGCGCAAAATTATGATTTCAGCAATAGAGATATCGTGTCCAAGGTTCTCGAGGGTGCAGAGAACAATTCTGTGATTATTTTTGAAATCCAAGAGGGCTGCCGCACACAATTGAATTTTCAGCAATATGGATATCGTGTCCGAGGTTCTCGAGGGTGCAGAGAACGATTTTGTGATAATTTTTCAAATCTATGATAGCCACCGCACAAAATTATGATTTCAGCAATATGGATATCGTGTCCGAGATTCTCGAGGCTGTAGAGAACGATTTTGTGATCATTTTTGAAAACCAAGATGGCCGCCGCTCAAAATTATGATTACTACATTATGAATATCGTATCCGAGGTTCTCGAGGGTGCAGAGAACGATTTTGTGGTAATTTTTTAAATCCAAAATGGCCGCCGCACAAAATAATGATTTCAGCAATATGGATATCGAGTCCGAGGTTCTCGAGGGTGCAGAAAACGATTTTGGGATCATTTTTGAAATCCAAGAGGGCTGCCGCACACAATTATGTTTTCAGCAATATGGATATCGTGTCCGAGGTTCTCGAGGGTGCAGAGAACGATTATGGGATCATTTTTAAATCCGAGATGGCCGCCGCGCAAAATTTTGATTCCAGCAATATGGATATCGAGTCCGAGGTTCTCGAGGGTGCAGAAAACGATTTTGGGATCATTTTAGAAATCCAAGAGGGCTGCCGCACACAATTATGTTTTCAGCAATATGGATATCGTGTCCGAGGTTCTAAAGGGTGCAAAGAACGATTTTGTGATTATATTTGAAATCCAAGATGGCCGCAGCGCAAAACTATGATTTCAGCAATATGTATATCGTGTCCGAGGTTCTCGAGGATGCAGAGAACAATTTCGGGATCATTTTTAAATCCGAGATGACCGCCGCGCAAAATTATGATTTCAGCAATATGGATATCGTGTCCAAGGTTCTGGAGGATGCAGAGAACAATTTCGGGATCATTTTTAAATCCGAGATGGCCGCCGCGCAAAATTATGATTTCAGCAATATGGATATCGTGTCCGAGATTCTCGAGGCTGTAGAGGACGATTTTGTGATCATTTTTGAAAACCAAGTTGGCCGCCGCTCAAAATTATGATTACTATATTATGAATATCGTATCCGAGGTTCTCGAGGGTGCAGAGAACGATTTTGTGGTAATTTTTCAAATCCAAAATGGCCGCCGCACAAAATTATGATTTCAGCAATATGGATATCGTATACAAGGTTCTCGAGGGTGTAGAGAACGATTTTGGGATCATTTTTAAATCCGAGATGGCCGCCGCGCAAAATTATGATTTAAGCAATATGGATATCGTGTCCTAGGTTCTCGAGGGTGCAGAGAAAAATATTGTGAATAATTTTGAAATCCAAGAGGGCTGCCGCACACAATTATGTTTTCAGCAATATGGATATCGTGTCCGAGGTACTCGAAGGTGCAGAGAACGATTTTGTGATAATTTTTCAAATCCAAAATGGGCGCCGCACAAAATTTTGATTTCAGCAATATAGATATCATATACAAAATCTCGAGGGTGCAGAGATCGATTTTCGGATCATTTTTAAATCCGAAATGGCCGCCGCGCAAAATTGTGATAACAACAATATGGGTATCGTATCCGAGGTTCTCGAGGGTGCAGAGAACGATTTTGTGATCATTTTTCAAATCCAAAATGGCAGCCGCACAAAATTATAATTTCAGCAATATGGATATCGTATCCATGGTTCTCGAGGGTGCAAAGAACAATTTTGGGATCATTTTTGAAAATCAAGTTGGCCGCCGAGCAAAATTATGGTGACAACATTATGGGTATCATTTCCGACGTTCTCGAAGGTGCAGAGAACGATTGTTGGATCATATTTGAAATTCAAGATGGCTGCCGAACACAATTATGTTTGCAGCAATATGGATATCGTATACAAGGTTCTCGAGGGTGCAGAGAACGATTTTGGGATCATTTTTGAAAATCAAGTTGGACGCCGAGCAAAATTATGGTGACAACATTATGGGTATCATATCCAACGTTCTCGAAGGTGCAGAGAAAGATTGTGGGATCACATTTGAAATTGAAGATGGCTGCCGAACACAATTATGTTTTCAGCAATATGGATATCGTGTCCGAGGTTCTCGAGGGTGCAGAGAACGATTTTGCGATCATTTTTGAAATCCAAGATGGCCACCACACAAAATTATAATTTCAGCAATATGGATATTGTGTCCGAGGTTCTCGAAGGTGCAGAGAACGATTTTGTAATCATTTTTGAAAACCGAGATAGCCGCCGCGCAAAACTATGATAACAACAATATGTGTATCGTATCCGAGGCTCTCGTGGATGCAGAGAACGATTCTGTAATGATTTTTGAAATCGAAGATGGCAACCGCACAAATCTATGATGTCAGCAATATGGATATCGTGTACGAGGCTTACGAAGGTGCAGAGAACAACTTTGGGATCATTTTTAAATCCGAGATGGCCGCCGCGCAAAATTATGATTTCAGCAATATGGATATCGTGTCCGAGGTTCTCAAGGGTGCAGAGAACGATTTTGTAATCATTTTTGAAAACCGAGATAGCCGCCACACAAAACTATGATAACAACAGTATGGGTATCGTATCCGAGGCTCTTGTGGATGCAGAGAACGATCCTGTAATCATTTTTGAAATCGAAGATGGCAACCGCACAAATCTATGATGTCAGCAATATGGATATCGTGTCCCAAGTTCTCAAAGGTGCAGAGAACAATTTTGGGATCATTTATAAATCCAAGATGGCCGCCGCGCAAAATTATGATTTCAGCAATATGGATATCGTGTCCGAGATTCTCGAGGATGTAGAGGACGATTTTGTGATCATTTATGAAATCCAAGATGGCTGCCGCACACAATTATGTTTTCAGCAATATGGATATCGTGTCCGAGGTTCTCGAGGATGCAGAGAACAATTTTGGGATCATTTATAAATCCGAGATGGCCGCCGCGCAAAATTATGATTTCAGCAATAGAGATATCGTGTCCAAGGTTCTCGAGGGTGCAGAGAACAATTCTGTGATTATTTTTGAAATCCAAGAGGGCTGCCGCACACAATTGAATTTTCAGCAATATGGATATCGTGTCCGAGGTTCTCGAGGGTGCAGAGAACGATTTTGTGATAATTTTTCAAATCTATGATAGCCACCGCACAAAATTATGATTTCAGCAATATGGATATCGTGTCCGAGATTCTCGAGGCTGTAGAGAACGATTTTGTGATCATTTTTGAAAACCAAGATGGCCGCCGCTCAAAATTATGATTACTACATTATGAATATCGTATCCGAGGTTCTCGAGGGTGCAGAGAACGATTTTGTGGTAATTTTTTAAATCCAAAATGGCCGCCGCACAAAATAATGATTTCAGCAATATGGATATCGAGTCCGAGGTTCTCGAGGGTGCAGAAAACGATTTTGGGATCATTTTTGAAATCCAAGAGGGCTGCCGCACACAATTATGTTTTCAGCAATATGGATATCGTGTCCGAGGTTCTCGAGGGTGCAGAGAACGATTATGGGATCATTTTTAAATCCGAGATGGCCGCCGCGCAAAATTTTGATTTCAGCAATATGGATATCGAGTCCGAGGTTCTCGAGGGTGCAGAAAACGATTTTGGGATCATTTTAGAAATCCAAGAGGGCTGCCGCACACAATTATGTTTTCAGCAATATGGATATCGTGTCCGAGGTTCTAAAGGGTGCAAAGAACGATTTTGTGATTATATTTGAAATCCAAGATGGCCGCAGCGCAAAACTATGATTTCAGCAATATGTATATCGTGTCTGAGGTTCTCGAGGATGCAGAGAACAATTTCGGGATCATTTTTAAATCCGAGATGACCGCCGCGCAAAATTATGATTTCAGCAATATGGATATCGTGTCCAAGGTTCTGGAGGATGCAGAGAACAATTTCGGGATCATTTTTAAATCCGAGATGGCCGCCGCGCAAAATTATGATTTCAGCAATATGGATATCGTGTCCGAGATTCTCGAGGCTGTAGAGGACGATTTTGTGATCATTTTTGAAAACCAAGTTGGCCGCCGCTCAAAATTATGATTACTATATTATGAATATCGTATCCGAGGTTCTCGAGGGTGCAGAGAACGATTTTGTGGTAATTTTTCAAATCCAAAATGGCCGCCGCACAAAATTATGATTTCAGCAATATGGATATCGTATACAAGGTTCTCGAGGGTGTAGAGAACGATTTTGGGATCATTTTTAAATCCGAGATGGCCGCCGCGCAAACTTATGATTTCAGCAATATGGATATCGAGTCCGAGGTTCTCGAGGGTGCATGGAACGATTTTGGGATCATTTTTGAAATCCAAGAGGGCTGCCGCACACCTATATGTTTTCAGCAATATGGATATCGTGTCCCAAGTTCTCAAAGGTGCAGAGAACAATTTTGGGATCATTTATAAATCCAAGATGGCCGCCGCGCAAAATTATGATTTCAGCAATATGGATATCGTGTCCGAGATTCTCGAGGATGTAGAGGACGATTTTGTGATCATTTTTGAAATCCAAGATGGCTGCCGCACACAATTATGTTTTCAGCAATATGGATATCGTGTCCGAGGTTCTCGAGGATGCAGAGAACAATTTTGGGATCATTTATAAATCCGAGATGGCCGCCGCGCAAAATTATGATTTCAGCAATATAGATATCGTGTCCAAGGTTCTCGAGGGTGCAGAGAACAATTCTGTGATTATTTTTGAAATCCAAGAGAGCTGCCGCACACAATTGTGTTTTCAGCAATATGGATATCGTGTCCGAGGTTCTCGAGGGTGCAGAGAACGATTTTGTGATAATTTTTCAAATCCATGATAGCCACCGCACAAAATTATGATTTCAGCAATATGGATATCGTGTCCGAGATTCTCGAGGCTGTAGAGGACGATTTTGTGATCATTTTTGAAAAACCAAGATGGCCGCCGCTCAAAATTATGATTACTACATTATGAATATCGTATCTGAGGTTCTCGAGGGTGCAGAGAACGATTTTGTGGTAATTTTTTAAATCCAAAATGGCCGTCGCACAAAATTATGATTTCAGCAATATGGATATCGAGTCCGAGGTTCTCGAGGGTGCAGAAAACGATTTTGGGATCATTTTTGAAATCCAAGAGGGCTGCCGCACACAATTATGTTTTCAGCAATATGGATATCGTGTCCGAGGTTCTCGAGGGTGCAGAGAACGATTATGGGATCATTTTTAAATCCGAGATGGCCGCCGCGCAAAATTATGATTTCAGCAATATGGATATCGAGTCCGAGGTTCTCGAGGGTGCAGAAAACGATTTTGGGATCATTTTAGAAATCCAAGAGGGCTGCCGCACACAATTATGTTTTCAGCAATATGGATATCGTGTCCGAGGTTCTAAAGGGTGCAAAGAACGATTTTGTGATTATATTTGAAATCCAAGATGGCCGCAGCACAAAACTATGATTTCAGCAATATGGATATCGTGTCCGAGGTTCTCGAGGATGCAGAGAACAATTTCGGGATCATTTTTAAATCCGAGATGGCCGCCGCGCAAAATTATGATTTCAGCAATATGGATATCGTGTCCAAGGTTCTGGAGGATGCAGAGAACAATTTCGGGATCATTTTTAAATCCGAGATGGCCGCCGCGCAAAATTATGATTTCAGCAATATGGATATCGTGTCCGAGATTCTCGAGGCTGTAGAGGACGATTTTGTGATCATTTTTGAAAACCAAGATGGACGCCGCTCAAAATTATGATTACTACATTATGAATATCGTATCCGAGGTTCTCGAGGGTGCAGAGAACGATTTTGTGGTAATTTTTCAAATCCAAAATGGCCGCCGCACAAAATTATGATTTCAGCAATATGGATATCGTATACAAGGTTCTCGAGGGTGTAGAGAACGATTTTGGGATCATTTTTAAATCCGAGATGGCCGCCGCGCAAAATTATGATTTCAGCAATATGGATATCGAGTCCGAGGTTCTCGATGGTGCAGAAAACGATTTTGGGATCATTATTGAAATCCAAGAGGGCTGCAGCACACAATTATGTTTTCAACAATATGGATATCGTGTCCGAGGTTCTCAAGGGTGCAGAAAACGATTTTGTGATTATATTTGAAATCCAAGATGGCCGCCGCACTAAACTATGATTTCAGCAATATGGATATCGTGTCCGAGGTTCTCGAGGATGCAGAGAACAATTTCGGGATCATTTTTAAATCCGAGTAGCCGCCGCGCAAAATTATGATTTCACTAATATGGGTATCGTGCCCAAGGTTCTGGAGGGTGCAGAGAACAATTCTGTGATCATTTTTGAAATCCAAGAGGGCTGCCGCACACAATTGTGTTTTCAGCAATATGGATATCGTGTCCGAGGTTCTCGAGGGTGCAGAGAACGATTTTGGTATCATTTTTGAAAACGAAGATGGCCACCGCACAAAATTATGATTACAACATTATGGGTATCGTATCCGAGGTTCTCGAAGGTGCAGAGAATGATTTTGGGAACAGTTTTGAAATCCAAGATGGTAGCCGCGCAAAATTATGATGTAAGCAATATGGATATCGTGTCCGAATTTCTCGAGGGTGCAGAGAACGATTTTGTGATCATTTTTGAAATACGAGAGGGCTGCCGCACACAATTATGTTTTCAGTAATATGGATATCGTGTCCGAGGTTCTCAAGGGTGCAGAGAACGATTTTGTGATCATAATTGAAATCAGAGATGGCCGCCGCACAAAAATTATGATAACAACAATATGGGTATCGTATCCGAGGCATTCAAGGGTGCAGAGAACGATTTTAGGATTATTTTTGTAATCCAAGATGGCCGCCGCACAAAATTATGATTTCAGCAATATGGATATCGTGTCCGAGATTCTCGAGGCTGTAGAGGACGATTTTGTGATCATTTTTGAAAACCAAGATGGCCGCCGCTCAAAATTATGATAACTACATTATGAATATCGTATCCGAGGTTCTCGAGGGTGCAGAGAACGATTTTGTGATTATATTTGAAATCCAAGATGGCCGCCGCACAAAACTATGATTTCAGCAATATGGATATCGTGTCCGAGGTTCTCGAGGATGCAGAGAACAATTTCGGGATAATTTATAAATCCGAGATGGCCGCCGCGCAAAATTATGATTTCAGCAATATGGATATCGTGTCCAAGGTTCTCGAGGGTGCAGAGAACAATTCTGTGATCATTTTTGAAATCCAAGAGGGCTGCCGCACACAATTGTGTTTTCAGCAATATGGATATCGTGTCCGAGGTTCTCGAGGGTGCAGAGAACGATTTTCGTATCAGTTTTGAAAACGAAGATGGCCACCGCACAAAATTATGATAAAAACATTATGGGTATCGTATCCGAGGTTCTCGAAGGTGCAGAGAATGATTTTGGGAACATTTTTGAAATCCAAGATGGCAGCCGCGCAAAATTATGATTTAAGCAATATGGATTTCGTGTCCTAGGTTCTCGAGGGTACAGAGAACAATATTGTGATTAATTTTGAAATCCAAGAGGGCTGCCGCACACAATTATGTTTTCAGCAATATGGATATCGTGTCCGAGGTTCTCGAAGGTACAGAGAACGATTTTGTAATCATTTTTGAAACTCGAGATGGCCGCCGCGCAAAACTATGATAAAAACAATATTGGTATCGTATCCGAGAATCTCGTGGGTACAGAGAATGATTTTGGGATCATTTTTGAAATCCAAGAGGGCTGCCGCACAAAACTATGATTTCAGCAATATGGATATCGTGTCCGAGGTTCTCGAGGATGCAGAGAACAATTTCGGGATCATTTTGAAATCCGAGATGGCCGCCGCACACGTTTATGTTTTCAGCAATATGGATATCGTGTCCGAGGTTCTCGAAGGTACAGAGAACGATATTGTAATCATTTTTGAAACTCGAGATGGCCGCCGCATAAAACTATGATAAAAACAATATGGGAATCGTATCCGAGAATCTCGTGGGTACAGAGAACGCTTTTGTAATCATTTTTGAAAATCGAGATGGCCGCCGCGCAAAACTATGATAAAAACAATATGGGTATCGTATCCGAGGCTCTTGTGGGTACAGAGAACGATTTTGTAATCATTTTTGAAATCCAAAATGGCAGCCGCGCAAAATTATGATTTCAGCAATATGGATATCGTGTCCGAGGTTCTCGAGGGTGCAGAGAACGATTTTGTGATCATTTTTGAAATACGAGAGGGCTGCCGCACACAATTATGTTTTCAGTAATATGGATATCGTGTCCGAGATTCTCGAGGGTGCAAAGAATGATTTGGTGATAATTTTTAAAATCCATGATGGCCGCCGCACAAAATTATGATAAAAACAATATGGTAATCGTATCCGAGGCTCTCGTGGGTACAGAGAATGATTCTGTAATCATTTTTGAAATCCAAGATGGCTGCCACACACAATTATGTTTTCAGCAATATGGATGTCGTGTCCGAGGTTCACGAGGGTGCAGAGAACGATTTTGGGATCATTTTTGAAAACCGAGATGGCCACCGCACAAAATTATGATTACAACATTATGGGTATCGTATCCAGGTTCTCGAAGGTGCAGAGAATGATTTTGGGATCATTTTTCAAATCCAAGAAGGCCGCCTCACAAAATTATGATTTCAGCAATATGGATATCGTGTCCGAGATTCTCGAGGGTGCAGAGAATGATATTGGGATCATTTTTGAAATCCAAGATGGCCGCCGCGCAAAATTATGATGACAACATTATGGGTATCGTATCCGAGGCTCTCAAGGGGGCAGAGAACGATTTTGTGATCATTTTTCAAATCGAAGATGAACGCCGCACAAAATTATGATTTCAGCAATATGTATATCGTGTCTGAGATTCTCGAGGGTGCAGAGAATGATATTGGGATCATTTTTGATATCCAAGATGGCCGCCGCGCAAAATTATGATGACAACATTATGGGTATCGTATTCAGGTTCTCGAGGGTGCAGAGAACAATTTCGTGATCATATTTTAAATCCAAGATGGCCGCCGCACAAAATTATGATTTCAGCAATATGGATATCGAGTCCGAGGTTCTCGAGGGTGCAGAGAATGATTTTGGGATCATTTTTGAAATCCAAGAGGGCTGCCGCACAAAACTGTGATTTCAGCAATATGGATATCGTGTCCGAGGTTCTCGAGGGTGCAGAGAATGATATTGGGAACATTTTTGAAATCCAAGATGGCCGCCGTGCAAAATTATGATGGCAACATTATGGGTATCGTATTCAGGTTCTCGAGGGTGCAGAGAACAATTTTGTGATCATATTTTAAATCCAAGATGGCCGCCGCACAAAATTATGATTTCAGCAATATGGATATCGTACCCGAGGTTCTCGAGGGTGCAGAGAACGATTTGGTGATCATTTTTCAAATCCAAGATGAACGCCGCGCAAAATTATTATTTAAGCAATATGGATATCGTGTCCGAGATTCTCGAGGCTGTAGAGGACGATTTTGTGATCATTTTTGAAAACCAAGATGGCCGCCACTCAAAATTATGATTACTACATTATGAATATCGTATCCGAGGTTCTCGAGGGTGCAGAGAATGATTTTGTGATAATTTTTCAAATCCAAAATGGCCGCCGCACAAAATTATGATTTCAGCAATATGGATATCGTATACAAGGTTCTCGAGGGTGCAGAGATCGATTTTGGGATCATTTTTAAATCCGAGATGGCCGCCGCGCAAAATTATGATTTCAGCAATATGGATATCGAGTCCGAGGTTCTCGAGGGTGCAGAGAACGATTTTGGGATCATTTTTGAAATCCAAGAGGGCTGCCGCACAAAACTATGATGACAACATTATGGGTATCGTATCCGAGGCTCTCAAGGGGGCAGAGATCGATTTTGTGATCATTTTTCAAATCCAAGATGAACGCCGCACAAAATTATGATTTCAGCAATATGTATATCGTGTCTGAGATTCTCGAGGGTGCAGAGAATGATATTGGGATCATTTTTGAAATCCAAGATGGCCGCCGCGCAAAATTATGATGACAACATTATGGGTATCGTATTCAGGTTCTCGAGGGTGCAGAGAACAATTTCGTGATCATATTTTAAATCCAAGATGGCCGCCGCACAAAATTATGATTTCAGCAATATGGATATCGTACCCGAGGTTCTCGAGGGTGCAGAGAACGATTTGGTGATTATTTTTCAAACCCAAGATGAACGCCGCACACAATTATGATTTTAGCACTATGGATATCGTGTCCGAGATTCTCGAGGGTGCAGAGAATGATATTGGGATCATTTTTGAAATCCAAGATGGCCGCCGTGCAAGATTATGATGGCAACATTATGGGTATCGTATTCAGGTTCTCGAGGGTGCAGAGAACAATTTTGTGATCATATTTTAAATCCAAGATGGCCGCCGCACAAAATTATGATTTCAGCAATATGGATATCGTACCCGAGGTTCTCGAGGGTGCAGAGAACGATTTGGTGATCATTTTTCAAATCCAAGATGAACGCCGCGCAAAATTATTATTTAAGCAATATGGATATCGTGTCCGAGATTCTCGAGGCTATAGAGGACGATTTTGTGATCATTTTTGAAAACCAAGATGGCCGCCACTCAAAATTATGATTACTACATTATGAATATCGTATCCGAGGTTCTCGAGGGTGCAGAGAATGATTTTGTGATAATTTTTCAAATCCAAAATGGCCGCCGCACAAAATTATGATTTCAGCAATATGGATATCGTATACAAGGTTCTCGAGGGTGCAGAGATCGATTTTGGGATCATTTTTAAATCCGAGATGGCCGCCGCGCAAAATTATGATTTCAGCAATATGGATATCGAGTCCGAGGTTCTCGAGGGTGCAGAGAACGATTTTGGGATCATTTTTGAAATCCAAGAGGGCTGCCGCACAAAACTATGATTTCAGCAATATGGATATCGTGTCCAAGATTCTCGAGGCTGTAGAGGACGATTTTGTGATCATTTTTGAAAACCAAGATGGCCGCCACTCAAAATTATGATTACTACATTATGAATATCGTATCCGAGGTTCTCGAGGGTGCAGAGAATGATTTTGTGATAATTTTTCAAATCCAAAATGGCCGCCGCACAAAATTATGATTTCAGCAATATGGATATCGTATACAAGGTTCTCGAGGGTGCAGAGATCGATTTTGGGATCATTTTTAAATCCGAGATGGCCGCCGCGCAAAATTATGATTTCAGCAATATGGATATCGAGTCCGAGGTTCTCGAGGGTGCAGAGAACGATTTTGGGATCATTTTTGAAATCCAAGAGGGCTGCCGCACAAAACTATGATTTCAGCAATATGGATATCGTGTCCGAGGTTCTCGAGGATGCAGAGAACAATTTCGGGATCATTTTGAAATCCGAGATGGCCGCCGCGCAAAATTATGATTTCAGCAATATGGATATCGTGTCCAAGGTTCTCGAAGGTGCAGAGAATGATTTTGGGAACATTTTTGAAATCCAAGATGGCAGCCGCGCAAAATTATGATTTAAGCAATATGGATATCGTGTCCGAGGTTCTCAAGTGTGTAGAGAACGATTTTGTAATCATTTTTGAAAACCGAGAGAGCCACCGCGCAAAACTATCATAACAACAATATGGGTATCGTATCTGAGGCTCTCGTGGATGCAGAGAACGATCCTGTAACCATTTTTGAAATCGAAGATGGCAACCGCACAAATCTATGATGTCAGCAATATGGATATCGTGTCACAGGTTATCAAAGGTGCAGAGAACAATTTTGGGATCATTTATAAATCCAAGATGGCCGCCGCGCAAAATTCTGATTTCAGCAATATGGATATCGTGTCCGAGATTCTCGAGGATGTAGAGGACGATTTTGTGATCATTTTTGAAATCCAAGATGGCTGCCGCACACAATTAAGTTTTCAGCAATATGGATATCGTGTCCGAGGTTCTCGAGGATGCAGAGAACAATTTTGGTATCATTTTTAAATCCGAGATGGCCGCCGCGTAAAATTATGATTTCAGCAATATAGATATCGTGTCCAAGGTTCTCGAGGGTGCAGAGAACAATTCTGTGATTATTTTTGAAATCCAAGAGGGCTGCCGCACACAATTGTGTTTTCAGCAATATGGATATCGTGTCCGAGGTTCTCGAGGGTGCAGAGAACGATTTTGTGATCATTTTTCAAATCCATGATGGCCACCGCACAAAATTATGATTTCAGCAATATAGATATCGTGTCTGAGATTCTCAAGGCTGTAGAGGACGATTTTGCGATCATTTTTGAAAACCAGGATGGCCGCCGCCCAAAATTATGATTACTACATCATGAATATCGTATCCGAGGTTCTCGAGGGTGCAGAGAACGATTTTGTGGTAATTTTTCAAATCCAAAATGGCCGCCGTACAAAATTATCATTTCAGCAATATAGATATCGTGTCCAAGGTTCTCGAGGGTGCAGAGAACAATTCTGTGATCATTTTGAAATCCAAGAGGGCTGCCGCACACAATTGTGTTTTCAGCAATATGGATATCGTGTCCGAGGTTCTCGAGGGTGCAGAGAACGATTCTGATATCATTTTTGAAAACGAAGATTGCCACCGCACAAAATTTTGATTACTACATTATGGGTATCGTATCCGAGGTTTTCGAAGGTGCAGAGAATGATTTTGGGAATATTTTTGAAATCCAAGATGGCAGCCGCGTAAAATTATGATTTAAGCAATATGGATATCGTGTCCTAGGTTCTCGAGGGTGCAGAGAAAAATATTGTGAATAATTTTGAAATCCAAGAGGGCTGCCGCACACAATTATGTTTTCAGCAATATGGATATCGTGTCCGAGGTACTCGAAGGTGCAGAGAACGATTTTGTGATAATTTTTCAAATCCAAAATGGCCGCCGCACAAAATTTTGATTTCAGCAATATGGATATCATATACAAAATCTCGAGGGTGCAGAGATCGATTTTCGGATCATTTTTAAATCCGAAATGGCCGCCGCGCAAAATTATGATTTCAGCAATATGGATATCGAGTCCGAGGTTCTCGAGGGTGCAGAGAATGATTTTGGGATCATTTTTGAAATCCAAGAGGGCTGCCGCACAAAACTATGATTTCAGCAATATGGATATCGTGTCCGTGGTTCTCGAGGATGCAGAGAACAATTTCGGGATCATTTTGAAATCCGAGATGGCCGCCGCACACGTTTATGTTTTCAGCAATATGGATATCGTGTTGAGGTTCTCGAAGGTACAGAGAACGATATTGTAATCATTTTTGAAACTCGAGATGGCCGCCGCATAAAACTATGATAAAAACAATATGGGAATCGTATCCGAGAATCTCGTGGGTACAGAGAACGCTTTTGTAATCATTTTTGAAAATCGAGATGGCCGCCGCGCAAAACTATGATAAAAACAATATGGGTATCGTATCCGAGGCTCTTGTGGGTACAGAGAACGATTTTGTAATCATTTTTGAAATCCAAAATGGCAGCCGCGCAAAATTATGATTTCAGCAATATGGATATCGTGTCCGAGGTTCTCGAGGGTGCAGAGAACGATTTTGTGATCATTTTTGAAATACGAGAGGGCTGCCGCACACAATTATGTTTTCAGTAATATGGATATCGTGTCCGAGATTCTCGAGGGTGCAAAGAATGATTTGGTGATAATTTTTAAAATCCATGATGGCCGCCGCACAAAATTATGATAAAAACAATATGGGAATCGTATCCGAGGCTCTCGTGGGTACAGAGAATGATTCTGTAATCATTTTTGAAATCCAAGATGGCTGCCACACACAATTATGTTTTCAGCAATATGGATGTCGTGTCCGAGGTTCACGAGGGTGCAGAGAACGATTTTGGGATCATTTTTGAAAACCGAGATGGCCACCGCACAAAATTATGATTACAACATTATGGGTATCGTATCCGAGGTTCTCGAAGGTGCAGAGAATGATTTTGGGATCATTTTTCAAATCCAAGAAGGCCGCCTCACAAAATTATGATTTCAGCAATATGGATATCGTTTCCGAGATTCTCGAGGGTGCAGAGAATGATATTGGGATCATTTTTGAAATCCAAGATGGCCGCCGCGCAAAATTATGATGACAACATTATGGGTATCGTATCCGAGGCTCTCAAGGGGGCAGAGAACGATTTTGTGATCATTTTTCAAATCGAAGATGAACGCCGCACAAAATTATGATTTCAGCAATATGTATATCGTGTCTGAGATTCTCGAGGGTGCAGAGAATGATATTGGGATCATTTTTGATATCCAAGATGGCCGCCGCGCAAAATTATGATGACAACATTATGGGTATCGTATTCAGGTTCTCGAGGGTGCAGAGAACAATTTCGTGATCATATTTTAAATCCAAGATGGCCGCCGTACAAAATTATGATTTCAGCAATATGGATATCGAGTCCGAGGTTCTCGAGGGTGCAGAGAATGATTTTGGGATCATTTTTGAAATCCAAGAGGGCTGCCGCACAAAACTGTGATTTCAGCAATATGGATATCGTGTCCGAGGTTCTCGAGGGTGCAGAGAATGATATTGGGAACATTTTTGAAATCCAAGATGGCCGCCGTGCAAAATTATGATGGCAACATTATGGGTATCGTATTCAGGTTCTCGAGGGTGCAGAGAACAATTTTGTGATCATATTTTAAATCCGAGATGGCCGCCGCACAAAATTATGATTTCAGCAATATGGATATCGTACCCGAGGTTCTCGAGGGTGCAGAGAACGATTTGGTGATCATTTTTCAAATCCAAGATGAACGCCGCGCAAAATTATTATTTAAGCAATATGGATATCGTGTCCGAGATTCTCGAGGCTGTAGAGGACGATTTTGTGATCATTTTTGAAAACCAAGATGGCCGCCACTCAAAATTATGATTACTACATTATGAATATCGTATCCGAGGTTCTCGAGGGTGCAGAGAATGATTTTGTGATAATTTTTCAAATCCAAAATGGCCGCCGCACAAAATTATGATTTCAGCAATATGGATATCGTATACAAGGTTCTCGAGGGTGCAGAGATCGATTTTGGGATCATTTTTAAATCCGAGATGGCCGCCGCGCAAAATTATGATTTCAGCAATATGGATATCGAGTCCGAGGTTCTCGAGGGTGCAGAGAACGATTTTGGGATCATTTTTGAAATCCAAGAGGGCTGCCGCACAAAACTATGATGACAACATTATGGGTATCGTATCCGAGGCTCTCAAGGGGGCAGAGATCGATTTTGTGATCATTTTTCAAATCCAAGATGAACGCCGCACAAAATTATGATTTCAGCAATATGTATATCGTGTCTGAGATTCTCGAGGGTGCAGAGAATGATATTGGGATCATTTTTGAAATCCAAGATGGCCGCCGCGCAAAATTATGATGACAACATTATGGGTATCGTATTCAGGTTCTCGAGGGTGCAGAGAACAATTTCGTGATCATATTTTAAATCCAAGATGGCCGCCGCACAAAATTATGATTTCAGCAATATGGATATCGTACCCGAGGTTCTCGAGGGTGCAGAGAACGATTTGGTGATTATTTTTCAAATCCAAGATGAACGCCGCACACAATTATGATTTTAGCACTATGGATATCGTGTCCGAGATTCTCGAGGGTGCAGAGAATGATATTGGGATCATTTTTGAAATCCAAGATGGCCGCCGTGCAAAATTATGATGGCAACATTATGGGTATCGTATTCAGGTTCTCGAGGGTGCAGAGAACAATTTTGTGATCATATTTTAAATCCAAGATGGCCGCCGCACAAAATTATGATTTCAGCAATATGGATATCGTACCCGAGGTTCTCGAGGGTGCAGAGAACGATTTGGTGATCATTTTTCAAATCCAAGAGGGCTGCCGCACAAAACTATGATTTCAGCAATATGGATATCGTGTCCGAGATTCTCGAGGCTGTAGAGGACGATTTTGTGATCATTTTTGAAAACCAAGATGGCCGCCACTCAAAATTATGATTACTACATTATGAATATCGTATCCGAGGTTCTCGAGGGTGCAGAGAATGATTTTGTGATAATTTTTCAAATCCAAAATGGCCGCCGCACAAAATTATGATTTCAGCAATATGGATACCGTATACAAGGTTCTCGAGGGTGCAGAGATCGATTTTGGGATCATTTTTAAATCCGAGATGGCCGCCGCGCAAAATTATGATTTCAGCAATATGGATATCGAGTCCGAGGTTCTCGAGGGTGCAGAGAACGATTTTGGGATCATTTTTGAAATCCAAGAGGGCTGCCGCACAAAACTATGATTTCAGCAATATGGATATCGTGTCCGAGGTTCTCGAGGATGCAGAGAACAATTTCGGGATCATTTTGAAATCCGAGATGGCCGCCGCGCAAAATTATGATTTCAGCAATATGGATATCGTGTCCAAGGTTCTCGAGGGTGCAGAGAACAATTCTGTGATCATTTTTGACATCCAAGAGGGCTGCCGCACACAATTGTGTTTTCAGCAATATGGATATCGTGTCCGAGGTTCTCGAGGGTGCGGAGAACGATTTTGGTATCATTTTTGAAAACGGAGATGGCCACCGCACAAAATTTTGATTACAACATTATGGGTATCGTATCCGAGGTTCTCGAAGGTGCAGAGAATGATTTTGGGAACATTTTTGAAATCCAAGATGGCAGCCGCGCAAAATTATGATTTAAGCAATATGGATATCGTGTCCTAGGTTCTCGAGGGTGCAGAGAACAATATTGTGATTAATTTTGAAATCCAAGAGGGCTGCCGCACAAAATTATGTTTTCAGCAATATGGATATCGTGTCCGAGGTTCTCGAAGGTGCAGAGAACGATTTTGTGATAATTTTTTAAATCCAAAATGGCCGGCGCACGAAATTATGATTTCAGCAATATGGATATCGTATACAAGGTTCTCGAGGGTGCAGAGATCGATTTTGGGATCATTTTTAAATCCGAGATGGCCGCCGCGCAAAATTATGATTTCAGCAATATGGATATCGAGACCGAGGTTCTTGAGGGTGCAGAGAACGATTTTGAGATCATTTTTGAAATCCAAGAGGGCTGCCGCA
This sequence comes from Leptidea sinapis, assembly GCF_905404315.1. Classification (NCBI taxonomy): domain Eukaryota; kingdom Metazoa; phylum Arthropoda; class Insecta; order Lepidoptera; family Pieridae; genus Leptidea; species Leptidea sinapis. Next base: position 14,474,123 of record NC_066281.1, read on the forward strand.
CACAATTATGTTTTCAGCAATATGGATATCGTGTCCGAGGTTCTCAAGGTTGCAGAGAACGATTTTGTGATTATATTTGAAATCCAAGATAGCCGCCGCACAAAACTATGATTTCAGCAATATGGATATCGTGTCCGAGGTTCTCGAGGATGCAGAGAACAATTTCGGGATCATTTTGAAATCCGAGATGGCCGCCGCGCATAATTATCATTTCAGCAATATAGATATCGTGTCCAAGGTTCTCGAGGGTGCAGAGAACAATTCTGTGATCATTTTGAAATCCAAGAGGGCTGCCGCACACAATTGTGTTTTCAGCAATATGGATATCGTGTCCGAGGTTCTCGAGGGTGCAGAGAACGATTCTGATATCATTTTTGAAAACGAAGATGGCCACCGCACAAAATTTTGATTACAACATTATGGGTGTCGTATCCGAGGTTTTCGAAGGTGCAGAGAATGATTTTGGGAACATTTTTGAAATCCAAGATGGCAGCCGCGTAAAATTATGATTTAAGCAATATGGATATCGTGTCCTAGGTTCTCGAGGGTGCAGAGAAAAATATTGTGAATAATTTTGAAATCCAAGAGGGCTGCCGCACACAATTATGTTTTCAGCAATATGGATATCGTGTCCGAGGTACTCGAAGGTGCAGAGAACGATTTTGTGATAATTTTTCAAATCCAAAATGGCCGCCGCACAAAATTTTGATTTCAGCAATATGGATATCGTATACAAAATCTCGAGGGCTCAGAGATCGATTTTCGGATCATTTTTAAATCCGAAATGGCCGCCGCGCAAAATTATGATTTCAGCAATATGGATATCGAGTCCGAGGTTCTCGAGGGTGCAGAGAATGATTTTGGGATCATTTTTGAAATCCAAGAGGGCTGCCGCACAAAACTATGATTTCAGCAATATGGATATCGTGTCCGAGGTTCTCGAGGATGCAGAGAACAATTTCGGGATCATTTTGAAATCCGAGATGGCCGCCGCACACGATTATGTTTTCAGCAATATGGATATCGTGTCCGAGGTTCTCCAAGGTACAGAGAACGATATTGTAATCATTTTTGAAACTCGAGATGGCCGCCGCGCAAAACTATGATAAAAACAATATGGGAATCGTATCCGAGAATCTCGTGGGTACAGAGAACGCTTTTGTAATCATTTTTGAAAATCGAGATGGCCGCCGCGCAAAACTATGATTAAAACAATATGGGTATCGTATCCGAGGCTCTTGTGGGTACAGAGAACGATTTTGTAATCATTTTTAAAATCCAACATGGCAGCCGCGCAAAATTTTGAATTCAGCAATATGGATATCGTGTCCGAGGTTCTCGAGGGTGCAGAGAACGATTTTGTGATCATTTTTGAAATACGAGAGGGCTGCCGCACACAATTATGTTTTCAGTAATATGGATATCGTGTCCGAGGTTCTCGAGGGTGCAGAGAATGATTTGGTGATAATTTTTAAAATCCAAGATGGCCGCCGCACAAAATTATGATAAAAACAATATGGGAATCGTATCCGAGGCTCTCGTGGGTACAGAGAATGATTCTGTAATCATTTTTGAAATCCACGATGGCTGCCACACACAATTATGTTTTCAGCAATATGGATGTCGTGTCCGAGGTTCACGAGGGTGCAGAGAACGAATTTGGGATAATTTTTGAAAACCGAGATGGCCACCGCACAAAATTATGATTACAACATTATGGGTATCGTATACGAGGTTCTCGAAGGTGCAGAGAATGATTTTGGGATCATTTTTCAAATCCAAGAAGGCCGCCTCACAAAATTATGATTTCAGCAATATGGATATCGTGTCCGAGATTCTCGAGGGTGCAGAGAATGATATTGGGATCATTTTTGAAATCCAAGATGGCCGCCGCGCAAAATTATGATGACAACATTATGGGTATCGTATTCAGGTTCTCGAGGGTGCAGAGAACAATTTCGTGATCATATTTTAAAGCCAAGATGGCCGCTGCACAAAATTATGATTTCAGCAATATGGATATCGAGTCCGAGGTTCTCGAGGGTGCAGAGAATGATTTTGGGATCATTTTTGAAATCCAAGAGGGCTGCCGCACAAAACTATGATTTCAGCAATATGGATATCGTGTCCGAGGTTCTCGAGGGTGCAGAGAATGATATTGGGATCATTTTTGAAATCCAAGATGGCCGCCGTGCAAAATTATGATGGCAACATTATGGGTATCGTATTCAGGTTCTCGAGGGTGCAGAGAACAATTTTGTGATCATATTTTAAATCCAAGATGGCCGCCGCACAAAATTATGATTTCAGCAATATGGATATCGTACCCGAGGTTCTCGAGGGTGCAGAGAATGATATTGGGATCATTTTTGAAATCCAAAATGGCCGCCGCGCAAAATTATGATGACAACATTATGGGTATCGTATTCAGGTTCTCGAGGGTGCAGAGAACGATTTTGGTATCATATTTGAAAACGGAGATGGCCACCGCACAAAATTTTGATTACAACATTATGGGTATCGTATCCGAGGTTCTCGAAGGTGCAGAGAATGATTTTGGGAACATTTTTGAAATCCAAGATGGCAGCCGCGCAAAATTATGATTTAAGCAATATGGATATTTTGTCCTAGGTTCTCGAGGATGCAGAGAACAATATTGTGATTAATTTTGAAATCCAAGAGGGCTGCCGCACACAATTATGTTTTCAGCAATATGGATATCGTGTCCGAGGTTCTCGAAGGTGCAGAGAACGATTTTGTGATAATTTTTCAAATCCAAAATGGCCGCCGCACAAAATTATGATTTCAGCAATATGGATATCGTATACAAGGTTCTCGAGGGTGCAGAGATCGATATTGGGATCATTTTTAAATCCGAGATGGCCGCCGCGCAAAAGTATGATTTCAGCAATATGGATATCGAGACCGAGGTTCTTGAGGGTGCAGAGAACGATTTTGAGATCATTTTTGAAATCCAAGAGGGCCACCGCACAAAATTTTGATTACAACATTATGGGTATCGTATCCGAGGTTCTCGAAGGTGCAGAGAATGATTTTGGGAACATTTTTGAAATCCAAGATGGCAGCCGCGCAAAATTATGATTTAAGCAATATGGATATCGTGTCCTAGGTTCTCGAGGGTGCAGAGAACAATTCTGTGATCATTTTGAAATCCAAGAGGGCTGCCGCACACAATTGTGTTTTCAGCAGTATGGATATCGTGTCCGAGGTTCTCGAAGGTACAGAGAACGATATTGTAATCATTTTTGAAACTCGAGATGGCCGCCGTGCAAAACTATGATAAAACAATATGGGAATCGTATCCGAGAATCTCGTGGGTACAGAGAACGATTTTGTAATAATTTTTGAAATTCGAGATGGCCGCCGCGCAAAACTATGATAAAAACAATATGGGTATCGTATCCGAGGCTCTCGTGGGTACAGAGAACGATTCTGTAATCATTATTGAAATCCAAGATGGCAGCCGCGCAAAATTATGATTTCAGCAATATAGATATCGTGTCCGAGGTTCTCGAGGGTGCAGAGAACGATTTTGTGATCATTTTTGAAATACGAGAGGGCTGCCGCACACAATTATGTTTTCAGTAATATGGATATCGTGTCCGAGGTTCTCAAGGGTGCAGAGAACGATTTTGCGATCATATTTGAAATCAAAGATGGCCGCCGCACAAAATTATGATAACAACAATATGGGTATCGTATCCGAGGTTCTCGAAGGTGCAGAGTATGATTTTGGGAACATTTTTCAAATCCAAGATGGCAGCCCCGCAAAATTATGATTTAAGCAATATGGATATCGTGTCCTAGGTTCTCGAGGGTGCAGAGAACGATTTTGAGATCATTTTTGAAATCCAAGAGGGCTGCCGCACACAATTATGTTTTCAGCAAAATGGATATCGTGTCCGAGGTTCTCAAGGGTGCAGAGAACGATTTTGTGATTATATTTGAAATCCAAGATAGCCGCCGCACAAAACTATGATTTCAGCAATATGGATATCGTGTCCAAGGTTCTCGAGGATGCAGAGAACAATTTCGGGATCATTTTGAAATCCGAGATGGCCGCCGCGCATAATTATGATTTCAGCAATATGGATATCGTGTCCAAGATTCTCGAGGGTGCAGAGAAGAATTCTGTGATCATTTTGAAATCCAAGAGGGCTGCCGCACACAATTGTGTTTTCAGCAATATGGATATCGTGTCCGAGGTTCTCGAAGGTACAGAGAACAATATTGTAATCATTTTTGAAACTCGAGATGGCCGCCGTGCAAAACTATGATAAAAACAATATGGGAATCGTATCCGAGAATCTCGTGGGTACAGAGAACAATTTTGTAATCATTTTTGAAAATCGAGATGGCCGCCGCGCAAAACTATGATAAAAACAATATGGGTATCGTATCCGAGGCTCTCGTGGGTACAGAGAACGATTCCGTAATCATTATTGAAATTCAAGATGGCAGCCCCGGAAAATTATGATTTCAGCAATATGGATATCGTGTCCGAGATTCTCGAGGGTGCAGAGAATGATATTGGGATCATTTTTGAAATCCAAGATGGCCGCGGCGCAAAATTATGATGACAACATTATGGGTATCGTATCCGAGGCTCTCAAGGGGGCAGAGACCGATTTTGTGATCATTTTTCAAATCCAAGATGAACGCCGCACAAAATTATGATTTCAGCAATATGTATATCGTGTCCGAGATTCTCGAGGGTGCAGAGAATGATATTGGGATCATTTTTGAAATCCAAGATGGCCGCCGCGCAAAATTATGATGACAACATTATGGGTATCGTATTCAGGTTCTCGAGGGTGCAGAGAACAATTTCGTGATCATATTTTAAATCCAAGATGGCAGCCGCACAAAATTATGATTTCAGCAATATGGATATCGTACCCGAGGTTCTCGAGGGTGCAGAGAACGATTTGGTGATTATTTTTCAAATCCAAGATGAACGCCGCACAAAATTATCATTTAAGCAATATGGATATCGCGTCCGAGATTCTCGAGGCTGTAGCGGACGATTTTGTGATCATTTTTGAAAACCAAGATGGCCGCCACTCAAAATTATGATTACTACATTATGAACATCGTATCCGAGGTTCTCGAGGGTGCAGAGAATGATTTTGTGATAATTTTTCAAATCCAAAATGGCCGCCGCACAAAATTATGATTTCAGCAATATGGATATCGTATACAAGGTTCTCGAGGGTGCAGAGATCGATTTTGGGATCATTTTTAAATCCGAGATGGCCGCCGCGGAAAATTATGATTTCAGCAATATGGATATCGAGTCCGAGGTTCTCGAGGGTGCAGAGAACGATTTTGGGATCATTTTTGAAATCCAAGAGGGCTGCCGCACAAAACTATGATTTCAGTAATATGGATATCGTGTCCGAGGTTCTCGAGGATGCAGAGAACAATTTCGGGATCATTTTGAAATCCGAGATGGCCGCCGCGCAAAATTATGATTTCAGCAATATGGATATCGTGTCCAAGGTTCTCGAGGGTGCAGAGAACAATTCTGTGATCATTTTTGACATCCAAGAGGGCTGCCACACACAATTGTGTTTTCAGCAATATGGATATCGTGTCCGAGGTTCTCAAGGGTGCAGAGAACGATTTTGGTATCATTTTTGAAAACGGAGATGGCCACCGCACAAAATTTTGATTACAATATTATGGGTATCGTATCCGAGGTTCTCGAAGGTGCAGAGAATGATTTTGGGAACATTTTTGAAATCCAAGATGGCAGCCGCGCAAAATTATGATGACAACATTATGGGTATCGTATTCAGGTTCTCGAGGGTGCAGAGAACAATTTCGTGATCATATTTTAAATCCAAGATGGCCGCCGCACAAAATGATGATTTCAGCAATATGGATATCGTACCCGAGATTCTCGAGGGTGCAGAGAACGATTTGGTGATTATTTTTCAAATCCAAGATGAACGCCGCGCAAAATTATTATTTAAGCAATATGGATATCGTGTCCGAGATTCTCGAGGCTGTAGAGAATGATTTTGTGATAATTTTTCAAATCCAAAATGGCCGCCGCACAAAATTATGATTTCAGCAATATGGATATCGTATACAAGGTTCTCGAGGGTGCAGAGATCGATTTTGGGATCATTTTTAAATCCGAGATGGCAGCCGCGCAAAATTATGATTTCAGCAATATGGATATCGAGTCCGAGGTTCTCGAGGGTGCAGAGAACGATTTTGGGATCATTTTTGAAATCCAAGATGGCAGCCGCGCAAAATAATGATGACAACATTATGGGTATCGTATTCAGGTTCTCGAGGGTGCAGAGAACAATTTCGTGATCATATTTTAAATCCAAGATGGCCGCCGCACAAAATTATGATTTCAGCAATATGGATATCGTGTCCGAGGTTCCCGAAGGTGCAGAGAACGATTTTGTGATAATTCTTCAAATCCAAAATGGCCGCCGCACAAAATTATGATTTCAGCAATATGGATATCCTATACAAGGTTCTCGAGGGTGCAGAGATCGATTTTGGGATCATTTTTAAATCCGAGATGGCCGCCGCGCAAAATTATGATTTCAGCAATATGGATATCGAGACCGAGGTTCTTGAGGGTGCAGAGAACGATTTTGAGATCATTTTTGAAATCCAAGAGGGCTGCCGCACACAATTATGTTTTCAGCAATATGGATATCGTGTCCGAGGTTCTCAAGGGTGCAGAGAACGATTTTGTGATTATATTTGAAATCCAAGATAGCCGCCGCACAAAACTATGATTTCAGCAATATGGATATCGTGTCCGAGGTTCTCGAGGATGCAGAGAACAATTTCGGGATCATTTTGAAATCCGAGATGGCCGCCGCGCATAATTATGATTTCAGCAATATGGATATCGTGTCCAAGATTCTCGAGGGTGCAGAGAAGAATTCTGTGATCAGTTTGAAATCCAAGAGGGCTGCCGCACACAATTGTGTTTTCAGCAATATGGATATCGTGTCCGAGGTTCTCGAAGGTACAGAGAACGATATTGTAATCATTTTTGAAACTCGAGATGGCCGCCGTGCAAAACTATGATAAAAACAATATGAGAATCGTATCCGAGAATCTCGTGGGTACAGAGAACAATTTTGTAATCATTTTTGAAAATCGAGATGGCCGCCGCGCAAAACTATGATTAAAACAATATGGGTATCGTATCCGAGGCTCTCGTGGGTACAGAGAACGATTCTGTAATCATTATTGAAATCCAAGATGGCAGCCCCGGAAAATTATGATTTAAGTAATATGGATATTGTGTCCTAGGTTCTCGAGGGTGCAGAGAACAATATTGTGATTAATTTTGAAATCCAAGAGGGCTGCCGCACACAATTTTGTTTTCAGCAATATGGATATCGTGTCCGAGGTTCTCGAACGTACAGAGAACGATTTTGCAATCATTTTTGATACTCGAGATTGCCGCCGCGCAAAACTATGATGAAAAAAAATATGGGTATCGAATCTGAGGCTCTCGTGGGTACAGAGAACGATTTTGTGAGCATATTTAAAATTCAAGATAGCCGCCGCCAAAAATTATGATTACAACATTATGGGTATCGTTTCCGAGGTTCTCGAAGGTGCAGAGAATGATTTTGGGATCATTTTTCAAATCCAAGATGGCCGCCTCACAAAATTATGATTTCAGCAATATGGATATCGTGTCCGAGATTCTCGAGGGTGCAGAGAATGATATTGGGATCATTTTTGAAATCCAAGATGGCCGCCGCGCAAAATTATGACGACAACATTATGGGTATCGTATCCGAGGCTCTCAAGGGGGCAGAGAACGATTTTGTGATCATTTTTCAAATCCAAGATGAACGCCGCACAAAATTATGATTTCAGCAATATGTATATCGTGTCCGAGATTCTCGAGGGTGCAGATAATGATATTGGGATCATTTTTGAAATCCAAGATGGCCGCCGCGCAAAATTATGATGACAACATTATGGGTATCGTATTCAGGTTCTCGAGGATGCAGAGAAAAATTTCGGGATCATTTTGAAATCCGAGATGGCCGCCGCGCAAAATTATGATTTCAGCAATATGGATATCGTGTCCAAGGTTCTCGAGGATGCAGAGAACAATTCTGTGATCATTTTTGACATCCAAGAGGGCTGCCACACACAATTGTGTTTTCAGCAATACGGATATCGTTTCCGAGGTTCTCGAGGGTGCAGAGAACGATTTTGGTATCATTTTTGAAAACGGAGATGGCCACCGTACAAAATTTTGATTACAACATTATGGGTATCGTATCCGAGGTTCTCGAAGGCGCAGAGAATGATTTTGGGAACATTTTTGAAATCCAAGATGGCAGCCGCGCAAAATTATGATGACAACATTATGGGTATCGTATTCAGGTTCTCGAGGGTGCAGAGAACAATTTCGTGATCATATTTTAAATCCAAGATGGCCGCCGCACAAAATTATGATTTCAGCAATATGGATATCGTACCCGAGATTCTCGAGGGTGCAGAGAACGATTTGGTGATTATTTTTCAAATCCAAGATGAACGCCGCGCAAAATTATTATTTAAGCAATATGGATATCGTGTCCGAGATTCTCGAGGCTGTAGAGGACGATTTTGTGATCATTTTTGAAAACCAAGAATGCCGCCACTCAAAATTATGATTACTACATTATGAATATCGTATCCGAGGTTCTCGAGGGTGCAGAGAATGATTTTGTGATAATTTTTCAAATCCAAAATGGCCGCCGCACAAAATTATGATTTCAGCAATATGGATATCGTATACAAGGTTCTCGAGGGTGCAGAGATCGATTTTGGGATCATTTTTAAATCCGAGATGGCCGCCGCGCAAAATTATGATTTCAGCAATATGGATATCGAGTCCGAGGTTCTCGAGGGTGCAGAGAACGATTTTGGGATCATTTTTGAAATCCAAGAGGGCTGCCGCACAAAACTATGTTTTCAGCAATATGGATATCGTGTCCGAGGTTCCCGAAGGTGCAGAGAACGATTTTGTGATAATTTTTCAAATCCAAAATGGCCGCCGCACAAAATCATGATTTCAGCAATATGGATATCGTATACAAGGTTCTCGAGGGTGCAGAGATCGATTTTGGGATCATTTTTAAATCCGAGATGGCCGCCGCGCAAAATTATGATTTCAGCAATATGGATATCGAGACCGAGGTTCTTGAGGGTGCAGAGAACGATTTTGAGATCATTTTTGAAATCCAAGAGGGCTGCCGCACACAATTATGTTTTCAGCAATATGGATATCGTGTCCGAGGTTCTCAAGGGTGCAGAGAAGTATTTTGTGATTATATTTGAAATCCAAGATAGCCGCCGCACAAAACTATGATTTCAGCAATATGGATATCCTGTCCGAGCTTCTCGAAGGTACAGAGAACGATATTGTAATCATTTTTGAAACTAGAGATGACCGCCGTGCAAAACTATGATAAAAACAATATGGGAATCGTATCCGAGAATCTCGTGGGTACAGAGAACGATTTTGTAATCATTTTTGAAAATTGAGATGGCCGCCGCGCAAAACTATGATAGAAACAATATGGGTATCGTATCCGAGGCTCTCGTGGGTACAGAGAACGATTCTGAAATCATTATTGAAATCCAAGATGGCAGCCGCGCAAAATTATGATTTCAGCAATATAGATATCGTGTCCGAGATTCTCGAGGGTGCAGAGAACGATTTTGTGATCAATTTTGAAATACGAGAGGGCTGCCGCACACAATTATGTTTTCAGTAATATGGATATCGTGTCCGAGGTTCTCAAGGGTGCAGAGAACGATTTTGCGATCATATTTGAAATCAAAGATGGCCGCCGCACAAAACTATGATTTCAGCAATATAGATATCGTGTCCGAGGTTCTCGAGGATGCAGAGAACAATTTCGGGATCATTTTGAAATCCGAGATGGCCGCCGCGCATAATTATGATTTCAGCAATATGGATATCGTGTCCAAGATTCTCGAGGGTGCAGAGAACAATTCTCTGATCATTTTGAAATCCAAGAGGGCTGCCGCACACAATTGTGTTTTTAGCAATATGGATATCGTGTCCGAGGTTCTCGAAGGTACAGAGAACGATATTGTAATCATTTTTGAAACTCGAGATTGCCGCCGCGCAAAACAATGATGAAAAAAAACATGGGTATCGAATCCGAGGCTCTCGTGGGTACAGAGAACGATTTTGTGATCATATTTAAAATTCAAGATGGCCGCCGCCCAAAATTATGATTACAACATTATGGGTATCGTATCCGAGGCTCTCAAGGGGGCAGAGAACGATTTTGTGATCATTTTTCAAATCCAAGATGAACGCCGCACAAAATTATGATTTCAGCAATATGTATATCGTGTCCGAGATTCTCGAGGGTGCAGAGAATGATATTGGGATCATTTTTGAAATCCAAGATGGCCGCCGCGCAAAATTATGATGACAACATTATGGGTATCGTAGTCAGGTTCTCGAGGGTGCAGAGAACAATTTCGTGATCATATTTTAAATCCAAGATGGCCGCCGCACAAAATTATGATTTCAGCAATATGGATATCGTGTCCGAGATTCTCGAGGGTGCAGAGAATGATATTGGGATCATTTTTGAAATCCAAGATGGCCGCCGCGCAAAATTATGATGACAACATTATGGGTATCGTATCCGAGGCTCTCAAGGGGGCAGAGAACGATTTTGTGATCATTTTTCAAATCCAAGATGAACGCCGCACAAAATTATGATTTCAGCAATATGTATATCGTGTCCGAGATTCTCGAGGGTGCAGAGAATGATATTGGGATCATTTTTGAAATCCAAGATGGCCGCCGCGCAAAATTATGATGACAACATTATGGGTATCGTAGTCAGGTTCTCGAGGGTGCAGAGAACAATTTCGTGATCATATTTTAAATCCAAGATGGCCGCCGCACAAAATTATGATTTCAGCAATATGGATATCGTACCCGAGGTTCTCGAGGGTGCAGAGAACGATTTGGTGATCATTTTTCAAATCCAAGATTAACGCCGCACAAAATTATTATTTAAGCAATATGGATATCGCGTCCGAGATTCTCGAGGCTGTAGAGGACGATTTTGTGATCATTTTTGAAAACCAAGATGGCCGCCACTCAAAATTATGATTACTACATTATGAATATCGTATCCGAGGTTCTCGAGGGTGCAGAGAATGATTTTGTGATAATTTTTCAAATCCAAAATGGCCGCCGCACAAAATTATGATTTCAGCAATATGGATATCGTATACAAGGTTCTCGAGGGTGCAGAGATCGATTTTGGGATCATTTTTAAATCCGAGATGGCCGCCGCGCAAAATTATGATTTCAGCAATATGGATATCGAGTCCGAGGTTCTCGAGGGTGCAGAGAACGATTTGGTGATCATTTTTCAAATCCAAGATTAACGCCGCACAAAATTATTATTTAAGCAATATGGATATCGAGTCCGAGGTTCTCGAGGGTGCAGAGAACGATTTTGGGATCATTTTTGAAATCCAAGAGGGCTGCCGCACAAAACTATGATTTCAGCAATATGGATATCGTGTCCGAGGTTCTCGAGGATGCAGAGAACAATTTCGGGATCATTTTGAAATCCGAGATGGCCGCCGCGCAAAATTATGATTTGAGCAATATGGATATCGTGTCCAAGGTTCTCGAGGGTGCAGAGAACAATTCTGTGATCATTTTTGACATCCAAGAGGGCTGCCGCACACAATTGTGTTTTCAGCAATATGGATATCGTGTCCGAGGTTCTCGAGGGTGCAGAGAACGATTTTGGTATCATTTTTGAAAACGGAGATGGCCACCGCACAAAATTTTGATTACAACATTTTGGGTATCGTATCCGAGGTTCTCGAAGGTGCAAAGAATGATTTTGGGAACGTTTTTGAAATCCAAGATGGCAGCCGCGCAAAATTATGATTTAAGCAATATGGATATCGTGTCCTAGGTTCTCGAGGATGCAGAGAACAATATTGTGATTAATTTTGAAATCCAAGAGGGCTGCCGCACACAATTATGTTTTCAGCAATATGGATATCGTGTCCGAGGTTCTCAAGGGTGCAGAGAACGATTTTGTGATTATATTCGAAATCCAAGATAGCCGCAGCACAAAACTATGATTTCAGCAATATGGATATCGTGTCCGAGGTTCTCGAGGATGCAGAGAACAATTTCGGGATCATTTTGAAATCCGAGATGGCCGCCGCGCATAATTATGATTTCAGCAATATGGATATCGCGTCCAAGGTTCTCGAGGGTGCAGAGAACAATTCTGTGATCATTTTGAAATCCAAGAGGGCTGCCGCACACAATTGTGTTTTCAGCAATATGGATATCGTGTCCGAGGTTCTCGAAGGTACAGAGAACGATATTGTAATCATTTTTGAAACTCGACATGGCCGCCGTGCAAAACTATGATAAAAACAATATGGGAATCGTATCCGAGAATCTCGTGGGTACAGAGAACGATTTTGTAATCATTTTTGAAAATCGGGATGGCCGCCGCGCAAACCTACGATAAAAACAATATGGGTATCGTATCCGAGGCTCTCGCGGGTACAGAGAACGATTCTGTAATCATTATTGAAATCCAAGATGGCAGCCGCGCAAAATTATGATTTCAGCAATATAGATATCGTGTCCGAGGTTCTCGAGGGTCCAGAGAACGATTTTGTGATCATTTTTGAAATACGAGAGGGCTGCCGCACACAATTATGTTTTCAGTAATATGGATATCGTGTCCGAGGTTCTCAAGGGTGCAGAGAACGATTTTTCGATCATATTTGAAATCAAAGATGGCCGCCGCACAAAACTATGATTTCAGCAATATGGATATCGTGTCCGAGGTTTTCGAAGGTGCAGAGTATGATTTTGGGAACATTTTTCAAATCCAAGATGGCAGCCCCGCAAAATTATAATTTAAGCAATATGAATATCGTGTCCTAGGTTTCGAGGGTGCAGAGAACGATTTTGTGATTATATTTGAAATCCAAGATAGCCGCCGCACAAAACTATGATTTCAGCAATATGGATATCGTGTCCGAGGTTCTCGAGGATGCAGAGAACAATTTCGGGATCATTTTGAAATCCGAGATGGCCGCCGCGCATAATTATGATTTCAGAAATATGGATATCGTGTCCAAGATTCTCGAGGGTGCAGAGAACAATTCTGTGATCATTTTGAAATCCAAGAGGGCTGCCGCACACAATTGTGTTTTCAGCAATATTGATATCGTGTCCGAGGTTCTCGAAGGTACAGAGAACGATATTGTAATCATTTTTGAAACTCAAGATGGCCGCCGTGCAAAACTATGATAAAAACAATATGGGAATCGTATCCGAGAATCTCGTGGGTACAGAGAACAATTTTGTAATCATTTTTGAAAATCGAGATGGCCGCCGCGCAAAACTATGATGAAAAAAAATATGGGTATCGAATCCGAGGCTCTCGTGGGTACAGAGAACGATTTTGTGATCATATTTAAAATTCAAGATGGCCGCCGCCCAAAATTATGATTTTAGCAATATGGATGTCGTACCCGAGGTTCTCGAGGGTGCAGAGAATGATTTGGTGATAATTTTTCAAATCCAAGATGGCCGTCGCACAAAATTATGATAAAAACTATATGGGAATCGTATCCGAGGCTCTCGTGGGTACAAAGAACGATTCTGTAATCATTTTTGAAATCCAAGATGGCTGCCACACACAATTATGTTTTCAGCAATATGGATGTCGTGTCCGAGGTTCACGATGGTGCAGAGAACGATTTTGGGATCATTTTTGAAAACCGAGATGGCCACCGCACAAAATTATGATAACAACATTATGGGTAGCGTATCCGAGGTACTCGAAGGTGCAGAGAATGATTTTGGGATCATTTTTCAAATCCAAGATGGCCGCCTCACAAAATTATGATTTCATTTTTCAAATCCAAGATGAACGCCGCACACAATTATGATTTTAGCAATATGGATATCGTGTCCGAGATTCTCGAGGGTGCAGAGAATGATATTGGGATCATTTTTGAAATCCAAGATGGCCGCCGTGCAAAATTATGATGACAACATTATGGGTATCGTATTCAGGTTCTCGAGGGTGCAGAGAACAATTTTGTGATCATATTTTAAATCCAAGATGGCCGCCGCACAAAATTATAATTTCAGCAATATGGATATCGTACCCGAGGTTCTCGAGGGTGCAGAGAACGATTTGGTGATCATTTTTCAAATCCAAGATGAACGCCGCACAGAATTATTATTTCAGCAATATGGATAACGTGTCCGAGGTTCTCGAGGGTGCAGAGAGCGATTTTGGGATCATTTATGAAATCCAAGAGGGCTGCCGCACAAAACTATGATTTCAGCAATATGCATATCGTGTCCGAGGTTCTCGAGGGTGCAGAGAATGATATTGGGATCATTTTTGAAATCCAAGATGGCCGCCGCGCAAAATTATGATGACAACATTATAGGTATCGTATCCGAGGCTCTCAAGGGGGCAGAGAACGATTTTGTGATCATTTTCAAATCCAAGATGAACGCCGCACAAAATTATGATTTCAGCAATATGTATATCGTGTCCGAGATTCTCGAGGGTGCAGAGAATGATATTGTGATCATTTTCGAAATCCAAGTTGGCCGCCGCGCAAAATTATGATTACAACATTATGGGTATCGTATTCAGGTTCTCGAGGGTGCAGAAAACAATTTCGTGATCATATTTTAAATCCAAGATGGCCGCCGCACAAAATTATAATTTCAGCAATATGGATATCGTACCCGAGGTTCTCGAGGGTGCAGAGAACGATTTGGTGATCATTTTTCAAATCCAAGATGAACGCTGCACACAATTATAATTTTAACAATATGGATATCGTGTCCGAGATTCTCGAGGGTGCAGAGAATGATATTGGGATCATTTTTGAAATCCAAGATCGCCGCCGTGCAAAATTATGATGACAACATTATGGGTATCGTATTCAGGTTCTCGAGGGTGCAGAGAACAATTTTGTGATCATATTTTAAATCCAAGATGGCCGCCGCACAAAATTATAATTTCAGCAATATGAATATCGTACCCGAGGTTCTCGAGGGTGCAGAGAACGATTTGGTGATCATTTTTCAAATCCAAGATGAACGCCGCACAGAATTATTATTTAAGCAATATGGATATCGTGTCCGAGATTCTCGAGGGTGCAGAGAACGATATTGGGATCATTTTTAAAATCCAAGATGGCCGCCGTGCAAAATTATGATGACAACATTATGGGTATCGTATTCAGGTTCTCGAGGGTGCAGAGAACAATTTTGTGATCATATTTTAAATCCAAGATGGCCGCCGCACAAATTTATAATTTCAGCAATATGGATATCGTACCCGAGGTTCTCGAGGGTGCTGAGAACGATTTGGTGATAATTTTTCAAATCCAAGATGAACGCCGCACAGTATTATTATTTAAGCAATATGGATATCGTGTCCGAGATTCTCGAGGCTGTAGAGGACGATTTTGTGATCATTTTTGAAAACCAAGATGGCTGCCGCTCAAAATTATGATTACTACTTTATGAATATCGTATCCGAGGTTCTCGAGGGTGCAGAGAACGATTTTGTGATAATTTTTCAAATCCAAAATGGCCACCGCACAAAATTATGATTTCAGCAATATGGATATAGTATACAAGGTTCTCGAGGATGCAGAGATCGATTTTGGGATCATTTTTAAATCCGAGATGGCCGCCGCGCAAAATTATGATTTCAGCAATATGGATAACGTGTCCGAGGTTCTCGAGGGTGCAGAGAGCGATTTTGGGATCATTTATGAAATCCAAGAGGGCTGCCGCACAAAACTATGATTTCAGCAATATGCATATCGTGTCCGAGGTTCTCGAGGGTGCAGAGAATGATATTGGGATCATTTTTGAAATCCAAGATGGCCGCCGCGCAAAATTATGATGACAATATTATGGGTATCGTATCCGAGGCTCTCAAGGGGGCAGAGAACGATTTTGTGATCATTTTTCAAATCCAAGATGAACGCCGCACAAAATTATGATTTCAGCAATATGTATATCGTGTCCGAGATTCTCGAGGATGCAGAGAATGATATTGTGATCATTTTCGAAATCCAAGTTGGCCGCCGCGCAAAATTATGATGACAACATTATGGGTATCGTATTCAGGTTCTCGAGGGTGCAGAAAACAATTTCGTGAACATATTTTAAATCCAAGATGGCCGCCGCACAAAATTATGATTTCAGCAATATGGATATCGTACCCGAGGTTCTCGAGGGTGCAGAGAACGATTTGGTGATCATTTTTCAAATCCAAGATGAACGCCGCACACAATTATGATTTTAGCAATATGGATATCGTGTCCGAGATTCTCGAGGGTGCAGAGAATAATATTGGGATCATTTTTGAAATCCAAGATGGCCGCCGTGCTAAATTATGATGACAACATTATGGGTATCGTATTCAGGTTCTCGAGGGTGCAGAGAACAATTTTGTGATCATATTTTAAATCCAAGATGGCCGCCGCACAAAATTATAATTTCAGCAATATGGATATCGTACCCAAGGTTCTCGAGGGTGCAGAGAACGATTTGGTGATCATTTTTCAAATCCAAGATGAACGCCGCACAGAATTATTATTTAAGCAATATGGATATCGTGTCCGAGATGCTCGAGGCTGTAGAGGACGATTTCGTGATCATATTTTAAATCCAAGATGGCCGCCGCACAAAATTATGATTTCAGCAATATGGATATCGTACCCGAGGTTCTCGAGGGTGCAGAGAACGATTTGGTGATCATTTTTCAAATCCAAGATGAACGCCACACACAATTATGATTTTAGCAATATGGATATCGTGTCCGAGATTCTCGAGGGTGCAGAGAATGATATTGGGATCATTTTTGAAATCCAAGATGGCCGCCGTGCAAAATTATGATGACAACATTATGGGTATCGTATTCAGGTTCTCGAGGGTGCAGAGAACAATTTTGTGATCATATTTTAAATCCAAGATGGCCGCCGCACAAAATTATAATTTCAGCAATATGGATATCGTACCCGAGGTTCTCGAGGGTGCAGAGAACGATTTGGTGATCATTTTTCAAATCCAAGATGAACGCCGCACAGAATTATTATTTAAGCAATATGGATATCGTGTCCGAGATTCTCGAGGGTGCAGAGAACGATATTGGGATCATTTTTGAAAACCAAGATGGCTGCCGCTCAAAGTTATGATTACTACTTTATGAATATCGTATCCGAGGTTCTCGAGGGTGCAGAGAACGATTTTGTGATAATTTTTCAAATCCAAAATGGCCACCGCACAAAATTATGATTTCAGCAATATGGATATAGTATACAAGGTTCTCGAGGATGCAGAGATCGATTTTGGGATCATTTTTAAATCCGAGATGGCCGCCGCGCAAAATTATGATTTCAGTAATATGGATAACGTGTCCGAGGTTCTCGAGGGTGCAGAGAGCGATTTTGGGATCATTTATGAAATCCAAGATGAACGCCGCACAGTATTATTATTTAAGCAATATGGATATCGTGTCCGAGATTCTCGAGGCTGTAGAGGAAGATTTTGTGATCATTTTTGATAACCAAGATGGCTGCCGCTCAAAATTATGATTACTACTTTATGAATATCGTATCCGAGGTTCTCGAGGGTGCAAAGAACGATTTTGTGATAATTTTTCAAATCCAAAATGGCCACCGCACAAAATTATGATTTCAGCAATATGGATATAGTATACAAGGTTCTCGAGGATGCAGAGATCGATTTTGGGATCATTTTTAAATCCGAGATGGCCGCCGCGCAAAATTATGATTTCAGTAATATGGATAACGTGTCCGAGGTTCTCGAGGGTGCAGAGAGCGATTTTGGGATCATTTATGAAATCCAAGATGAACGCCGCACAGTATTATTATTTAAGCAATATGGATATCGTGTCCGAGATTCTCGAGGCTGTAGAGGAAGATTTTGTGATCATTTTTGATAACCAAGATGGCTGCCGCTCAAAATTATGATTACTACTTTATGAATATCGTATCCGAGGTTCTCGAGGGTGCAAAGAACGATTTTGTGATAATTTTTGAAAACGAAGATGGCCACCGCACAAAATTATGATTTAAGCAATATGGATATCGTGTCCTAGGTTCTCGAGGGTGCAGAGAACAATATTGTGATTAATTTTGAAATCCAAGAGGGCTGCCGCACACAATTATGTTTTCAGCAATATGGATATCGTGTCCGAGGTTCTCGAAGGTAAAGAGAACTATATTGTAATCATTTTTGAAACTCGAGATGGCCGCCGCGCAATACTATGATAAAAACAATATGGGAATCGTATCCGAGAATCTCGTGGATACAGAGAACGATTTTGTAATCATTTTTGAAAATCGAGATGGCCGCCGCGCAAAACTATGATAAAAACAATATGGGTATCGTATCCGAGGCTCTCGTGGGTACAGAGAACGATTCTGTAATCATTTTTTAAAATCCAAGATGGAAGCCCCAGAAAATTATGATTTAAGTAATATGGATATTGTGTCCTAGGTTCTCGAGGGTGCAGAGAACAATATTGTGATTAATTTTGAAATCCAAGAGGGCTGCCGCACACAATTATGTTTTCAGCAATATGGATATCGTGTCCGAGGTTCTCGAAGGTACAGAGAATGATTTTGCAATCATTTTTGAAACTCGAGATTGCCGCCGCGCAAAACTTTGATGAAAAAAAATATGGGTATCGAATCTGAGGCTCTCATGGGTACAGAGAACGATTTTGTGATCATATTTAAAATTCAAGATGGCCGCCGCCCAAAATTATGATTTTAGCAATATGGATGTCGTACCCGAGGTTCTCGAGGGTGCAGAGAATGATTAGGTGATAATTTTTCAAATCCAAGATGGCTGCCGCACAAAATTATGATAAAAACAATATGGGAATCGTATCCGAGGCTCTCGTGGCTGTAGAGGACGATTTTGTGATCATTTTTGAAAACCAAGATGGCTGCCGCTCAAAATTATGATTACTACATTATGAATATCGTATCCGAGGTTCTCGAGGGTGCAGAGAACGATTTTGTGATAATTTTTCAAATCCAAGATGAACGCCGCACAAAATTATGATTTCAGCAATACGTATATCGTGTCCGAGATTCTCGAGGGTGCAGAAAATGATATTGGGATCATTTTTGAAATCCAAGATGGCCGCCGTGCAAAATTATGATGACAACATTATGGGTATCGTATTCAGGTTCTCGAGGGTGCAGAGAACAATTTTGTGATCATATTTTAAATCCAAGATGGCCGCCGCACAAAATTATAATTTCAGCAATATGGATATCGTACCCGAGGTTCTCGAGGGTGCAGAGAACGATTCTGTAATCATTTTTGAAATCCAAAATGGCCACCGCACAAAATTATGATTTCAGCAATATGGATATAGTATACAAGGTTCTCGAGGATGCAGAGATCGATTTTGGGATCATTTTTAAATCTGAGATGGCCGCCGCGCAAAATTATGATTTCAGCAATATGGATAACTTGTCCGAGGTTCTCGAGGGTGCAGAGAGCGATTTTGGGATCATTTATGAAATCCAAGAGGGCTGCCGCACAAAACTATGATTTCAGCAATATGCATATCGTGTCCGAGGTTCTCGAGGGTGCAGAGAATGATATTGGGATCATTTTTGAAATCCAAGATGGCCGCCGCGCAAAATTATGATGACAACATTATGGGTATTGTATCCGAGGCTCTCAAGGGGGCAGAGAACGATTTTGTGATCATTTTTCAAATCCAAGATGAACGCCGCACAAAATTATGATTTCAGCAATATGTATATCGTGTCCGAGATTCTCGAGGGTGCAGAGAATGATATTGTGATCATTTTCGAAATCCAAGTTGGCCGCCGCGCAAAATTATGATGACAACATTATGGGTATCGTATTCAGGTTCTCGAGGGTGCAGAAAACAATTTCGTGATCATATTTTAAATCCAAGATGGCCGCCCCACAAAATTATGATTTCTGCAATATGGATATCGTACCCGAGGTTCTCGAGGGTGCAGAGAACGATTTGGTGATCATTTTTCAAATCCAAGATGAACGCCACACACAATTATGATTTTAGCAATATGGATATCGTGTCCGAGATTCTCGAGGGTGCAGAGAATGATATTGGGATCATTTTTGAAATCCAAGATGGCCGCCGTGCAAAATTATGATGACAACATTATGGGTATCGTATTCAGGTTCTCGAGGGTGCAGAGAACAATTTTGTGATCATATTTTAAATCCAAGATGGCCGCCGCACAAAATTATAATTTCAGCAATATGGATATCGTACCCGAGGTTCTCGAGGGTGCAGAGAACGATTTGGTGATCATTTTTCAAATCCAAGATGAACGCCGCACAGAATTATTATTTAAGCAATATAAATATCGTGTCCGAGATTCTCGAGGGTGCAGAGAACGATATTGGGATCATTTTTAAAATCCAAGATGGCCGCCGTGCAAAATTATGATGACAACATTATGGGTATCGTATTCAGGTTCTCGAGGGTGCAGAGAACAATTTTGTGATCATATTTTAAATCCAAGATGGCCGCCGCACAAATTTATAATTTCAGCAATATGGATATCGTACCCGAGGTTCTCGAGGGTGCAGAGAACGATTTGGTGATCATTTTTCAAATCCAAGATGAACGCCGCACAGTATTATTATTTAAGCAATATGGATATCGTGTCCGAGATTCTCGAGGCTGTAGAGGACGATTTTGTGATCATTTTTGAAAACCAAGATGGCTGCCGCTCAAAATTATGATTACTACTTTATGAATATCGTATCCGAGGTTCTCGAGGGTGCAGAGAACGATTTTGTGATAATTTTTCAAATCCAAAATGGCCACCGCACAAAATTATGATTTCAGCAATATGGATATAGTATACAAGGTTCTCGAGGATGCAGAGATCGATTTTGGGATCATTTTTAAATCCGAGATGGCCGCCGCGCAAAATTATGATTTCAGTAATATGGATAACGTGTCCGAGGTTCTCGAGGGTGCAGAGAGCGATTTTGGGATCATTTATGAAATCCAAGAGGGCTGCCGCACAAAACTATGATTTCAGCAATATGCATATCGTGTCCGAGGTTCTCGAGGGTGCAGAGAATGATATTGGGATCATTTTTGAAATCCAAGATGGCCGCCGCGCAAAATTATGATGACAACATTATGGGTATCGTATCCGAGGCTCTCAAGGGGGCAGAGAACGATTTTGTGATCATTTTTCAAATCCAAGATGAACGCCGCACAAAATTATGATTTCAGCAATATGTATATCGTGTCCGAGATTCTCGAGGGTGCAGAGAATGATATTGTGATCATTTTCGAAATCCAAGTTGGCCGCCGCGCAAAATTATGATGACAACATTATGGGTATCGTATTCAGGTTCTCGAGGGTGCAGAAAACAATTTCGTGATCATATTTTAAATCCAAGATGGCCGCCGCACAAAACTATGATTTCAGCAATATGCATATCGTGTCCGAGGTTCTCGAGGGTTCAGAGAACGATTTGGTGATCATTTTTCAAATCCAAGATGAACGCCGCACACAATTATGATTTTAGCAATATGGATATCGTGTCCGAGATTCTCGAGGGTGCAGAGAATGATATTGGGATCATTTTTGAAATCCAAGATGGCCGCCGTGCAAAATTATGATGACAACATTATGGGTATCGTATTCAGGTTCTCGAGGGTGCAGAGAACAATTTTGTGATCATATTTTAAATCCAAGATGGCCGCCGCACAAAATTATAATTTCAGCAATATGGATATCGTACCCGAGATTCTCGATGCTGTAGAGGACGATTTTGTGATCATTTTTGAAAACCAAGATGGCTGCCGCTCAAAATTATGATTACTACATTATGAATATCGTATCCGAGGTTCTCGAGGGTGCAGAGAACGATTTTGTGATAATTTTTCAAATCCAAGATGAACGCCGCACAAAATTATGATTTCAGAAATACGTATATCGTGTCCGAGATTCTCGAGGGTGCAGAGAATGATATTGGGATCATTTTTGAAATCCAAGATGGCCGCCGTGCAAAATTATGATGACAATCTTATGGGTATCGTATTCAGGTTCTCGAGGGTGCAGAGAACAATTTTGTGATCATATTTTAAATCCAAGATGGCCGCCGCACAAAATTATAATTTCAGCAATATGGATATCGTACCCGAGGTTCTCGAGGGTGCAGAGAACGATTTGGTGATCATTTTTCAAATCCAAGATGAACTCCGCACAGTATTATTATTTAAGCAATATGGATATCGTGTCCGAGATTCTCGAGGCTGTAGAGGAAGATTTTGTGATCATTTTTGAAAACCAAGATGGCTGCCGCTCAAAATTATGATTACTACTTTATGAATATCGTATCCGAGGTTCTCGAGGGTGCAGAGAACGATTTTGTGATAATTTTTGAAAACGAAGATGGCCACCGCACAAAATTTTGATAACAACATTATGGGTATCGTATCCGAGGTTCTCGAAGGTGCAGAGAAAGATTTTGGGAACATTTTTGAAATCCAAGATGGAAGCCGCGCAAAATTATGATTTAAGCAATATGGATATCGTGTCCTAGGTTCTCGAGGGTGCAGAGAACAATATTGTGATTAATTTTGAAATCCAAGAGAGCTGCCGCACACAATTATGTTTTCAGCAATATGGATATCGTGTCCGAGGTTCTCGAAGGTAAAGAGAACGATATTGTAATCATTTTTGAAACTCGAGATGGCCGCCGCGCAATACTATGATAAAAACAATATGGGAATCGTATCCGAGAATCTCGTGGATACAGAGAACGATTTTGTAATCATTTTTGAAAATCGAGATGGCCGCCGCGCAAAACTATGATAAAAACAATATGGGTATCGTATCCGAGGCTCTCGTGGGTACAGAGAACGATTCTGTAATCATTTTTCAAATCCAAGATGGCAGCCCCGGAAAATTATGATTTAAGTAATATGGATATCGTGTCCTAGGTTCTCGAGGGTGCAGAGAACAATATTGTGATTAATTTTGAAATCCAAGAGAGCTGCCGCACACAATTATGTTTTCAGCAATATGGATATCGTGTCCGAGGTTCTCGAAGGTAAAGAGAACGATATTGTAATCATTTTTGAAACTCGAGATGGCCGCCGCGCAATACTATGATAAAAACAATATGGGAATCGTATCCGAGAATCTCGTGGATACAGAGAACGATTTTGTAATCATTTTTGAAAATCGAGATGGCCGCCGCGCAAAACTATGATAAAAACAATATGGGTATCGTATCCGAGGCTCTCGTGGGTACAGAGAACGATTCTGTAATCATTTTTCAAATCCAAGATGGCAGCCCCGGAAAATTATGATTTAAGTAATATGGATATCGTGTCCTAGGTTCTCGAGGGTGCAGAGAACAATATTGTGATTAATTTTGAAATCCAAGAGGGCTGCCGCACACAATTATGTTTTCAGCAATATGGATATCGTTTCCGAGGTTCTCGAGGGTGCAGAGAAATCTGTGATCATTTTTGAAATCCAAGAGGGCTTCCGCACACAATTGTGTTTTCAGCAATATGGATATCGTGTCCGAGGTTCTCGAGGGAGCAGAGAACGATTTTGGTATCATTTTTGAAAACGAAGATGGCCACCGCACAATATTATGATTACAACATTATGGGTATCGTATCCGATTTTCTCGAAGGTGCAGAGAATGATTTTGGGATCATTTTTGAAAACGAAGATGGCCGCCGCACAAAATTATGATAACAACAATATGGGTATCTTATCCGAGGTTCTCGAAGGTGCAGAGTATGATTTTGGGAACATTTTTCAAATCCAAGATGGCAGCCCCGCAAAATTATGATTTAAGCAATATGGATATCGTGTCCTAGGTGCTCGAGGGTGCAGAGAACAATATTGTGATTAATTTTGAAATCGAAGAGGGCTGCCGCACACAATTATGTTTTCAGCAATATGGATATCGTGTCCGAGGTTCTCGAAGGTACAGAGAACGATTTTGTAATCATTTTTGAAACTCGAGATGGCTGCCGCGCAAAACTATGATGAAAAAAAATATGGGTATCGAATCCGAGGCTCTCGTGGGTACAGAGAACGATTTTGTGATCATATTTAAAATTCAAGATGGCCGCCGCCTAAAATTATGATTTTAGCAATATGAATGTCGTACCCGAGGTTCTCGAGGGTGCAGAGATTGATTTGGTGATAATTTTTCAAATCCAAGATGGCCGCCGCACAAAATTACGATAAAAACAATATGGGAATCGTACCCGAGGCTCTCGTGGGTACAGAGAACGATTCTGTTATCATTTTTGAAAACCAAGATGGCTGCCATACACAATTATGTTTTCAGCAATATGGATGTCGTGTCCGAGGCTCACGAGGGTGCAGAGAACGATTTTGGGATCATTTTTGAAAACCGAGATGGCCACCGCACAAAATTATGATTACAACATTATGGGTATCGTATCCGAGATTCTCGAGGGTGCAGAGAACAATTTTGTGATCATATTTTAAATCCAAGATGGCCGCCGCTCAAAATTATGATTACTACATTATGAATATCGTATTCGAGGTTCTCGAGGGTGCCATACACAATTATTATTTCAGTAATATGGATGTCGTGTCCGAGGCTCACGAGGATGCAGAGAACGATTTTGGGATCATTTTTGAAAACCGAGATGGCCACCATACAAAATTATGATAACAACATTATGGGTATCGTATCCGAGGTGATCGAAGGTGCAGAGAATGATTTTGTGATAATTTTTCAAATCCAAAATGGCCGCCGCACAAAATTATGATTTCAGCAATATGGATATCGTATCCGAGGTTCTCGAAGTTGCAGAGAATGATTTTGGGAACATTTTTGAAATCCAAGATGGCAGCCGCGCAAAATTATGATTTAAGCAATATGGATATCGTGTCCTAGGTTCTCGAGGTTGTAGAGAACAATATTGTGATTAATTTTGAAATCCAAGAGGGCTGCCGCACAAAACTATGATTTCAGCAATATGGATATCGTGTCCGAGGTTCTCGAGGATGCAGAGAACAATTTCGGGAGCATTTTTAAATCCGAGATGGCCGCCGCACAAAATTATGATTTCAGCAATATGGATATCGTGTCCGAGGTTCTCGAGGGTGCAGAGAACGATTTTGGTATCATTTTTGAAAACGAAGATGGCCACCGAACAAAATTTTGATTACAACATTATTGGTATCGTATCCGAGGTTCTCGAAGTTGCAGAGAATGATTTTGAGAACATTTTTGAAATCCAAGATGGCAGCCGCGCAAAATTATGATTTAAGCAATATGGATATCGTGTCCTAGGTTCTCGAGGTTGTAGAGAACAATATTGTGATTAATTTTAAAATCCAAGAGGGCTGCCGCACACGATTATGTTTTCAGCAATATGGATATCGTGTCCGAGGTTCTCGAAGGTGCAGAGAACGATTTTGTGATAATTTTTCAAATCCAAAATGGCCGCCGCAAAAAATTATGATTTTAGCAATATGGATATCGTATACAAGGTTCTCGAGGGTGCCGAGATCGATATTGGGATCATTTTTAAATCCGAGATGGCCGTCGCGCAAAATTATGATTTCAGCAATATGGATATCGAGTCCGAGGTTCTCGAGGGTGCAGAGAACGTTTTTGGGATCAATTTTGAAATCCAAGATGGCCGCCGCACAAAATTACGATAAAAACAATATGGGAATCGTACCCGAGGCTCTCGTGGGTACAGAGAACGATTCTGTTATCATTTTTGAAATCCAAGATGGCTGCCATACACAATTATGTTTTCAGCAATATGGATGTCGTGTCCGAGGCTCACGAGGGTGCAGAGAACGATTTTGGGATCATTTTTGAAAACCGAGATGGCCACCGCACAAAATTATGATTACAACATTATGGGTATCGTATCCGAGATTCTCGAGGGTGCAGAGAATGATATTGGGATCATTTTTGAAATCCAAGATGGCCGCCGCGCATAATTATGATGACAACATTATGGGTATCGTATCCGAGGCTCTCAAGGGGGCAGAGAACGATTTTGTGATCATTTTTCAAATCCAAGATGAACGCCGAACAAAATTATGATTTCAGCAATATGTTTATCGTGTCCGAGATTTTCGAGGGTGCAGAGTATGATATTGTGATTAATTTTGAAATCCAAGAGGGCTGCCGCACAAAACTATGATTTCAGCAATATGGATATCGTGTCCGAGGTTCTCGAGGATGCAGAGAACAATTTCGGGATCATTTTTAAATCCGAGATGGCCGCCGCGCAAAATTATGATTTCAGCAATATGGATATCGTGTCCGAGGTTCTCGAGGGTGCAGAGAACGATTTTGGTATCATTTTTGAAAACGAAGATGGCCACCGCACAAAATTTTGATTACAACATTATGGGTATCGTATCCGAGGTTCTCGAAGTTGCAGAGAATGATTTTGAGAACATTTTTGAAATCCAAGATGGCAGCTGCGCAAAATTATGATTTAAGCAATATGGATATCGTGTCCGAGGTTCTCGAGGGTGCAGAGAACGTTTTTGGGATCATTTTTGAAATCCAAGATGGCCGCCGCACAAAATTACGATAAAAACAATATGGGAATCGTACCCGAGGCTCTCGTGGGTACAGAGAACGATTCTGTTATCATTTTTGAAATCCAAGATGGCTGCCATACACAATTATGTTTTCAGCAATATGGATGTCGTGTCCGAGGCTCACGAGGGTGCAGAGAACGATTTTGGAATCATTTTTGAAAACCGAGATGGCCACCGCACAAAATTATGATTACAACATTATGGGTATCGTATCCGAGATTCTCGAGGGTGCAGAGAATGATATTGGGATCATTTTTGAAATCCAAGATGGCCGCCGCGCATAATTATGATGACAACATTATGGGTATCGTATCCGAGGCTCTCAAGGGGGCAGAGAACGATTTTGTGATCATTTTTCAAATCCAAGATGAACGCCGAACAAAATTATGATTTCAGCAATATGTTTATCGTGTCCGAGATTCTCGAGGGTGCAGAGAATGATATTGTGATCATTTTTGAAATCCAAGATGGCCGCCGCGCAAAATTATGATGACAACATTATGGGTATCGTATTCAGGTTCTCGAGGGTGCAGAGAACAATTTCGTGATCATATTTTAAATCCAAGATGGCCGCCGCACAAAATTATGATTTCAGCAATATGGATATCGTACCCTAGGTTCTCGAGGGTGCAGAGAACGATTTGGTGATCATATTTTAAATCCAAGATGGCCGCCGCACAAAATTATGATTTCAGCAATATGGATATCGTACCCGAGGTTCTCGAGGGTGCAGAGAACGATTTGATCATTTTTCAAATCCAAGATGAACGCCGCACACAATTATGATTTCAGCAATATGGATATCGAGTCCGAGGTTCTCGAGGGTGCAGAGAACGTTTTGGGATCATTTTTGAAATCCAAGATGGCCGCCGCACAAAATTACGATAAAAACAATATGGGAATCGTACCCGAGGCTCTCGTGGGTACAGAGAACGATTCTGTTATCATTTTTGAAATCCAAGATGGCTGCCATACACAATTATGTTTTCAGCAATATGGATGTCGTGTCCGAGGTTCTCGAGGGTGCAGAGAACGATTTTGGTATCATTTTTGAAAACGAAGATGGCCACCGCACAAAATTTTGATTACAACATTATGGGTATCGTATCCGAGGTTCTCGAAGTTGCAGAGAATGATTTTGAGAACATTTTTGAAATCCAAGATGGCAGCCGCGCAAAATTATGATTTAAGCAATATGGATATCGTGTCCTAGGTTCTCGAGGTTGTAGAGAACAATATTGTGATTAATTTTGAAATCCAAGAGGGCTGCCGCACACGATTATGTTTTCAGCAATATGGATATCGTGTCCGAGGTTCTCGAATGTGCAGAGAACGATTTTGTGATAATTTTTCAAATCCAAAATGGCCGCCGCAAAAAATTATGATTTTAGCAATATGGATATCGTATACAAGGTTCTAGAGGGTGCAAAGATCGATTTTGGGATCATTTTTAAATCCGAGATGGCCGTCGCGCAAAATTATGATTTCAGCAATATGGATATCGAGTCCGAGGTTCTCGAGGGTGCAGAGAACGATTTTGGGATCATTTTTGAAATCCAAGAGGGCTGCCGCACACAATTATGTTTTCAGCAATATGGATGTCGTGTCCGAGGTTCTCAAGGGTGCAGAGAACGATTTTGTGATCATTTATGAAATCCAAGAGGGCTGCCGCACACAATTGTGTTTTCAGCAATATGGATATCGTGTCCGAAGTTCTCAAGGATGCACAGAACGATTTTGGTATCATTTTTGAAAACGAAGATGGCCACCGCACAAAATTTTGATAACAACATTATGGGTATTGTATCCGAGGTTCTCGAAGTTGCAGAGAATGATTTTGGGATCATATTTCAAATCCAAGATGGCCGCCTCACAAAATTATGATTTCAGCAATATGGATATCGTGTCCGAGATTCTCGAGGGTGCAGAGAATGATATTGGGATCATTTTTGAAATCCAAGATGGCCGCCGCGCAAAATTATGATGACAACATTATGGGTATCGTATCCGAGGCTCTCAAGGGGGCAGAGAACGATTTTGTGATCATTTTTCAAATCCAAGATGAACGCCGCACAAAATTATGATTTCAGCAATATGTATATCGTGTCCGAGATTCTCGAGGGTGCAGAGAATGATATTGTGATCATTTTTGAAATCCAAGATGGCCGCCGCGCAAAATTATGATGACAACATTATGGGTATCGTATTCAGGTTCTCGAGGGTGCAGAGAACAATTTCGTGATCATATTTTAAATCCAAGATGGCCGCCGCACAAAATTATGATTTCAGTAATATGGATATCGTACCCGAGGTTCTCGAGGGTGCAGAGAACGATTTGGTGATCATTTTTCAAATCCAAGATGAACGCCGCACACAATTATGATTTTAGCAATATGGATATCGTGTCCGAGATTCTCGAGGGTGCAGAGAATGATATTGGGATCATTTTTGAAATCCAAGATGGCCGCCGTGCAAAATTATGATGACAACATTATGGGTATCGTATTCAGGTTCTCGAGGGTGCAGAGAACAATTTCGTGATCATATTTTAAATCCAAGATGGCCGCCGCACAAAATTATGATTTCAGCAATATGGATATCGTACCCTAGGTTCTCGAGGGTGCAGAGAACGATTTGGTGATCATTTTTCAAATCCAAGATGAACGCCGCACACAATTATGATTTTAGCAATATGGATATCGTGTCCGAGATTCTCGAGGGTGCAGAGAATGATATTGGGATCATTTTTGAAATCCAAGATGGCCGCCGTGCAAAATTATGATGACAACATTATGGGTATCGTATTCAGGTTCTCGAGGGTGCAGAGAACAATTTCGTGATCATATTTTAAATCCAAGATGGCCGCCGCACAAAATTATGATTTCAGCAATATGGATATCGAGTCCGAGGTTCTCGAGGGTGCAGAGAACGTTTTTGCGATCATTTTTGAAATCCAAGATGGCCGCCGCACAAAATTACGATAAAAACAATATGGGAATCGTACCCGAGGCTCTCGTGGGTACAGAGAACGATTCTGTTATCATTTTTGAAATCCAAGATGGCTGCCATACACAATTATGTTTTCAGCAATATGGATGTCGTGTCCGAGGTTCTCGAGGGTGCAGAGAACGATTTTGGTATCATTTTTGAAAACGAAGATGGCCACCGCACAAAATTTTGATTACAACATTATGGGTATCGTATCCGAGGTTCTCGAAGTTGCAGAGAATGATTTTGAGAACATTTTTGAAATCCAAGATGGCAGCCGCGCAAAATTATGATTTAAGCAATATGGATATCGTGTCCTAGGTTCTCGAGGTTGTAGAGAACAATATTGTGATTAATTTTGAAATCCAAGAGGGCTGCCGCACACGATTATGTTTTCAGCAATATGGATATCGTGTCCGAGGTTCTCGAAGGTGCAGAGAACGATTTTGTGATAATTTTTCAAATCCAAAATGGCCGCCGCAAAAAATTATGATTTTAGCAATATGGATATCGTATACAAGGTTCTAGAGGGTGCAGAGATCGATTTTGGGATCATTTTTAAATCCGAGATGGCCGTCGCGCAAAATTATGATTTCAGCAATATGGATATCGAGTCCGAGGTTCTCGAGGGTGCAGAGAACGATTTTGGGATCATTTTTGAAATCCAAGAGGGCTGCCGCACACAATTATGTTTTCAGCAATATGGATGTCGTGTCCGAGGTTCTCAAGGGTGCAGAGAACGATTTTGTGATCATTTATGAAATCCAAGAGGGCTGCCGCACACAATTGTGTTTTCAGCAATATGGATATCGTGTCCGAAGTTCTCAAGGATGCACAGAACGATTTTGGTATCATTTTTGAAAACGAAGATGGCCACCGCACAAAATTTTGATAACAACATTATGGGTATCGTATCCGAGGTTCTCGAAGTTGCAGAGAATGATTTTGGGATCATATTTCAAATCCAAGATGGCCGCCTCACAAAATTATGATTTCAGCAATATGGATATCGTGTCTGAGATTCTCGAGGGTGCAGAGAATGATATTGGGATCATTTTTGAAATCCAAGATGGCCGCCGCGCAAAATTATGATGACAACATTATGGGTATCGTATCCGAGGCTCTCAAGGGGGCAGAGAACGATTTTGTGATCATTTTTCAAATCCAAGATGAACGCCGCATAAAATTATGATTTCAGCAATATGTATATCGTGTCCGAGATTCTCGAGGGTGCAGAGAATGATATTGTGATCATTTTTGAAATCCAAGATGGCCGCCGCGCAAAATTATGATGACAACATTATGGGTATCGTATTCAGGTTCTCGAGGGTGCAGAGAACAATTTCGTGATCATATTTTAAATCCAAGATGGCCGCCGCACAAAATTATGATTTCAGCAATATGGATATCGTACCCGAGGTTCTCGAGGGTGCAGAGAACGATTTGGTGATCATTTTTCAAATCCAAGATGAACGCCGCACACAATTATGATTTTAGCAATATGGATATCGTGTCCGAGATTCTCGAGGGTGCAGAGAATGATATTGGGATCATTTTTGAAATCCAAGATGGCCGCCGTGCAAAATTATGATGACAACATTATGGGTATCGTATTCAGGTTCTCGAGGGTGCAGAGAACAATTTTGTGATCATATTTTAAATCCTTCCTTCCTTACTTCTTCCCTGCCATTGAGCTGCAGGGTTTGGGGGTGGCGTATCATTTATTTAGAACGTATTACAGTTTTTTTCACCTACGACTAATCACACTAATTCTACATTTTTTATTACTTAATACATTTTTAGTTACTTAATCCACATTATTTTACTTAATCTAACCGGAGTTTGGTGTTACATTTTTATAGGTCATAAGACCTATAAAAATGTAAAAAGACCATTAAAAAAAAATGTTAATGTAAGTATAAACTTACATTATCATTTTTTTTTTACCATTTATTAACATAATATCATGTATTTATCTGCTACTTTAAACTAGGCACACAATCTTATATTCTAGTGGTTGTATAAGGTCCCTATAATTGATTATAGGGAACCTTTCTATACATTAGATAACTACAGTGTACTTAAAACAATTTGATTATTAACCTAAGGAACCATATTATAAAATTTTCAAAAAATTATTCATTTCTTATTTCTACTCTTTAAACTATGTACATATTATTATGATTTTAGAATTTAAAAGTGCTACCGTTCCGCGGCAGAACATCAGCGAGGATTCTTCGGCAGAATCTTTCAAATTCCGTCCTCCATGGCTTTGCAACAAAGTTTGGAAGGTTGACCTCCACGACAGCCATTCCACTTACAGTCTCAAGGTCGCATCTCCACCGGCCTAACCTTGGGCACTCGAGCACCAGGTGCAATGCGCTTTCATCTGTACGATCGTCGCATATGCACACCGGGCTATCCTTCAGGCCGAACCGGTGGAGATACGCTGAGAACCCGCCATGGCCTGTTATCACCTGAGCCATTAACGCGGAGAAAGGCTCCTCCCTGACCAGCTTATAAGACACCGCGACGTCTGGCAGAAACGCCTTCGTAACACTCGCGGTTTGACCCGCGGTGTAGCGCTCCTGCCAGACCTCGAGGTTCTTGGCTCTAAGCATGCGACGAAGAGTTGAAATCGGTTCTCCATCGTATGCAGCCCTCAATTTCGAATGGAGCGCCGCATCCTTCGCCAAGTGGTCAGTCCTCTCATTCCCCTCAATGCCTACATGCGCCCGAACCCAGCGAAACCGAATGGTTTTACCCATATTTCGGGCCCGCCGGATGAGGTTTTTAATTTTGAAGGCTATCGGGTTAAATGATGATCGATCCCTTAGCAGCTCCAGCGACGACCTGGAGTCACTAAGGATCTCGACCTTCATGTCGGGCATCTTCAAGATGTCCTCGATAGCCTTCGAAATTGCGCACATTTCGGCTTGGAAGACAGAGCAATAATTCTCCAATTTGAGTTTTCTTGCTCTGACTTCCAAGCCTCGCCGCCTGTATGATATTCCGGCTCCAACCCTGCCCTGTATCTTGCTTCCGTCGGTGTAGACTTGCAGGTAACCCTCTCCCTCTTTTGGGTCATCCTGCACCTCTACCGCTAAGGGGTGAGGACCCCTTTTATATCGGTACAATTCTGCTGCCTCTCGGATCCTCAGGTCGAGTGGCAAGATACCTGACAGGATCAGCGCCGCACTCAAACTGGCAGTTTTGTAGGCCCGGCTGATCTTCCGCGCGAACCCTCGCTGAACTGCGTCCAGCAACTTCCGCACTCCGACTTGATCTACGGCTGGGACCCAGACGCTTGAAGCGTAAAGTACGATTGGCTCCACAGCGGCGATGTAGATGGTCCTCACCATCTCTGGGTTCAGACCCCAGGTTGTCTTAGCCGCCCTTGACAATTGGCCATAAATGGCCGTTGCCTTTCGGCAAACGTCAGCGACGTGCGGCTTTAAAGACAACCTGTGGTCAATAATAAGACCCAGGATCTTGGTTTCTGTGACCATCTTTATACTTTCGCCGCCCATGGTGATATGAATAGGTGTTACTTTCAGTTTCTTGGTAATCACCATGGCGTTGGTCTTGTGTGGAGCAAATCGCAGCTTGTTGTCCAAGCCCCAGTCGTAGACCCGACGGAGGACGGAGCTAGCGGTCCGCGCGATAGTCTCCGGAGAGGAGCCCGAGAAGACGAGCACTACGTCGTCGGCGAAGGCTTGCACGCGTAGGCCCTTTTCCTCGAGGGCGCCCAGCAATGGATCGATCAGGAGGTTCCAGAATATGGGCCCCCCAATCGATCCCTGAACGCACCCCTTGGTCGTGGGCCTCACGCACTCGGCGCCCGCGTATCGAATAAGGTCCTCGCGGTCATTGAGGTAAACTGCACACGGTGGAGTACAGATTTCGGGGGCATTTCCTGGCGGCCAGCTGATGTTTAATAGCTGGCCACCAGGCGCTGTCGAATGCCCCCTATATGTCTAGAGACACCATCAATACTACCCTCTTTGCCTTGACCTCAGCGCTGTGCTCGATCAAGGCAAAGAGGGCATCTTCAGTGCTCCGCTGGGGCATAAAGCCGAATTGGCCTGGGTTAATCGTCGGCAGTACGTGCCACTGTATCCGGCGTACCATCATCTTTTCCAAAGTCTTACCGTGGACTGACAAAAGTCCAATCGGACGGTAAGACTTTGGATGGTGGTAGTCGGATTTTCCCGGTTTGGGAAGTGTCACGACCGCCGCACGCTTCCACGGCTCCGGAAAGTATCCCACAGCGAGGCACCTGTTGGCTATCTCTAGGAAAAGCCGCTCATCTGCCTCAATGCTCTTGGCACTGATGTCAGCTGTGAACGCGTCCGATCCAGGCGCTTTACGAGCGCTGAAATCGTGAACCGCCTCCCTGAGGTCCGCAAGGGTGAAGGGCGGATCGTCCTCTGTGCAGGATAACTCGCACAGAGGGCGGTCCGCCTCACTCCTTATTGCGGAATGTACGGGAGTGTCGTCCTCCACTCTATCGTCCGGGAAGAACGTAGCTGCAAGGAGTTCTGCACTTTGCTTGGGATCAAGAGTCACTCCGTCCCTCACAAGAAGTTTATCTTCTTGCTTTTTCGAGGTTTGACGGAGGACTCTGTAGATGCCGTCCCACAGGCTTTCGCCTGTTTGCGTGGTGCAGTACTCCTTCCAGCTATGGGTCTGTGCCGCTTGTGCGGCAGACTCATACTTTTCCCGGGCGTCGAGATACTGGCGGACGACGAATTCCCTCCTAATTGGGGCCGCGCAGTGGATGCGATTCTTCTTAGTAACCGCATCACGCTTCAGGGCCCGAAGTTCGGAAGTCATCCATGGAGGTTCATATTTCAAAATTCGCGACAGCTTTGGGATTGCGACCTCACACGCTTGGCGAACCGCCTCCTGATATTCGAGGACAACGTTTTCGATGTCCTCGGGGGCGGTTGCGGCCGACACTCTTTCCACTCGGATCTGGCGCTTTTGAAACTGTAAGATAAGTTCCTTTCGGAACTTATCCCAGTTTGCCTTTCGCGTGTTATATATCCGAGTGGTTGGTGCTGGGCCGGGTGCTTTTGCACGGCCAGCGCGGAGTCCTATCCTTAGAGCGTTGTGATCGGAACTGACCATGTCGGGGTCCACCTTCCAGGACTCCATCCTTGACAAGATACTTCGGCTGCACACCGTAATGTCGACTCTGCT
Organism: Leptidea sinapis; assembly: GCF_905404315.1. Taxonomy (NCBI): domain Eukaryota; kingdom Metazoa; phylum Arthropoda; class Insecta; order Lepidoptera; family Pieridae; genus Leptidea; species Leptidea sinapis. Next base: position 14,509,079 of record NC_066281.1, read on the forward strand.
TGTACAGAGCTGACCTCCCCGAACCACTTGAAATGTTGGTTCGGTACCGGTGTTGAGGATGTGCAGCTGGTTGTCGTCGAAGTATCCTGCCAATTCGGCTCCCCGGTGGTTCTCGTCTGCGCTTCCCCACCATGGGCTCCACGCATTGAAATCCCCTCCGATCACAACACTCAAGGTTCCCAACTTGGATCGGACGCTGGACAGACGTTCCAGGTATAGATCCAGGGGTTTGTCCCCTTCCAGGTAGGCGGACACTATTCCAAGTGTCCAGTCGGAGAACTCGATGGTGATTGCCACTATGTTCTCCGACTGGAGGCTCGGGTCACACCTAACCTGGAGATCTTTATCAAAGACTGCTATTGCGGCCTTTGCGGGATTGGTCTTACTAATCCCCTGGTCCATCTGAAAGACGTGGACCCCCGGATACCACTTCAAGGCACCTTGATTACCTGTGTAGGGTTCCTGCAGCAGTGCCAGGCTAACCTTCTGACTGACAGCTTCTGCCATCAGTTCATCGGTTGCCAATCGCTTTCTCTGCAGGTTTACCTGTATCATGTGCCTCGAAGCAGCATCCCTGGGCCCGCGACCACCTGGATTTATGACCGCGGTGCCCTCAGCAGTAACTCACGCCGAGGCGGGCAATGGCATCCCATTTCCGCCTCACCGGACAGTCGCTGCTGAATGCTCCGTGATCCGTCTTGTCCAGCTTGGCGTGTCGACAGTTGACACAGCTGGGCGGCTCCCCCACGACATAGTCGGGGCACTCGGCCCTCACGTGTGGGCCCCCGCAATGGCTGCAAAGTTCCGAGGACTCTTTGCAGTGGCACCGTCCGTGCCCAAAGGCTAGGCACTTTGAGCACTGTATTAATGGCGAGAAGTCGTCCACCTTCGACCGCTTAAGGTCTAGGTGGACGGAGCCCTCGTCTGTCAGACGGTGCCACAGCGGAGGCGCCACACGCAAGACAACATAAGTGAGGTGCGGGTTGCGACACCTACGGCGGAAACAGGTTTCCACCGTTTCGTGGTCTTTTTGGAGGCCTGTGAATAGCTCCCTATTCTGAGCTCTTAGGGCTCCGACGACCTCCTCGTCCTTGAGGCAAGCCAGTACGTCCCTAATGATAATCATCGGGTTCCTACCCCTAGCCTCTTGAATTTGGAGGCCCGAGTTGGCCCCGAGCCGGGTCTGCACGGCCTCCACCTCGCTTTTGGTGCCGCAAGTGAGCACCACCTTCCTATTGCGCACTCTGCGGACGCTGTCCACCTTGGCGCCAGTTTTAGTAGCGTCGACGGCCACTCTTATTTTGGCGACAGCGTTGTCGCTCGAATCATCGGGCGACTTACTTGTCACCACGATTGAGTGGCCGGACTTTGCCGGCGCCTTAGCGGCCATCGCCGCATATGAAGGCGGTGCTTTTACCTGCACAGGCTCCTCCAGGAGCTTCGTTGTTCTCGCCCCCAGAGCTCGCACCTCAGCAAGCATGTTGGTTGCCTCTTGACGCATTGACTTAAGTTTTCCCAGCAGGGAGCCCAGATCCGCAGTGGGTGGAGAAGGGAACAGTTTGACCTGCTGGATTAGGTCGAATTCGACTATTCTGCGGAGTGCCTCCAGCTCCTTTCTCAACTCCGCAGTCTGTCCACCGACGTCCAACTTCTCCAACCTCTGCGTGAGGAGCATGATCTGCTCCGCATGGCTGGACTCCCTCCTGGAGATGTCCTCTGCGTGTGTCCTTTTCAGGTGTTCTACCTGTAAAAGGACATCTCTCCGCGCACTGTTCACTTCAAGGGTGGCCCCATATAGGTAGTTGAGGCCATCCAACACTGTAGCTCTTATGGAGCCTTTCAGGTTGCCAGATTTTTTAATTCTTCTTTGGCTCGCTGGTACACAGAGTTGGCGGTTTTGAGCACTGTAGCCGTTGGGCTTTCGGGTCCCCCTATATTGCTGTGGCGTCCTCCGGATGGCGGAGTATGAAAAGCGACCTCCGCTTCCCGTTGGAACGCTTGGGCGAGGGTGCCACTGCCTGGTTTGCTTCCAGAGCCCGCGCCGAACTCACTTCCAGTGAAGGAGCCCTCCTCCACGTCAACTTTCCGGCTAACTACTGCCCGTACCTTTCCAGGGTCTGATGATGGCCGTTTTGTCATTAAAGTCACAGAGTCCTTGTCTCCGGCTCTAAGAATGCGTGACGACTTAGCCGATGTTGAAGACATCTTACTGGAACGGCAGCACGTAGGTTTATTAAATAATCAATAATTATAAAACAAAATCAATAAAGTATCAAAATTAAAAAAAAATAAAAAATAAGAATAAAATAAAATTTTACAAACACAACTTTTAAATAGTGCCAATCGACAGAACTCAGCTTTGCGATTAAGGCCAAACACTGATGTTCTAGGTTAAATAACAAAGAAGTTATGACGATTACAGTTCTGTTAATATAAAAAACCCTATAAATTAATTAAAAACAATAATTTTGAAATTCTGAAGGGGCCAATCGAGAGATCTTCCAACCGCGGTTCAGACGGGCCCAAACTCGACTGCCCTAGGTGGAGTGGATGAAAATCTCGTTAGGTTAGGTTAGGTTAGGTTAGGTTAGGTTAGGTTAGGTTTTTTTTTTTTTTTTTTTACTAACTACCTACCATCCCTGGCAACTTGCGTCCCAGGGCCGAGGAGCTAGTTACGCAACTTCCTCCCTGCCATTGAGCTGCAGGGATTGGGGGTGGGTAATCATTTATTAATAATATTTTATATTTACATTCTCTTACACTTATGACTAAATACACGATTTTAATGAACTTTTTAAATTATATCTTAATTATGTCTCTATACATTTTTAAAGGGAGTCACTGTGTTGTATAAGGTCCCTATACTTAATATTATAGGGAACCTTTCTATACATTATTTACAAATTTAATTATTAATACTAAAGATTAAAAAGAAAACAAAAGACACGTATTATTTACAATTCCTAGGCTATTTAATTTTTTACTTTTATGTTGCTGCCGTTCCTCGGCAGCACATCGGCTAAAATCCTATGACAAAAAATTTCAAACTTTATCCGTAAAGGCTTTGAAACCAAGGCTGGTAGGTTGGCCTCCACGACGGCCACCCCACTTTCAATCTCAAGGTCGCATCTCCACCGGCCGAACCTAGGGCATTCGAGCACCAGGTGCATTGCGCTTTCGTCAGTTAGACCGTCGCAAATGCACGCTGGGCTATCCTTTAGTCCGAACCGGTGGAGATACGCCGAGAACCCGCCATGGCCCGTGATGATCTGGGCCATCAACGCGGAGAAAGGCTCCTCCCTAACCAGCTTGTAGGCCGCCGCGACGTCCGGCAGGAACGCTTTTGTGACACTTGCGGTTTGACCCGCGGTGTACCGCTCCTGCCAGACGTCGAGGGTCCTGGCTCTAATTTTGCGGCGGAGAGTTGAAATCGGCACTCCATCGTATGCAGCCCTCAATTTCGAATGGAGCGCCGCGTCCTTCGCCAAGTGATCAGCCCTCTCGTTCCCCTCAATACCTACATGCGCCCGAACCCAGCGGAACCGAATGGTTTTACCCATTTCTCGAGCCCGCCGGATCAAGTTTTTGATTTCGAAGGATATCGGGTTAAATGATGATCGATCCCTTAGCAGCTCCAGCGACGACCTGGAGTCACTAAGGATCTCGACCCTCATGTCGGGCATCTTCAAGATGTCCTCGATAGCCTTCGAAATTGCGCACATTTCGGCTTGGAAGACAGAGCAATAATTCTCCAATTTGAGTTTTCTTGCTCTGACTTCCAAGCCTCGCCGCCTGTATGAGATGCCGGCTCCAACCCTGCCCTGTATCTTGCTGCCGTCGGTGTAGACCTGCAGGTAACCCTCTCCTTCTCCTGGGTCATCCTGCACCTCTACCACGTCGGTCTCGGCCTGAGTTTCCTCGAGACAACAGAACTCTACCTCAGGAGCGAGGGCTGGATGGGGAGCATCCAGGAAGCTAACCCGCTGTTCAGCCTTCCTGTCTGCCATATCATCAATGTCCTAACCCCTTTTATATCGGTACAATTCTGCCGCCTCTCGGATCCTCAGGTCGAGTGGCAAGATACCTGACAGGATCAGCGCCGCACTCAAACTGGCGGTTTTGTAGGCCCGGCTGATCTTCCGCGCGAACCCTCGCTGAACTGCGTCCAGCAATTTCCGCACTCCGACTTGATCTACGGCTGGGACCCAGACGCTTGAAGCGTAAAGTACGATTGGCTCCACAGCGGCGATGTAGATGGTCCTCACCACCTCTGGGTTCAGACCCCAGGTTGTCTTGGCCGCCCTTGACAATTGGCCATAAATGGCCGTTGCCTTTCGGCAAACGTCAGCGACGTGCGGCTTAAAAGACAACCTGTGGTCAATAATAAGACCCAGGATTTTGGTTTCTGTGACCATCTTTATACTTTCGCCGCCCATGGTGATCTGAATAGGTGTTATTTTCAGTTTCTTGGTAATCACCATGGCGTTGGTCTTGTGTGGAGCAAATCGCAGCTTGTTGTCCAAGCCCCAGTCGTAGACCCGCCGGAGGACGGAGTTAGCGGTCCGCGCGATAGTCTCCGGAGAGGAGCCCGAGAAGACGAGCACTACGTCGTCGGCGAAGGCTTGCCCGCGTAGGCCCTCTTCCTCGAGGGCGCCCAGCAACGGATCAATCAGGAGGTTCCAGAATATGGGCCCCCCAATCGATCCCTGAACGCACCCCTTGGTTGTGGGCCTCACGCACTCGGCGCCCGCATAACGAATAATGACCTCGCATCACTGAGGTAACTGCACACGGTGGAGTACAGATTTCGGGGGCATTTCCTGGCGGCCAGCTGATGTTTAATAGCTGGCCACCAGGCGCTGTCGAATGCCCCCTCTATGTCTAGAGACACCATCAATACTACCCTCTTTGCCCTGACCTCAGCTCTGATGTGCTCGATCAAGGCAAAGAGGGCATCTTCAGTGCTCCGCTGTGGCATAAAACCGAATTGGCCCGGGTAAATCGTCGGCAGTACGTGCCACTTTATCCGGCGTACCATCATCTTTTCCAAAGTCTTACCGTGGACTGACAAAAGTCCAATCGGACGGTAAGACTTTGGATGATGGTAGTCGGATTTTCCCGGTTTGGGAAGTGTCACGACTGCCGCACGCTTCCAGGGCTTCGGGAAGTATCCCACAGCGAGGCACCTGTTGGCTATCTCTAGGAAGAGCCGTTCATCTGCCTCAATGCTTTTAGCACTGATGTCTGCCGTAAACGCATCCGATCCAGGAGCTTTGCGAGCACTGAAGTCATGAACCGCCTCCCTGAGTTCCGCAATGGTGAAGGGCGGATCATCCGCTGCACAGGCTAACTCGCACAGCGGACGGTCCGCTCCCCTCCTTATTGCAGAATGTACGGGAGTGTCATCCTCCAGCCTGTCGTCCGGGAAGAACGTAGCTGCAAGGAGTTCTGCACTTTGCTTGGGATCAAGAGTCACTCCGTCTCTCACAAGAAGTTTGTCTTCTTGCTTTTTCGAGCTTTGACGGAGGACTCTGTAGATTCCGTCCCACAGGCTTTCGCCTGTTTGCGCGGTACAGTACTCCTTCCAGCTATGGGTCTGCGCCGCTTGCGCGGCAGACTCATATTTCTCCCTAGCTTCTAGGTACTGTCGAATGACGAATTCCCTCCTTGTTGGGGCCGCGCAGCGTATGCGTCTCTTTTTAGTGACCGCATCTCGCTGCAGGACCCGAAGTTCGGAGGTCATCCATGGAGGTTCATACTTCAGTGTTCGGTTCAGCTTTGGGATCGCGGCCTCACACGCTTGTCGGACCGCCTCCTGGTATTCAAGGACAACGTTTTCGATGTCCTCGGGGGCGGTTATGGCCGACACTCTTTCCACTCGGATTTGGCGGCTTTCGAACTGTAGGATAAGTTCCTTTCGGAACTTATCCCAGTTTGCCTTTCGCGTGTTATATATCCGAGTGGTTGGTGCTGGGCCGGGTGCTTTCGCACGACCAGCGCGGAGGCCTATCCTTAGAGCGTTGTGATCGGAGCTTACCATAGCGGGGTCCACCCACCAGGATTCCATCCTTGGCAGGATACTTTGGCTGCACACCGTAATGTCGACTCTGCTTGTGCAAAGCCGACCTCCTCGAACCACTTGGAAGGTGGGTTCGGTTCCGGTATTAAGGATGTGCAGCTGATGATCATCAAAGTATCCAGCCAATTCAGCTCCCCGGTGATCCTCGTCCGTGCTACCCCACCATGGGCTCCACGCGTTGAAGTCACCTCCGATCACAACACTCAAGGTTCCCAGCTTGGATCGGACGCTGGACAGACGTTCCAGGTATGGATCCAGGGGTTTGTCCCCTTCCAGGTAAGCGGACACTATTCCAAGTGTCCAGTCGGAGAACTCTATGGTGATTGCCACTATGTTCTCCGACTGGAGGCTCGGGTCACACCTTACCTGGAGGTCTTTATCAAAGACCGCTATTGCGGCCTTTGCGGGGTTGGTCCTAGTTATCCCCTGGTCCATCTAATAGACGCGAACCCCTGGGTATCGCTTCAAGGCACCTTGACTACCTGTATAGGGTTCCTGCAGCAGTGCCAGGCTTACCTTCTGGCTGACAGCTTCTGCCATCAGCTCATCGGTTGCCAATCGCTTCCGCTGCAGGTTTACCTGTATCATGTGCCTTGAAGCAGCATCCTTGGGCCCGCGACCTCCTGGATTTATCACCGCGGTGCCCTCAGCAGTAGCTCACGCCAAGGCGGGCAATGGCATCCCATTTCCGCCTCACCGGACAGTCACTGCTGAACGCACCGTGGTCCGTCTTGTCCAGCTTAGCGTGACGGCAGTTAATGCAGCTGGGCGGCTCCCCCACGACATAGTCGGGGCATTCGCTCCTGACGTGTGGTCCCCCGCATTGACTGCAAAGGTCAGTCGACTCTTTGCAGTGGCGCCGCCCGTGTCCAAAGGCTAAACACTTTGAGCACTGGATGAGCGGCGAGAAGTCCTCCACCTTCGACCTCTTGAGGTCAAGGTGGACGAACCCCTCGTCCGTCATGCGACGCCACAGTTGGGGGGCCACACGCAAGACGACATGTGTGAGGTGCGGATTGCGGCACCTACGACGGAAACATGTTTCCGTCGTTTGTTGGTCTTTATGCAGGCCTGTGAAGAGCTCCTTATTTTGGGCTCGTAGGGCTGCTGTGACCTCCTCATCCTTGAGGCAAGCGAGGACGTCTCGGATGATAATCATCGGATTTTTCCCCTTTTCCTCTTGGACTTGAAGGCCTGAGTTAGCCCCGAGTCGCGTCTTCACAGCCTCGACCTCAGTTCTTGTGCCGCAAGTGAGCACCACCTTCTTGTTGCGGACCTTGCGGACACTGTCCACCTTGGCGCCGGTTTTGGTAGCGTCGACGGCCACTCTTATTTTGGTGACAACGTTGTCGCTCGAATCATCGGGCGACTTACTTGTCACCACTATTGAGTGGCCGGACTTTGCCGGCGCCTTGGCGGCCATCGCCGCATATGAAGGCGGTGCATGGGTCTGTACTGGCTCCTCCAGGAGCTTAGTCGTCTTAGCTCCCAGACTGCGCACCTCGACGAGCATGTCGGTAGCCTCCCGCCGCATGGACTTTAATTCTCCCAGAAGGGAGCCCAGCTCTACATCGGGTGTATGAGCGGGCAGTCTCGTATTTATGTGTTGGATAACGTCAAATTCGACAACACGGCGGAGTGCCTCCAATTCCTTCCGCAACTCCGCCGTCTGCCCGCCCACATCTGCCTTCTCCACCCGTTGCGTTAACAGCAAAATCTGCTCCGTGTGGCTGGTCTCCCTTCTGGAGATGTCCTCTGCGTACCTCCTCTTGATGTTTGCGATCTCCAACTGGAGATCGCGCCGCACACTGTTGACCTGTAGAGTAGCCTCGTACAGAAAATTGAGGCCCTCTATCACGGTCGATTTTATTGACCCTTTTAAGTTTCCGGACTTCTCTAGCTCTTCTTTAGCCCGCTGGTAGACTCGGTTAGCTTCTTTTAAAAGTGTTGCCGTTGGGCTCTCGGGCTCCCCAGCGCTTGCTGAACGTCCTCCAGATGGCGGAGTGTGGAAATCCGCACCCGCCTCCCATTGGAGCGCTTGCGCCAGGGTGCCACTGCCGGGTTTGCTTCCCGAGCCGGCACCGAATTCGCTACCGGTGAAGGAGCCCTCCCCCGCGTCGACCCTTTGGCTTGCAGCTGCCCGAATTCTTCCGGGGTCCGATGATGGCCGTTTGGTGGTCATCGTTGAGGCCACCATCCCCTTATCGCCTGTTTTTAATGTGCGTGAGGATTTAGCCGATGATGTTGACATCTTAATAAACAATTCAAAATTAAAAATAAAAGATTTTAGAAATAAGAAAAATAGAAAATTTACAATAGGTTAATAACCGGTATTTGGTAGCACCAATAGATAAAGCTACTTCTTACAATTTAATTGAGCCCAAACACGGGTATCTTAAGTTACAAAATAAGGAAATACAATTAAATCAAGTTAAGATAAATAAAAGTCCTTATAATTTAGGTAAAAACAAAAAAAATGGAATTCTGTTGGAACCAATTAAAAGAGCTCAAAATTACGGTTCAGGCGAGCCCAAACTCGGCTACCCTAGCTGCCTCGGTTCACGAGTTATGACCAAGGGGGGTGAGGTATGGTTGGGGGAGGGGGGTTTCACGGGAAGACTATTGGGATAGGTTGTTATTTTTGTTAGAGGGGGGGGGGGGGGGTCAAGTAATCGGTATGTGGGTGGAGATGAACAGGATTAATGGTTAGTGAGGGGGAAGGGGTGGAATGTACCTCTGGTGTTTTGCCTGATGTCTTGCCGATGTATTTGGATGACTTCCTTGTTCCGTCGTCGATGATATGTCGGATCTATATTTTCATTGAAGACGTATCAGTGGTCTGTGGTGCGAAGACAGTTGAAGGGTGACGGATGACACTTGTCACTTGGCTTGTCTGGTTTTTTCCAACAACCTCGTGGCGCCGCGTGCTTTCTGCTCCTATACAAAGCCTTCGAGGTTATGGGCCGCACCTTTATCCTTCAATATCTTCGTAATCCTCCGTCCGATTTTGATGGTTCTTGCTTTGCTGGATTGATCTTGATAAGCACTAGCGGGATTAGTAATCAGTTCCTTGATCACTACAGCAACAACTCAGGGAAACTGACAGAAAGTCTAGGTCCTGTAACTTAGGAGTGCGCTGTGCAAAACTTTTGCCAACAATAATCCCGGTGATTTATGTAATAACAATTCACTGTACCAATTTTTTTCACAATCAAAGCACTATTTACCACTTTAAAGATTTTTTTACTAGGAGCTATATGTAGACGACTCAATGGTTTAGTCACAAGTGGGTTAGGTTAGGTTAGGTTAGGTTAGGTTAGGTTAGGTTAGGTTAGGTTAGGTTAGGTTAGGTTAGGTTCTCCCTTGGTAGCATGGGCGGCTGAGCTGGGTCTCGTCGTTCTTAACACCGGGGGAGTAGCGACGTGCGTGAGGCCTCAGGGGGCATCGATAGTTGACATTACCCTCGCCTCCCCTGAGGCGTCGTGCAGGGTCACTGGCTGGCGGGTGGTGGAAGATGTGGAGACCCTGTCGGACCATAGGTACATCCGACTGGGGGTTCTCACATCTAGGTGCTGCCCGGCTCCTGAGATCCCACCGGAGGGGGTGAACTCGGCCTTCCCGAGATGGGTGATTACTCACCTTGATCGGGAATTGGCCGAGGAGGTGGCGATCATAAGATCGTGGCTGAGGCCCGGAGGCCCAGCTATGACGGACGACGTGGAAGCGCTGGCTCTTGACTTTAAGAGGGCGATGAAGTCCCTCTCAGACTCTTCGATGCCACGTTGGAAGAGGGCCCCGCGCAGGACGGCTGTTTTCTGGTGGTCACAGGAGCTAGCCGTCCTACGCACCGAAAGCATAGGGGCCCGTAGGGCCTATCTGCGGAGTCGGCGTCGGAGAGGCGATACGCCTGAAGTAATGGAGGGCCTTCGAACGGTATATTATGACCGAAAGAGGGCTCTCCAGTCTGCGATCAGGCAGGCTAAAGAGAAGGCCTATAAGGACCTTCTCGATGGCCTGGAGAGGGACCCGTGGGGGCGCCCTTACCATTCAGCTCGAAACAAGCTGAAGGGTGGGGGGGCTCCGCTCACCGAGGTCCTGGAGCCAGCGCTTGTAGAGGAAGTGGTCACGGGACTCTTCCCCACCGCAGTGGACCTGATCCCGCCCAGGATGCGGGAGGGGGAGGTTGTGGGAGAGGCGACAGGGGAGGTCCAGGGCGTGACAGATGTGGAACTGGGCCTCTGCCTTGATCGCCTCAAGACAAGGAAGAAGGCTCCGGGCCCGGACGGTATCCACGGCCGTGTCCTGGCCCTGGCCTTCCCACATGTCGAGGGGGAACTCCGGGGACTGTTCGACAAATGTCTTAATGTCGGGCGGTTCCCGGAAGTATGGAAGGAGGGACGCCTATGCCTCATCAAAAAGGAGGGTAGGCCAATTGATTCTCCAGCGGCTTACCGACCTATAGTCCTGCTGGATGAGGTTGGGAAGCTGCTGGAATGGATAGTGGCCTCACGCCTAAGTCGCCACCTCTCTGCCGAGGGCCCGGACTTGTCCGAACACCAGTTCGGTTTTAGGAAGGGCCGCTCGACGCTTGACGCCCTCAGTGAGCTGAGGGCTCATGTTGAGAGTGTGGTGGCGGATGGTGAGAGGGCGTTGGCGGTCTCCCTGGACATAGCCAACGCCTTCAACAGTCTCCCATTCGGCGTAATTGCTGAGGCACTCGACTTCTTCGAGGTGCCCTGGTACTTGCGCCGAATAGTGAAGGACTACCTGGTTGGGCGCCGGGTGGCCTACGTGGCGGGAGACGGGAGGATGAGGCGGCGTCCCGTAGAGTGCGGAGTCCCGCAGGGGTCGGTGCTGGGTCCGCTCCTCTGGAACATGGGCTACGACTGGGTGTTGCGAGGTGCGCTTCTACCCAAGATGCGCATCTTCTGCTATGCAGACGACACCCTGGTGGTGGCCCAGGGGGGGTCCTTTGGGGAGGCAGGCTTACTGGCCTCGGTCGGGACCTCCCTTGTTGTTGAGCGGATCAGGCTGTTGGGGCTCAGGGTGGCGTTAAGTAAAACGGACGCCATCCTGTTCCACGGCCCAAGGAGGGGCCCACCTCCTGGCGCTTTCATCGAGGTGAACGGAGTGCGTGTCCCGGTGGCCCCCTGCATGAGGTACCTAGGCCTTGTGCTGGATGGCCGTTGGGGCTTTGAGGCGCACTTCAGGCACCTCGGAGAGAGATTGGTTGGGGCGGCTGGAGCTCTCGCGCGTTTATTACCAAACGCGGGGGGGCCGTCCCAAAGCGTCAGGAGGCTGTATAGCGGGGTCCTGAAGAGCATGGCTCTGTATGGGGCCCCCATCTGGGCAGATGCCTTAAAAAGAAAAGGCAATGGGTCACTCCTCCGCAGGCCGCAGCGAGTGATAGCGAACCGCATAGCCAGGTGCTATCGGACGGTATCATTTGATGCGGCTTGCGTTATTGCGGGCACTCCGCCCTGGGCCTTGGAGGCTCGCATGAGCGCCGCCCTATATCGCCTTAAGGCGGAAATGGGCGGCGAAATTTGGAGGGAGCGCGAGGCGTCTGTAAGGCGCGCGGCTGACGCTGCCATTATGCGGCAGTGGCGGGAGGAACTTGAGTCCTCCCAAGTGGGCGCGCGCACTATAGGCGCCATTCTTCCAGTCCTAAGTGACTGGAAGAAAAGAAGAAAGGGAGAGATTTCCTTCCGCCTGGCGCAGGTGTTGTCGGGCCATGGCTGCTTTGGACGATATCTGTGCCGGGTTGTGAGGAAGGAGGTATCGCCTCGGTGTCATCACTGTGATGACACCGAGGAGGATACGGCCGATCACACCCTCCGGAATTGCGCCGCGTGGGAAACGAGGCGTCAAGACCTGAGGACAGTGATCGGCCAGGACCTCTCGCTGCCTGGCATGGTCAAGAGCATGCTGGACAGCGAGGAGTCCTGGAAGGCGGCTTCCTCCTTCTGCGAGCACGTAATGCTACAGAAGGAGGAAGCCGAAAGAAACAGAGAGAGGGCATCAGTTGCCCTTCAGAGGGCAGCAGGGCGGGGCAGGAGGGGGAGAGGGGTCCAAGAAGACCTCTCAACCCCAGCCCCTAGCAGCCAGTAGAGGGCCACTGATGGCCTCTTCCCCGAGGTTCTCCGGTGAAATGCCCTGCAAAGATCCCGGAGAACCTCTCAAAAAGGGGAACTCTCTGCTTTCGAGGAGGTTTTAGTGGGTATTACCAAACTTGGCCAACTTCTAGCTACGTAGAAGATGGTCTAAGTGGTTGAGTCCCACACTCCCTGTGCCACATAGTGCACAGGGGTAGTACGTAAATGTATTTCCTCCTCGTTAAAAAAAAAAAAAAAAAAAAAAAAAAAAAAAGGTTAGGTTAGGTTTTTTTTTTTTTTTTTAAATAGACAAGCACCCACCAAGGGATGATGTCTCCCAGTGCTCTCCTCCCATCACGCGGAAGGAATTGTGATCCTGTTTTTGAAATTACCTACATTTTTGTGCTGATCAGGTTAAGAATATAGCTAATGTTTATGATACCTTATTCCTTAAGATCTTGCTGATCAATTAATTTTATACAATAGAGTCGCTAACTTGCAAACTTTGTGTCTTACATGATACTTATACATTCATACTGAAATTTGACAATGATTAATATTACAATATATTTACATATACGTAACGTTTTCACTATATAAATATTTAGACAAAAGATATAATACATTTACTAGTAACGAACATTGACAATGACAATAATTTCTAAATGATTAATTGAAAATAAGGGTGCCATTTCGACTTATTTTTTTTTTTTTTATTTTTTTTTTATTATTATTATTATTATATTTTTTTTGATTACTTTTATTAATTGTTTTTTTTTTATACGTTGCGGCTACCCTAATGAAATACAAAATATAAAGATTATGTATAAATACACAATTTAATTTTTACGTAGGTCTAAAAAAAATTAATTATGTACATAACACTTAATATCATCGGCATGGGTATGCTTGGTCCATCTATGAACATAGATGTGATAGCATTTCCGTTAATCCTATACGTACGATTATAATATAATACATTCTATATGTAATAATATTTAAATATTCTATACTAATATGCATATATATATATATACATATGGTGAAAGCATAGTTCACTTATATCTAACACAAAAGAGCTTACCCACGTATCTTACAAGACTATTTACGACGATTCGCTGTTTTAATATATTTAAATTTTGATTATTTATTTATACAGTACTATTAACTATTCAATCACTTGTGTCTATATTTACTACTATTACAAATTTAAATGTATATTTAACAAATTGGTTTACTTTGCCTTTACTTCCATGAACTGTGATCTATATAAACGTTTCATTTCTTTAAGGAATTGCCTTTAATATACAACGAACAACAATTATTCTTTTAATGATGCTAACACTTTTCACTGAGTTATTATAATATTTATGCTAACGTTATTTATTTAATAATAATAATAATCATTAATTGGATATAATCAGTTCTTACAACTTAGTGTTTTATGTGATACAGTTAATTAAATACATTATTATTATTGCATTATGCATTAAATTATTTCACAGTTACACCTTAGAAGGTTGTTTATAAGTATATACAATAAGTATTGTAATATTTAAAATACAATACTATTAACAATTTCAATATCTATTCTACACAATATTTTTAATATAAGTAATTAAATTAATTAAATTAATATTACTACAGTGAATAACGACTACTAATATTATTATGATACTAAAATTCCAGTAGGTTGCTATAGTATGTGAATTTATGCCATTTCATTACATAGTTATAATAATTAATTAGATATAATCAGTGCTTTACACTAAATTTTCCATATGATTTATTTGATTAATGTGACTATAAATTTATTACAAGGCAATGACATAGATATTATATTATTATTTTAAAAGATGAACTTACATTTATTTATATTATTTGATAATTAATAGCCCATAATAATTATTAGATTGTTTTAAAAATAAAAACTTTCAACAATATGCCACGCTCATGCGGGCAATCGAATCCAATTTGCGACGGACCGGACATTCGTCACTGAAGGCCCCGTGGTCTGTCCTTTCGAGACCTGCGGCCCGACAATTAGAGCAACACGGCTGTTCTCCCACAAGGTAGTGAGGGCAGTCGTGTCGTAGATGAGGGCCTCCACAGTGGCTGCAGAGGCTGGCAGTCTCTTTGCAACTACGTCGTCCGTGCCCGAAGCCAAGACATCGGGTACATTGGATGACAGGCGAGAAGTCCTCCACGGTTGACCGCTTGAGGTCAATGTGGACAGAACCTTCGGCTGTCAGTCGCTGCCACAGCTTTGGAGCAACTCGCATCACAATGTGGTTAATGTTCGGGTTTCGGTTTCTTCGACGGAACTTAATCTCGATTGACTGCTCTTCTTCGGAGAGCCCGGAAAATATCATTTTGTTTTGGGCCTTTAATGCCCCAAGGATGTCTTCGTCCTTGAGGTCTGCCAGTACGTCTTTAATAATGATAAGTGGATTTCTCCCCTTAGCTTCCTGAAATGTAAGTTCCGGGTTGCTCTTGAGCCTACTAGTTACAAATTCCACCTCTTCCCTCGACGCACATGTCAGAACAACTCGCTGGTTGCGAACTCGGCGGACGCCATCGACCCTTGCTCCGGTTTTGGTGGGATCCACTGCAGTTCGTATTTTGTTCAGAACGTTTTCACTCGTATCAGATGTTGAAGTGCTACTGACAATCAATGAGTGGCTGGGTGTTCTAAGGCCCCTGGCAACTGCTCCCGCATAAGTCAGCGGTACAGCGGCTGCCCGCGGTGCATCCGACATCTGCACTGTTTTTGCGGCGATGCGCTCGATATTTTCATGGATCGTATTACTCTTTGTCTCCAGGGCCTTTACACCTTGCAGGAGCTGGTCTAAATTTTTGAGGGCTTTTACTTCTTCACTTTGACGGGCGTCTAAGAGCTCCGTATTTATTTCCTTCGTTTTTTCTAATTCCCTCTTTGCTGCTAGATATTCACTATTGATTTCCTTAATATAGTCATAAATGTATACCAGGGCATCAGAAATTACCTTCTTGGTTGTTGGTGTGATACTCTTGGACTTGTCAAGCACTTCCATTGCAGCGTTGTAGCGTTCTCTAGCTTTCATCGGCGACGACATGTTTAAAATTTATTTAAATCGTGCACTGTTATTATGTGATGTGAGTGTACTGCACTGTTATTATTTGATGTGTGTGTACTACACTTAATTGTTGCAAAAACAACCTAGAATTTTCTTCTTCAATTCTTCCGGGTGGGATAACTTCACGTGGGATGCTCCGATCTCCACGCTTTAAACGGCTTCAGAATTATTTTGTTAAGCGCTTCCTGAAAAGGTATTGCACGATCCGCTACTTCTCCGGGAACACTAATCACGTGCCACGTGGTTTTAGGAAAAATCCTTATTATATTGTCGCGCGTGGCCGGAAATTTCTGTTTGTGGTATCAAAATCTTTGTTTAAATGAGACCTAACGATAAATAAATTTAAATAAGTACGTTACCCCTTTACTTTTTGTGTGGTTCACTTTTTCACTAATTGTAACCTAAACAACAAGATTTTTTACACTTTTTCTCACTTCTTACACTGCGATCTTCAAACAAATTATATCATTGGATTCACCACTTTGAAACGCGTCAAATGATATACAGCAACACTATGTACGCATCAAAAATACCACCTCTAAGATTTTTCGACTGCGGAGCGATCCGATTTAGCTGTTAACACGACCGTGATCAGACTGCGACTGGGTTAGGTTAGGTTAGGTTAGGTTAGGTTAGGTTAGGTTAGGTTAGGTTAGGTTAGGTTAGGTTAGGTTAGGTTAGGTTAGGTTAGGTTAGGTTAGGTTAGGTTAGGTTAGGTTAGGTTAGGTTAGGTTAGGTTAGGTTAGGTAAGGTTAGGTTAGGTTAGGTTAGGTTAGGTTAGGTAAGGTTAGGTTAGGTTAGGTTAGGTTTTTTTTTTTTTTTTTTTTTTTTTCGAGCTAGTGGCCTACCTCCCTGGCAACTCGCGTCCCAGGGCCGAGGAGCTACTACGGCTACTTCCTCCCTACCATTGAGCGGCAGGGTTTTGAGGTGGGTAATGCTTTATTTAAAAGGAAAAACTATATATAATTACACCCAACTACCTTACACCTAAGACTAAATACACAATTTTTACAATTAACTACAAATAACTACAAAATTACAATTAACCTACTCAAATCAACTAATTATTTATTATTACAATCTATCTTAAACTAAGTCCACATACATTTTTATAGAGAGTCGCTGTGTTGTATCAAGGTCCCTATACTTAATATAGGGAACCTTTCTGTACATTATTTACAATAAAATTTAATTTTAATTTTCATAACTTAGTTTTCTAATTAAATTTATTACACATTTTTACACTAATATGTTTTATGATTAAAGAGACACGTATTATTTACAATTCTTAAGCTATTAAGTTTTAAATTTTGTGTTGCTGCCATTCCGCGGCAGCACGTCAGACAGAATCTTTAAACAGAAGCTTTCAAAGGACTTCCTCAATGGCTTTTCGACAAAAACTGGGAGGTTTGCCTCAGCAACGGCCACCCCGCTTTCCACCTCTAGGTCGCATCTCCACCGGCCGAACCTGGGGCATTCGAGCACCAGGTGCATTGCGCTTTCGTCAGTTTGACCATCGCAAATGCACACTGGGCTATCCCTTAGTCCGAACCGGTGGAGATACGCCGCGAAGCCGCCGTGGCCCGTTATAACCTGGGCCATCAATGCGGAGAAGGGCTCCTCCCTAACCAGCTTGTAAGACGCCGCGACGTCTGGCAGAAACGCCTTTGTGACACTTGCGGTTTGACCCGCGGTGTACCGCTCCTGCCAGACGTCGAGGGTCTTGGCTCTAATTTTGCGGCGGAGAGTAGAAATCGGTACTCCATCGTATGCAGCCCTCAATTTCGAATGGAGCGCCGCGTCCTTCGCCAAGTGATCAGCCCTCTCGTTCCCCTCAATACCTACATGCGCCCGAACCCAGCGGAACCGAATGGTTTTACCCATTTCTCGAGCCCGCCGGATCAAGTTTTTAATTTCGAAGGCTATCGGGTGGAACGAAGATCGATCCCTTAGCAGCTCCAGCGACGACCTGGAGTCACTAAGGATCTCGACCTTCATGTCGGGCATCTTCAAGATGTCCTCGATAGCTTTCGAAATTGCGCACATTTCGGCTTGGAAGACAGAGCAAAAATTCTCCAATTTGAGTTTTCTTGCTCTGACTTCCAAGCCTCGCCGCCTGTATGAGATGCCGGCTCCAACCCTGCCCTGTATCTTGCTGCCGTCGGTGTAGACTTGCAGGTAACCTTCTCCTTCTCCTGGGTCATCCTGCACCTCTACCACGTCGGTCTCGGCCTGAGTTTCCTCGAGACAACAGAACTCTACCTCAGGAGCGAGGGCTGGATGGGGAGCATCCAGAAAGCTAACCCGCTGTTCAGCCTTCCTGTCTGCCATATCATCAATGTCCTAACCCCTTTTATATCGGTACAATTGCCGCCTCTCGGATCCTCAGGTCGAGTGGCAAGATACCTGACAGGATCAGCGCCGCACTCAAACTGGCGGTTTTGTAGGCCCGGCTGATCTTCCGCGCGAACCCTCGCTGAACTGCGTCCAGCAATTTCCGCACTCCGACTTGATCTACGGCTGGGACCCAGACGCTTGAAGCGTAAAGTACGATTGGCTCCACAGCGGCGATGTAGATGGTCCTCACCACCTCTGGGTTCAGACCCCAGGTTGTCTTGGCCGCCCTTGACAATTGGCCATAAATGGCCGTTGCCTTTCGGCAAACGTCAGCGACGTGCGGCTTAAAAGACAACCTGTGGTCAATAATAAGACCCAGGATTTTGGTTTCTGTGACCATCTTTATACTTTTGCCGCCCATGGTGATCTGAATAGGTGTTATTTTCAGTTTCTTGGTAATCACCATGGCGTTGGTCTTGTGTGGAGCAAATCGCAGCTTGTTGTCCAAGCCCCAGTCGTAGACCCGCCGGAGGACGGAGTTAGCGGTCCGCGCGATAGTCTCCGGAGAGGAGCCCGAGAAGACGAGCACTACGTCGTCGGCGAAGGCTTGCACGCGTAGGCCCTCTTCCTCGAGGGCGCCCAGCAATGGATCGATCAGGAGGTTCCAGAATATGGGCCCCCCAATCGATCCCTGAACGCACCCCTTGGTCGTGGGCCTCACGCACTCGGCGCCCGCATAACGAATAATGACCTCGCGGTCATTGAGGTAACTGCACACGGTGGAGTACAGATTTTGGGGACATTTCCTGGTGGCCAGCTGATGTTTAATAGCTGGCCACCAGGCGCTATCGAATGCCCCCTCTATGTCTAGAGACACCATCAATACTACCCTCCTTGCCCTGACCTCAGCTCTGATGTGCTCGATCAAAGCAAAGAGGGCATCTTCAGTGCTTCGCTGTGGCATAAATCCGAATTGGGCCGGATTTAGCGTCGGCAGTACGTGCCACTTTATCCGGCGTACCATCATCTTTTCCAAAGTCTTACCGTGGACTGACAAAAGTCCAATCGGACGGTAAGACTTTGGGTGATGGTAGTCGGATTTTCCCGGTTTGGGAAGTGTCACGACTGCCGCACGCTTCCACGGCTTCGGGAAGTATCCCACAGCGAGGCACCTGTTGGCTATCTCTAGGAAGAGCCGCTCATCCGCCTCAATGCTTTTGGCACTGATATCTGCCGTAAACGCGTCCGATCCAGGTGCTTTGCGAGCACTGAAGTCGTGAACCGCCTCCCTGAGTTCCGCAATGGTGAAGGGTGGATCATCCGCTGCACAGGATAACTCGCACAGCGGACGGTCCGCCCCCCTCCTCATTGCGGAGTGTACGGGAGTGTCATCCTCCAGCCTGTCGTCCGGGAAGAACGTAGCTGCAAGGAGTTCTGCACTTTGCTTGGGATCAAGAGTCACTCCGTCTCTCACAAGAAGTTTGTCTTCTTGCTTTTTCGAGGTTTGACGGAGGACTCTGTAGATTCCGTCCCAAAGGCTTTCGCCTGTTTGCGCGGTGCAGTACTCCTTCCAGCTATGGGTCTGCGCCGCTTGCGCGGCAGACTCATATTTCTCCCTGGCTTCGAGGTACTGGCGGATGACGAATTCCCTCCTTGTTGGGGCCGCGCAGCGTATGCGTCTCTTTTTGGTGACCGCATCTCGCTGCAGGACCCGAAGTTCGGAGGTCATCCACGGGGGTTCATACTTCAGTAGTCGCTTCAGCTTTGGGATCGCGGCCTCACACGCCTGTCGAACCGCCTCCTGATATTCGAGGACAACGTTTTCGATGTCCTCGGGGGCGGTTACGGCCGACACTCTTTCCACTCGGATCTGGCGCTTTTGGAGCTGTAAGATTAGTTCCTTTCGGAACTTATCCCAGTCTGCCTTGCGTGTGTTATATATCCGAGTGGTTGGTGCTGGGCCGGGTGCTTTTGCACGACCAGCGCGTAGTCCTATCCTTAGAGCGTTGTGATCGGAGCTTACCATGTCGGGGTCCACCCACCAGGACTCCATCCTTGACAGGATACTTTGGCTGCACACCGTAATGTCGACTCTGCTTGTACAGAGCCGACCTCCTCGAACCACTTGAAAAGTGGGTTCGGTACCTGTATTCAGGATGTGCAGCTGATGGTCGTCAAAGTATCCTGCCAATTCGGCTCCCCGGTGGTCCTCATCCGTGCTACCCCACCATGGGCTCCACGCATTGAAGTCACCTCCAATCACAACACTCAAGGTTCCCAATTTTGATCGGACGCTGGAGAGACGTTCCAGGTATGGATCCAGGGGTTTGTCTCCTTCCAGGTAAACGGATACTAATCCAAGTGTCCAGTCGGAGAACTCAATGGTAATTGCCACTATGTTCTCCGACTGAAGGCTCGGATCACACGTTACCTGGAGGTCTTTATCAAAGACCACTATTGCGGCCTTTGCTGGATTGGTCCTATTTATCCCCTGGTCCATTTGATAGACGCGAACCCCTGGGTATCGCTTCAAGGCACCTTGATTACCTGTATAGGGTTCCTGCAGCAGTGCCAGGCTCACCTTCTGGCTGACAGCTTCTGCCATCAGCTCATCGGTCGCCAATCGCTTCCGCTGCAGGTTTACCTGTATCATGTGCCTTGAAGCAGTATCCCTGGGCCCGCGACCTCCTGGATTTACAACCGCGGTGCCCTTAGCAGTAGCACACGCCGAGGCGGGCAATGGCATCCCATTTCCGCCTCACCGGACAGTCACCGCTAAACGCACCGTGATCCGTCTTGTCCAGCTTCGCGTGACGGCAGTTAATGCAGCTGGGCGTCTCCCCCACGACATAGTCGGGGCATTCGCTCCTTACGTGTGGTCCCCCGCAGTGACTGCAAAGGTCCGAAGACTCTTTGCAGTGGCGCCGTCCGTGCCCGAAGGCTAGGCATTTCGAGCACTGAATGAGGGGCGAGAAGTCCTCGACCTTCGACCGCTTAAGGTCAAGATGGACGGACCCCTCGTCCGTCATGCGACGCCACAGCGGAGGGGCCACTCGCAGGACGACATGTGTGAGGTGCGGATTGCGGCACCTCCGACGGAAACATGTTTCCGTCGTTTGTTGGTCTTTCTGCAGGCCTGTGAAGAGCTCTTTATTTTGCGCTCTTAGGGCTGCAATGACCTCCTCATCCTTGAGGCAAGCGAGGACGTCTCGGATGATCAACATCGGGTTTTTCCCCCTCGCCTCTTGGACTTGAAGGCCCGCATTAGCCCCGAGTCGCGTCTTCACAGCCTCGACCTCGGTTCTTGTGCCGCAAGTGAGCACCACCTTCCTGTTACGCACTTTGCGAACACTGTCCACCTTAGCGCCGGTTTTAGTGGCGTCTACGGCCACTCTAATTTTGGCGACAACATTGTCGCTCGAATCATCGGGTGACTTGCTAGTCACCACGATAGAGTGGCCGGACTTAGCCGGCGCCTTGGCGGCCATAGCCGCATACGAAGGTGGTCCTTTGGCCTGTGCAGGCTCCTCCAGGAGCTTAGTTGTTGTAGCTCCCAGACTTCGCACCTCACTAAGCATATCCATAGCCTCCCGTCGCATGGACTTAAGTTCTCCTAGAAGGGAGCCCAGCTCCACATCGGGTGGATGAGCGGGCAGCCTCGTGTTAATATGTTGAATTACATCGAATTCAACAACACGGCGGAGTGCCTCCAACTCCTTCCGCAACTCCGCCGTCTGCCCGCCCACATCTGCCTTCTCCACCCGTTGTGTTAACAGCAGAATCTGCTCCGCGTGGCTTGACTCCCTTCTTGAGATGTCCTCTGCGTGTCTCCTCTTGATATTTGCGATCTCTAGCTGGAGATCGCGCCGCGCACTGTTCACTTGAAGAGTGGCCTCGTAAAGAAAGTTGAGGCCCTCAATGACTGTTGTTTTTATGGAGCCCTTGAGATTGCCGGATTTTTCAAGCTCTTCTTTAGCCCGCTGGTAATTTCGATTTGCGTCCTTCAGAAGGGTCGCTGTCGGGCTTTCAGGTTCCCCGGCGCTTACTGATCGCGTTCCAGAAGGCGGAGTGTGGAAATCCATACCCGCCTCCCATTGAAGCGCTTGCGCCAGGGTACTGCTACCCGGCTTACTTCCCGAGCCCGCACCGAAATCACTTCCGGTGAAAGAACCCTCCTCCGTGTCAATTTTTCGGCCAATTGCTGCACGCACTCTTCCCGGGTCTGAAGATGGACGTTTTGTGGCCATCGCCGTGGCCACCAACCCTTTGTCGCCAGGTCTAGTCACGCGTGCAAATTTGGCTGATGAAGACATTGCTGGAACGGCGGCACGCAAGTTATTTAAAAAAGAAAAAAAAAAAAAATAAATAAAATAAAATAATAATAATAATAAATAGGGCAAACAAATCAAATTAACTTAGTAAAATATAAAATTGACAATAATAGAAAAACTTAAATATTGGAAAAATAAAGATTTTTTTTTTTTTTTTTTTTTTTTTTTTTTTTTTTTCAAAATTTACAAATTTTCAAATTTCACCGGGACCACTCGAAAGTGCTTGCTCTCCCGATTACAACAAGTCCAAACACGGCTATTCTAGGGTAATACACACAGTAAAAATATTAAATCAATATAAAAATTTAAAAAGTCCTGATAATATAAAATATAATAATAATTTTATAATTCTGCCGGGGCCAATCGATAGAACTTAAAATCGCAGTTTAAACGAGCCCAAACTCGACTTCCCTAGCTTCCTTGGTCTCAGAGATAGGGCCAAGGGGGTGAGGTATACCGGGGGGGGGGGGGAAGTTTCGTGGGGAACAATATTGGGGTGTGAATGATTTTTGTAAGGGGGGAGGGGGGGTGTTAGTAAGAAGAAGTGACAGTTAGGTGGTTAATGATGAGATGTAGGGGGTTAATAATTAATAGGGGATATTGACTTGGTTATACCTCTGGTGTTGTACCGCGATTTCTGCTTCAATGACGTGTGTTCGGCGATGCGGTGTGTGACCGGCGTTATAATTTGGCAGATCCACAGTTTTCCAATGTTATCGTATCATTGGTACGAAGAACCGAAGTGTGATGGGTGACAGCTGACAATTGTCACTTGTCTAAGTTGTTCGAAAACCTCGTGGCTCCGCGTGCTTCCGTCTCCCATACAAAGCCAACGAGGTTATAAGTGGCACTTTTATCTTCAAGTATCTTCGCAATCCAATGTCCGATTTTTTTCAAATTTGGATTGCTGTACACGTCTCGATCAGCGCTACAGGAATTAGTGTTGCGTTCCTCGATAACTGCAGCGACGAATCGGGGCAGTTGACTCAAAGTCCAGACCCTGTATCTATGGAGCGCGCTGCACAAAACTTTCACAAACACTAATCCTGGTGATTTAAAAGCTATCGAAACACTGAACCAAATTTCACTGAAAACGATTCACTATTTACCACTGAAATGATTTTTTACAACGGAGCTTTATGTTGATGACACGGTAGTTGGGTCAAAAAAAAAAGGGTTAGGTTAGGTTAGGTTAGGTTAGGTTACGTTAGGTTAGGTTAGGTTAGGTTAGGTTAGGTTAGGTTAGGTTAGGTTAGGTTAGGTTAGGTTAGGTTAGGTTAGGTTAGGTTAGGTTAGGTTAGGTTAGGTTAGGTTAGGTTAGGTTAGGTTAGGTTAGGTTAGGTTAGGTTAGGTTAGGTTAGGTTAGGTTAGGTTAGGTTAGGTTAGGTTAGGTTAGGTTAGGTTAGGTTAGGTTAGGTTAGGTTAGGTTAGGTTAGGTTAGGTTAGGTTAGGTTAGGTTAGGTTAGGTTAGGTTAGGTTAGGTTAGGTTAGGTTAGGTTAGGTTAGGTTAGGTTAGGTTAGGTTAGGTTAGGTTAGGTTAGGTTAGGTTAGGTTAGGTTAGGTTAGGTTAGGTTAGGTTAGGTTAGGTTAGGTTAGGTTAGGTTAGGTTAGGTTAGGTTAGGTTAGGTTAGGATAGGTTAGGTTAGGTTAGGTTAGGTTAGGTTAGGTTAGGTTAGGTTAGGTTAGGTTAGGTTAGGTTAGGTTAGGTTAGGTTAGGTTAGGTTAGGTTAGGTTAGGTTAGGTTAGGTTTTTTTTTTTTTTTTTTTTTTTTTTTTTTTTTTTTTTTTTTTTTTTTTTTTTTTTTTTTTTTTTTTTTTTTTTTTTTTTTCCCTAGTAGGCCTACCTCCCTGGCAGCTTTCGCTCCAGGGCCGAGGAACAACTAAAACTCTACTTTCTCCCTCCCATTGATCGGTAGGGGTTGTGGGTGGGTTACTAATTTATTAAGTTTTTATTTATTTTATCGCTTACAAACTAACAATATTATTTTTTAAATTTTTCCTTATTTACTAAACATATGATCTTACAGCTACGAGTTTACCTACTCAACAGATTCCTTCATTATCACTTATAAATCTAATACATATCTGCTATTACATGAAATATTTACAGTTTTAATTACTTAATACTATCTTATTCTAGGCACGTCTACTTAAAGGCTAAGGTTGTATAACAGCCCCTATGCTTATGCATAGGGAACCGTTTTATACAATTAATGCTACTTCTAATAATAAAATTACATAAATTGACCTAACACTATATTGTGGCTTTTGTACAATGTATACATTATTTACGCTATACAGCCTATTCCATACTAATTATAAATATAAGACAAAACACGAAACTAATATAATTATAATTTAAGCTGCTTAATATTAATATTGCTGCCGTTCCTAGGCAGCACATCCGCTAGGATTTTATAGCAGAACGACTCGAACAGCTGCCTAGTGGGTCGCGTTATAAGGTGGGGTAGGTTTGCCTCTAGTACAGCCACTCCGCTCTGCAGTTCCAAGTCGAACCTCCACCGGCCAAACCTAGGGCAGTCGAGCACCAGGTGCAATGCGCTTTCGTCCGTTTGACCGTCGCATATACACACTGGGCTATCCTTCAGGCCAAACCGGTGGAGATACGCTGCGAAACCGCCGTGGCCCGTGATGACCTGGGCCATAAAAGCGGAGAAGGGCTCCTCCCGTATCAGCTTATAAGACACCTTGACGTCTGGCAGGAACGCTTTTGTAACACTTGCAGTTTGACCCGCGGTGTAGCGCTCCTGCCAGACCTCAAGGGTCCTGCCCCGGATGTTGCGGCGAAGAGTGGAAACCGGCACTCCATCGTATGCAGACCTCAACTTCGAACGGAGCGCCGCGTCCCTCGCCAAGTGGTCAGCCCTCTCGTTCCCCTCAATACCTACATGCGCCCGAACCCAGCGGAACCGAATGGTTTTACCCATATTTCGGGCCCGCTGGATAAGGTTTTTAATTTCGAAGGCTATCGGGTGGAACGAAGATCGATCCCTTAGCAGCTCCAGCGACGACCTGGAGTCACTAAGGATCTCGACCTTCATATCGGGCATCTTCAAGATGTCCTCGATAGCCTTCGAAATAGCGCACATTTCGGCTTGGAAGACAGAGCAATAATTCTCTAATTTGAGTTTTCTTGCTCCGACTTCCAGGCCTCGCCGCCTGTATGAAATTCCGGCTCCAACCCTGCCCTGTATCTTGCTGCCGTCGGTGTAGACCTGCAGATAACCCTCTCCTTCTCCTTGGTCATCCTGCACTTCTACCACGCCGGTTTCGGCCTGTGTCTCCTCGAGGCAACAGAATTCTACCTCAGGAGCGAGGGCTGGATGGGGAGCATCCAGGAAGCTAACCCGCTGTTCAGCCTTCCTGTCTGCCATACCATCAATGTCCTCGCCCCTTTTATAGCGGTACAGTTCTGCTGCCTCTCGGATTCTCAGGTCGAGTGGCAAGATACCTGACAGGATCAGCGTCGCACTCAAACTGGCGGTTTTGTAGGCCCGGCTGATCTTCCGCGCGAACCCGCGCTGAACTGCGTCCAGCAACTTCCGCACTCCGACTTGATCTACGGCTGGGACCCAGACGCTTGAAGCGTATAGTACGATTGGCTCCACAGCGGCGATGTAGATGGTCCTGACCA
This sequence comes from Leptidea sinapis, assembly GCF_905404315.1. Taxonomy (NCBI): domain Eukaryota; kingdom Metazoa; phylum Arthropoda; class Insecta; order Lepidoptera; family Pieridae; genus Leptidea; species Leptidea sinapis. The sequence continues at coordinate 14,534,691 of NC_066281.1, forward strand.
CCTCTGGGTTCAGACCCCAGGTTGTCTTAGCCGCCCTTTACAATTGGCCATAGATGGCCGTTGCCTTTCGGCAAACGTCAATGACGTGCGGCTTAAAAGACAACCTGTGGTCAATTATAAGACCCAGGATCTTGGTTTCAGTGACCATCTTTATGCTTTCGCCGCCCATGGTGATCTGAATTGGTGTTAGTTTCAGTTTTTTGGTGATCACCATGGCGTTGGTTTTGTGTGGAGCAAATCGCAGCTTGTTGTCCAAGCCCCAGTCGTAGACCCGCCGGAGGACGGAGTTAGCGGTCCGCGCGATAGTCTCCGGAGAGGAGCCCGAGAAGACGAGCACTACGTCGTCGGCGAAGGCTTGCACGCGCAGGCCCTCTTCCTCGAGGGCGCCCAGCAACGGATCGATCAGGAGGTTCCAGAATATGGGCCCCCCAATCGATCCCTGAACGCACCCTTTGGTCGTGGGCCATACGCATTCGGCGCCCGCGTATCGAATAATGACCTCCCGGTCGTTGAGGTAGCTGCACACGGTGGAGTATAGGTTCCCCGGGCACTTCCTGGCGGCCAGCTGGTGTTTAATAGCTGGCCACCAGGTGCTGTCGAATGCCCCCTCTATGTCTAGAGACACCATCAAAACTACCCTCTTTGCCCTGACTTCAGCTCTAATGTGCTCGACCAAGGCAAAGAGGGCATCTTCAGTGCTTCGCTGTGGCATAAATCCGAATTGGGCCGGATTTAGCGTCGGCAGTACGTGCCACTTAATCCGACGTACCATCATCTTTTCCAAAGTCTTACCGTGGACTGACAAAAGTCCAATCGGACGGTAAGACTTTGGATGATGGTAGTCGGATTTTCCCGGTTTGGGAAGTGTCACGACTGCCGCACGCTTCCACGGCTTCGGGAAGTATCCCACAGCGAGGCACCTGTTGGCTATCTCTAGGAAGAGCCGCTCATCTGCCTCAATGCTCTTGGCACTGATGTCAGCTGTGAACGCGTCCGATCCAGGCGCTTTACGAGCGCTGAAATCGTGAACCGCCTCCCTGAGTTCCGCAAGGGTGAAGGGCGGATCGTCCCCTGTACAGGATAACTCGCACAGAGGGCGGTCCGCCTCTCTCCTTATTGCGGAATGTACGGGAGAGTCGTCCTCCACTCTATCGTCCGGGAAGAACGTAGCTGCAAGGAGTTCTGCACTTTGCTTGGGATCAAGAGTCACTCCGTTCCTCACAAGAAGTTTATCTTCTTGCTTTTTCGAGGTTTGACGGAGGACTCTGTAGATGCCGTCCCACAGGCTTTCGCCTGTTTGCGCGGTGCAGTACTCCTTCCAGCTATGGGTCCGTGCCGCTTCTGCGGCAGACTCATACTTTTCCCGGGCGTCGAGATACTGGCGGACGACGAATTCCCTCCTAATTGGGGCCGCGCAGCGGATGCGATTCTTCTTAGTATCCGCATCGCGCTTCAGGGCCCGAAGTTCGGAGGTCATCCACGGAGGTTCATATTTCAGTACTCGCTTCAGCTTTGGGATTGCGGTCTCACACGCTTGGCGAACCGCCTCCTGATACTCGAGGACAACGTTTTCGATGTCCTCGGGGGCGGTTACGGCCGACACTCTTTCCACTCGGATCTGGCGCTTTTGGAGCTGTAAGATTAGTTCCTTTCGGAACTTATCCCAGTCTGCCTTGCGTGTATTATATATCCGAGTGGTTGGTGCTGGGCCGGGTGCTTTTGCACGGCCAGCGCGGAGTCCTATTCTTAAAGCGTTGTGATCGGAACTGACCATGTCGGGGTCCACCCTCCAGGACTCCATCCTTGACAAGATACTTCGGCTGCACACCGTGATGTCGACTCTGCTTGTACAGAGCCGACCTCCCCGAACCACTTGGAATGTTGGCTCGGTACCGGTGTTGAGGATGTGCAGCTGGTTGTCGTCGAAGTATCCTGCCAATTCGGCTCCCCGGTGGTCCTCGTCTGCGCTTCCCCACCATGGGCTCCACGCATTGAAGTCACCTCCGATCACAACACTTAAAGTTCCCAACTTGGATCGGACGCTGGATAGACGTTCCAGGTATGGATCCAGGGGCTTATCCCCTTCCAGGTAGGCGGACACTATTCCAAGTGTCCAGTCGGAGAACTCTATGGTAATTGCTACTATGTTCTCCGACTGGAGGCTCGGGTCACACCTAACCTGGAGGTCTTTATCAAAGACCGCTATTGCGGCCTTTGCGGGATTGATCTTACTAATCCCCTGGTCCATCTGAAAGACGCGGACCCCCGGATACCGCTTCAAGGCACCTTGATTACCTGTGTAGGGTTCCTGCAGCAGTGCCAGGCTCACCTTCTGACTGACAGCTTCCGCCATCAGTTCATCGGTTGCCAATCGCTTCCGCTGCAGGTTTACCTGTATCATGTGCCTCGAAGCAGCATCCCTGGGCCCGCGACCACCTGGATTTATGACCGCGGTGCCCTCAGCAGTAACTCACGCCGAGGCGGGCAATGGCATCCCATTTCCGCCTCACCGGACAGTCGCCGCTGAATGCACCGTGATCCGTCTTGTCCAGCTTAGCGTGTCGACAGTTGACACAGCTGGGCGGCTCTCCCGTGACATAATCGGGGCATTCTGCTCTCACGTGTGGCCCCCCGCAGTGGCTGCAAAGGTCCGAAGACTCTTTGCAGTGGCGCCGCCCGTGTCCGAAGGCTAAACACTTCGAACACTGGATGAGCGGCGAGAAATCCTCCACCCTTGACCGTTTTAGATCGAGGTGGACGGACCCCCCGTCGACCATGCGGCGCCACAGCGGAGGGGCCACCCGCAAGACGAGATGCATGAGGTGCGGGTTGCGGCACCTTCGACGGAAGCATGCCTCCGCCGTTTGGTGGTCTTTATGGAGGCCAGTGAAGAGCTCCTTGTTCTGAGCTCTTAGGGCCGCTATGACCTCCTCATCCTTGAGGCAAGAGAGGACGTCCCTGATGATAATCATCGGGTTTTTCCCTCTCGCCTCTTGGAACTTGAGGCCCGAAGCAGCCCCGAGCCGCGTTTTCACGGCCTCCACCTCACCCTTTGTGCCGCATGTCAGCACCACCTTCCTATTCCGTACCATGCGTACGCTGTCTACTTTGGCGCCGGTCTTTGTTGCGTCAACGGCCTTTCTGATTTTGGTGACCACATTATCGCTCGTGTCTTCTGGTGACTCACTGGTCACCACAATCGAATGGCCGGACTTGACCGGTGCCTTAGCAGCCATCGCTGCGTAGGAAGGCAGCGCTTGAGTCCGTGCGGGCTCCTCTAGGAGCTTGGACGTTTTCGCTCCTAGGTTGCGCACCTCATCTAGCATCTTGACAGCTTCCTTGTGCATGCCTTTTAGTTCTTCAAGAAGGGGGCCCATTTTTGCAGCGGGTGGAGGGGGGAGCTTGATCTTACCCATTTCCGCGATAACATCAAATTCGACTACCCGGCGGAGTGCCTCCAACTCCTTACGCAACTCCGCCGTCTGTCCCCCAACATCGGCTTTCTCCAGCCGCTGCGTTAGAAGCACAATTTGCTCCGAATGTTTGGACTCCCTTCTTGCGACGTCCTCTGCGTGTTGTCGCTGTAAGTGCTCGACCTGCAGTAGGACGTCACGTCGCGCGCTATTGACTTGGAGGGTGGCCTCGTACAGATAATTGAGGCCATCCAACACTGTTGCCCTTATGGAGCCTTTCAAATTACCAGATTTCTCCAGTTCCCCCTTCGCTCGCTGGTACACTCCGTTAGCAGTCTTCAACAGGGTCGCGGTCGGGCTCTCAGGTCCCCCGATTCTACCACAACGCCCCTCGGACGGCGGAGTACGGAAAGCCGCATCTGCTTCTCTTTGGAGCGCCTGCGCCAGGGTGCTACTTTCTGTCAGCCGAGAACCCGATCCCGCCCCAGACTCGCTCCCGGAGATGGAAGAACCCTCCTCCGCCTCAATTCGGCGACAGGGTACTACTTTGACCCTTCCGGGCTCCGAGGATGGCCGCCTCGCTGTCGCCGCGGAGATAGCTTCCCGATCAGTGTTTCGGAGCGTTCGTGTTGGTCTGCTCATAGACGACATAGTTGTGCTGGTGAAACGGCAGCAAAATTTTAGTTGATTTGCAATAATATATGAGAATATATATTAAATTATATACTACGTATCTATTCCTAATTAATCAGGGAACCTTTGGAGGTGGTTTTAGGGATTTTTTGAAGTTCTTGGGGGAGGGGGAGGTGGGAGGGGAAGTCTGTTGCGGCCAAACTGTTCCTCGTGAGAGTACAGACAGTTTGAGCCCAAACTCGGGGGGTCTAGGATAAGGGGGACGAAAGTTAAGGATTTTTTTGGGATTCTGGGGGAGGGGGAGGTCTGAGGGGAAATTTGTCGGGGCCAAACTGTTCCTTTTGAAAGGACAAACAGTTTGAGCCCAAACTCGGGGGGTATAGGATGAAGGGGACAAAAGTTAGGCCCTGAGGGGGTGAGGTCGAAAATTTGTGGGGGGGGGGGAAGGTTTCGGGAGGCGGCCTATGGAAGTGTATTGGGATTTTAGGGGAGGGGGGGGGTTGGAGGTTGATTTTGCCGATGCCGATCTGTTCCCCTTCTCTGGTCTGATCTGGTCTTTACCAAGATAGTTTTTTACAAGACTGGCCGCAGCAGATATTCCCGACGGCCTAGCTTCACGTGGCGGCGTCCGATTTGAATGCTCGAAACGGCAGCTTGTTTGGCGTCTTGAGGCCTATCCACCGACGTATCGCACGTTGAGCTATTCCTGCTGGATCCCCGACCTCGTGCCACACGGTTTGGTGTTTTTCGGGAATAACTTCGCCGCAGGTGATGGGAAAAATCCAGTTAGGGTATCACTAGATAGATCTCGGTGAGACCTAACGTTTGAAGCACTTAAAAGTGTATGTCACCGCTTTACTTTTGCGGTAAAATTCGTTTGAACGCTGCCTTTTTAAGGTTTAGGTGGTTTCCCCTAAATAACTTTTTTTCCCCACATAAGATTTTAAGGTGCGATGTGTCGTTTAATAGATCTTTTAACGGCGCATCTATTGGTGTATAGCACGTTGTGGGGCGGCTTCGTTTAATGGTAGCGAGGGCAACGCCCTATTTCAGTATTTTCCGGTTTTCTCACGAACCCGTAGTCGGAAAAATCCAGAAGTAGGCTGTAAGTGTGCACCTCGCTAAGGCGCACCCAGCGCAATCCAGAAATCAATGTGGAATAGATCTCGTTTAGGCAGCGTTCGCACTTTTATATTCACTTTCTATGAAAAACACAGTTTTTACACTGTTTTACACACTTTTTTAAGACGGATCCAAACGAAATTTACACTATTGGATTCGCCGTCGCAAAACGCTTCGTTTGATATGTAACACTTATGAATTTGTAACAAAAAAACTATTTATTGGATTTTCCTTCTGCGGAGCAATACGATTTCGCTGCTTACTCTTTAGAGGTGCGACAGAGACTGGGGTTAGGTTAGGTTAGGTTAGGTTAGGTTAGGTTAGGTTAGGTTAGGTTAGGTTAGGTTAGGTTTTTTGTTTTTAGGTTTTTAGTTACCATTGAGCGGTAGGGGTTGTAGGTGTGGAGTTTTATTTATTAAATCAAAACATAACAATTTTGGGTTTATCCTTATGACTAACATTTTAATTAAGTGGCTTACATACTAACAAAAGATTACACTATTCTACTTCTATATTTATTTATTTTAATTGGTTAAATCTATTGCTATTACAAAATTTTCTAATTACAATTAGGCGCTTTACTTAAATTCTATGGGTTGTATAAGGGCCCTATAATTTAAATAGGGAACCTTTATATACATTAACTACTACTATTTATATATTAACTAAACATTTATAAACTACCATATTAACTATTGTTTCACCTAACTATTTAATTACAATTAATACACATTTATTTAAGTTTAACTTTAATATTGCTGCCGTTCCGCGGCAATACATCGGCTAAAATTCTGTGGCAGTATTTTTCAAACTGCCTTCTCAACGGCTTTGCGACAAAGGTTGGCAGGTTGGTCTCCACAACGGCCATGCCACATTCTATCTCAAGGTCGCATCTCCACCGACCAAACCTGGGGCAGTCGAGCACCAGGTGCAATGCGCTTTCGTCTGTTCGACCGTCGCATATGCACACTGGGCTATCCTTCAGGCCGAACCGGTGGAGATACGCCGAGAAGCCGCCATGGCCCGAGATGATTTGGGCCATCAAGGCGGAGAAAGGTTCCTCCCTGACCAACTTGTAAGACGCCACGACGTCTGGCAGAAACGCTTTTGTAACACTTGCAGTTTGACCCGCGGTATAGCGTTCCTGCCAGACGCCGAGGGTCCTGGCTCTAATTTTGCGACGGAGAGTTGAAATCGGTACTCCATCGTATGCAGCCCTCAATTTCGAGTGGAGCGCCGCGTCCTTCGCCAAGTGATCAGCCCTCTCATTCCCCTCGATACCTACATGTGCCCGAACCCAGCGGAACCGAACGGTTTTACCCATATTTCGAGCCCGCCGGATAAGGTTTTTAATTTCAAAGGCTATCGGGTTAAATGAAGATCGATCCCTTAGCAGCTCCAGCGACGACCTGGAGTCGCTAAGAATCTCGACCCTCATGTCGGGCATCTTCAAGATGTCCTCGATAGCCTTCGAAATTGCGCACATTTCGGCTTGGAAGACAGAGCAATAATCCTCTAATTTGAGTTTTCTCGCTCTGACTTCCATGCCTCGCCGCCTGTATGATATTCCGGCTCCAACCCTGCCCTGTATCTTGCTTCCGTCGGTGTAGACCTGCAGGTAACCCTCTCCCTCTCCTGAGTCATCCTGCACCTCTACCGCGTCGGTTTCGGCCTGTGTTTCCTCGAGACAACAGAACTCTACCTCAGGAGCGAGGGCTGGATGGGGAGCATCCAGGAAGCTAACCCGCTGTTCTGCCTTCCTGTCTGCCATACCATCAATGTCCTCACCCCTTTTATATCGGTACAATTCTGCTGCCTCTCGGATTCTCAGGTCGAGTGGCAAGATACCTGACAGGATCAGTGCCGCACTCAAACTGGCGGTTTTGTAGGTCCGGCTGATCTTCCGCGCGAACCCTCGCTGAACTGCGTCCAGCAACTTCCGCACTCCGACTTGATCTACGGCTGGGACCCAGACGCTTGAAGCGTAGAGTACGATTGGCTCCACAGCGGCGATGTAGATGGTCCTCACCACCTCTGGGTTCAAGCCCCAGGTTGTCTTAGCCGCCCTTGACAATTGGCCATAAATGGCCGTTGCCTTTCGGCAGACGTCAGCGACGTGCGGCTTAAAGGACAACCTGTGGTCAATAACTAAGGATCTTGGTTTCTGTGACCATCTTTATACTTTCGCCGCCCATGGTGATCTGAATAGGTGTTACTTTCAGTTTCTTGGTAATCACCATGGCGTTGGTCTTGTGTGGAGCAAATCGCAGCTTGTTGTCCAAGCCCCAGTCGTAGACCCGCCGGAGGACGGAATTAGCGGTCCGCGCGATAGTCTCCGGAGAGGAGCCCGAGAAGACGAGCACTACGTCGTCGGCGAAGGCTTGCACGCGTAGGCCCTCTTCCTCGAGGGCGCCCAGCAATGGATCAATCAGGAGGTTCCAGAATATGGGCCCCCCAATCGATCCCTGAACGCACCCTTTGGTTGTGGGCCTCACGCACTCGGCGCCCGCATAACGAATAATGACCTCGCGGTCATTGAGGTAACTGCACACGGTGGAGTACAGATTTCGGGGGCATTTCCTGGCGGCCAGCTGATGTTTAATAGCTGGCCACCAGGCGCTGTCGAATGCCCCCTCTATGTCTAGAGACACCATCAATACTACCCTCTTTGCCCTGACCTCAGCTCTGATGTGCTCGATCAAGGCAAAGAGGGCATCTTCAGTGCTCCGCTGTGGCATAAAACCGAATTGGCCCGGGTTAATCGTCGGCAGTACGTGCCACTTTATCCGGCGTACCATCATCTTTTCCAAAGTCTTACCGTGGACTGACAAAAGTCCAATCGGACGGTAAGACTTTGGATGATGGTAGTCGGATTTTCCCGGTTTGGGAAGTGTCACGACTGCCGCACGCTTCCAGGGCTTCGGGAAGTATCCCACAGCGAGGCACCTGTTGGCTATCTCTAAGAAGAGCCGCTCATCTGCCTCAATGCTCTTGGCACTGATGTCAGCTGTGAACGCATCCGATCCAGGCGCTTTACGAGCGCTGAAATCGTGAACCGCCTCCCTGAGTTCCGCAAGGGTGAAGGGCGGATCGTCCTCTGTGCAGGATAACTCGCGCAGAGGGCGGTCCGCCTCTCTCCTTATTGCGGAATGCACGGGAGAGTCGTCCTCCACTCTATCGTCCGGGAAGAACGTAGCTGCAAGGAGCTCTGCACTTTGCTTGGGATCAAGAGTCACTCCGTCCCTCACAAGAAGTTTATCTTCTTGCTTTTTCGAGGTTTGACGGAGGACTCTGTAGATGCCGTCCCACAGGCTTTCGCCTGTTTGCGCGGTGCAGTACTCCTTCCAGCTATGGGTCTGTGCCGCTTGTGCGGCAGACTCATACTTTTCCCGGGCGTCGAGATACTGGCGGACGACGAATTCCCTCCTAATTGGGGCCGCGCAGCGGATGCGATTCTTCTTAGTAACCGCATCGCGCTTCAGGGCCCGAAGTTCGGAGGTCATCCACGGAGGTTCATATTTCAGCATTCGCTTCAGCTTTGGGATTGCGGTCTCACACGCTTGGCGAACCGCCTCCTGATACTCGAGGACAACGGTTTCGATGTCCTCGGGGGCGGTTACGGCCGACACTCTTTCCACTCGGATCTGGCGCTTTTGGAGCTGTAAGATTAGTTCCTTTCGGAACTTATCCCAGTCTGCCTTGCGTGTATTATATATCCGAGTGGTTGGTGCTGGGCCGGGTGCTTTTGCACGGCCAGCGCGGAGTCCTATCCTTAGAGCGTTGTGATCGGAACTGACCATGTCGGGGTCCACCCTCCAGGACTCCATCCTTGACAAGATACTTCGGCTGCACACCGTAATGTCGACTCTGCTTGTACAGAGCCGACCTCCCCGAACCACTTGGAATGTTGGCTCGGTTCCGGTGTTGAGGATGTGCAGCTGGTTGTCGTCGAAGTATCCTGCCAATTCGGCTCCCCGGTGGTCCTCGTCTGCGCTTCCCCACCATGGGCTCCACGCATTGAAGTCACCTCCGATCACAACACTTAAAGTTCCCAACTTGGATCGGACGCTGGACAGACGTTCCAGGTATGGAACCAGGGGTTTATCCCCTTCCAGGTAGGCGGACACTATTCCAAGTGTCCAGTCGGAGAACTCTATGGTAATTGCCACTATGTTCTCCGACTGGAGGCTCGGGTCACACCCAACCTGGAGGTCTTTATCAAAGACCGCTATTGCGGCCTTTGCGGGATTGGTCTTACTAATCCCCTGGTCCATCTGAAAGACGCGGACCCCCGGATACCGCTTCAAGGCACCTTGATTACCTGTGTAGGGTTCCTGCAGCAGTGCCAGGCTCACCTTCTGACTGACAGCTTCCGCCATCAGTTCATCGGTTGCCAATCGCTTCCGCTGCAGGTTTACCTGTATCATGTGCCTCGAAGCAGCATCCCTGGGCCCGCGACCACCTGGATTTATAACCGCGGTGCCCTCAGCAGTAACTCACGCCGAGGCGGGCAATGGCATCCCATTTCCGCCTCACCGGACAGTCGCCGCTGAATGCACCGTGATCCGTCTTGTCCAGCTTAGCGTGTCGACAGTTGACACAGCTGGGCGGCTCTCCTATGACATAATCGGGGCACTCACTTCTCACGTGTGGCCCCCCGCAGTGGCTGCAGAGGTCCGAAGACTCTTTGCAGTGGCGCCGCCCGTGCCCAAAGGCTAGACACTTTGAGCACTGGATCAACGGCGAGAAGTCCTCCACCCTTGATCGCTTAAGATCGAGGTGGACAGATCCCCCGTCAACCATGCGGCGCCATAGCGGAGGGGCCACCCGCAAGACAAGATGTGTGAGGTGCGGGTTGCGGCACCTTCGGCGGAAGCATGCCTCCACCGTTTGGTGGTCTTTATGGAGGCCGGCGAAGAGCTCTTTGTTCTGAGCTCGTAAGGCCGCAATGACCTCCTCGTCCTTGAGGCAAGAGAGGACGTCCCTGATGATAATCATCGGGTTTTTTCCTCTCGCCTCCTGGACCTTGAGGCCCGAACTAGCCCCGAGCCGCGTCTTCACGGCCTCCACCTCACCCTTAGTGCCGCATGTCAGCACCACCTTCCTATTTCGGACCATGCGTACGCTGTCCACTTTGGCGCCGGTCCTTGTTGGGTCAACGGCCTTCCTGATCTTGGTGACCACATTGTCACTCGAGTCTTCTGGTGACTCGCTGGTCACCACTATCGAGTGGCCGGACTTGACAGGTGCCTTTGCAGCCATCGCCGCGTAGGAAGGCAGCGCCTGAGCCCTTGCGGGCTCCTCTAGGAGCTTAGACGTTTTGGCTCCTAGGTCGCGCACCTCATCCAACATCTTCACAGCGTCCTTGTGCATTCCCTTTAACTCTTCGAGAAGGGGGCCCAGTTTCGCAGCGGGTGGAGGGGGGAGCTTGATTTTCTCCATCTCGGCAATAACGTCGAATTCGACTACACGGCGGAGTGCCTCCAACTCCTTTCGCAACTCCGCCGTCTGCCCCCCCACATCTGAATTCTCCAGCCGCTGCGTTAGGAGCAAGATCTGCTATTCGCTGCAGGTGCTCGACTTGCAGTAGGACGTCACGTCGCGCACTGTTTACCTGGAGGGTGGCCTCGTATAAAAAGTTCAGGCCGTCCAGTACGGTCGCCCTTATAGAACCCTTCAAGTTACCGGATTTCTCCAGTTCCTCTTTGGCCCGCTGGTAAACTCCGTTCGCCGTTTTTAAAAGGGTTGCGGTCGGGCTCTCGGGCCCCCCGACGCTACCACGCCGATCTCCAGATGGCGGGGTGCGGAAAGCCGCATCCGCCTCTCTTTGGAGCGCTTGCGCCAGGGTGCCGCTTTCAGGTCGTGAACCCGACCCCGCCCCAAATTCACTTCCGGAGAAGGAGGAACCCTCCCCAGCCTCGATGCGACGGCATGGGACTGCTTTCACCCTTCCAGGGTCTGACGATGGGCGTTTCGCGGTTGTCGCGGTAATCGTTTCTCGGTCGGTGCACCGTAAGGTTCGTGTCGATTTGTATGTGGATGACATCCTTGTGCTTTGGGAAAACGGCAGCAAAATTTAGGTAAAATACACAATTAAATTACAGCTTTTAAATATATATACAACTATAACTAATTTCTCTAATTCTAGTTAATCTGGGAACGGTGAGAGAAGGCATTTGGGGTGGGGGAGTAAGTAGGAGGGGGGGTTGGGTATGGGATCAAGTTTTTTTATAGATGAGCCAAATGCTTCTTAACAAACTGTACCTGGATCCGGTGTCAAATTTACAAAATTTTAATCCGTTCCGGAGTTATTTAATTTTAAAATTTTGATAATTTCGAAAGTTAGCAAATTTTTTGGGATATTTACAAAATCAGGAATTTTTAAATTTTGAAAAAAGGATCTAGTAGGACATGAAAAGGGGAAAGGTTAGGTTAGGTTAGGTTAGGTTAGGTTAGGTTAGGTTAGGTTAGGTTAGGTTAGGTTAGGTTAGGTTAGGTTAGGTTAGGTTAGGTTAGGTTAGGTTAGGTTAGGTTAGGTTAGGTTAGGTTAGGTTAGGTTAGGTTAGGTTAGGTTAGGTTAGGTTAGGTTAGGTTAGGTTAGGTTAGGTTAGGTTAGGTTAGGTTAGGTTAGGTTAGGTTAGGTTAGGTTAGGTTAGGTTAGGTTAGGTTAGGTTAGGTTAGGTTAGGTTAGGTTAGGTTAGGTTAGGATAGGTTAGGTTAGGTTAGGTTAGGTTAGGTTAGGTTAGGTTAGGTTAGGTTAGGTTAGGTTAGGTTAGGTTAGGTTAGGTTAGGTTAGGTTAGGTTAGGTTAGGTTAGGTTAGGTTAGGTTAGGTTAGGTTAGGTTAGGTTAGGTTAGGTTAGGTTAGGTTAGGTTAGGTTAGGTTAGGTTAGGTTAGGTTAGGTTAGGTTAGGTTAGGTTAGGTTAGGTTAGGTTAGGTTAGGTTAGGTTAGGTTAGGTTAGGTTAGGTTAGGTTAGGTTAGGTTAGGTTAGGTTAGGTTAGGTTAGGTTAGGTTAGGTTAGGTTAGGTTAGGTTAGGTTAGGTTAGGTTAGGTTAGGTTAGGTAAGGTAAGGTTAGGTTAGGTTAGGTTAGGTTAGGTTAGGTTAGGTTAGGTTAGGTTAGGATAGGTTAGGTTAGGTTAGGTTAGGTTAGGTAAGGTTAGGTTAGGTTAGGTTAGGTTAGGTTAGGTTAGGTTAGGTTAGGTTAGGTTAGGTTAGGTTAGGTTAGGTTAGGTTAGGTTAGGTTAGGTTAGGTTAGGTTAGGTTAGGTTAGGTTAGGTTAGGTTAGGTTTTTTTTTTTTTTTTTTTTTTTTTTTTTTTTTTTCCTAGTAGGCCTACCTCCCTGGCAGCTTTCGCTCCAGGGCCGAGGAACAACTAAGACTCTACTTTCTCCCTCCCATTGATCGGTAGGGGTTGTGGGTGGGTTACTAATTTATTAAGTTTTTATTTATTTTATCGCTTACAAACTAACAATATTATTTTTTAAATTTTTCCTTATTTACTAAACATATGATCTTACAGCTACGAGTTTACCTACTCAACATATTCTTTCATTATCACTTCTGAATCTAATACCTATTTGCTATTACATGAAATATTTACAGTTTTAATTACTTAATACTATCTTATTCTAGGCACGTCTACTTAAAGGCTAAGGTTGTATAACAGCCCCTATGCTTATGCATAGGGAACCGTTTTATACAATTAATGCTACTTCTAATAATAAAATTACATAAATTGACCTAACACTATATTGTGGCTTTTGTACAATGTATACCTTATTTACACTATACAGCCTATTCCATACTAATTATAAATATAAGACAAAACACGAAACTAATATAATTATAATTTAAGCTGCTTAATATTAATATTGCTGCCGTTCCTAGGCAGCACATCCGCTAGGATTTTATGGCAGAACGACTCGAACAGCTGCCTAGTGGGTCGCGTTATAAGGTGGGGTAGGTTTGCCTCTAGTACAGCCACTCCGCTCTGCAGTTCCAAGTCGAACCTCCACCGGCCAAACCTAGGGCAGTCGAGCACCAGGTGCAATGCGCTTTCGTCCGTTTGACCGTCGCATATACACACTGGGCTATCCTTCAGGCCAAACCGGTGGAGATACGCTGCGAAACCGCCGTGGCCCGTGATGACCTGGGCCATAAAAGCGGAGAAGGGCTCCTCCCGTATCAGCTTATAAGACACCTTGACGTCTGGCAGGAACGCTTTTGTAACACTTGCAGTTTGACCCGCGGTGTAGCGCTCCTGCCAGACCTCAAGGGTCCTGCCCCGGATGTTGCGGCGAAGAGTGGAAACCGGCACTCCATCGTATGCAGACCTCAACTTCGAACGGAGCGCCGCGTCCTTCGCCAAGTGGTCAGCCCTCTCGTTCCCCTCAATACCTACATGCGCCCGAACCCAGCGGAACCGAATGGTTTTACCCATATTTCGGGCCCGCTGGATAAGGTTTTTAATTTCGAAGGCTATCGGGTGGAACGAAGATCGATCCCTTAGCAGCTCCAGCGACGACCTGGAGTCACTAAGGATCTCGACCTTCATATCGGGCATCTTCAAGATGTCCTCGATAGCCTTCGAAATAGCGCACATTTCGGCTTGGAAGACAGAGCAATAATTCTCTAATTTGAGTTTTCTTGCTCTGACTTCCAGGCCTCGCCGCCTGTATGAAATTCCGGCTCCAACCCTGCCCTGTATCTTGCTGCCGTCGGTGTAGACCTGCAGATAACCCTCTCCTTCTCCTTGGTCATCCTGCACTTCTACCACGCCGGTTTCGGCCTGTGTCTCCTCGAGGCAACAGAATTCTACCTCAGGAGCGAGGGCTGGATGGGGAGCATCCAGGAAGCTAACCCGCTGTTCAGCCTTCCTGTCTGCCATACCATCAATGTCCTCGCCCCTTTTATAGCGGTACAGTTCTGCTGCCTCTCGGATTCTCAGGTGGAGTGGCAAGATACCTGACAGGATCAGCGTCGCACTCAAACTGGCGGTTTTGTAGGCCCGGCTGATCTTCCGCGCGAACCCGCGCTGAACTGCGTCCAGCAACTTCCGCACTCCGACTTGATCTACGGCTGGGACCCAGACGCTTGAAGCGTATAGTACGATTGGCTCCACAGCGGCGATGTAGATGGTCCTGACCACCTCTGGGTTCAGACCCCAGGTTGTCTTAGCCGCCCTTGACAATTGGCCATAGATGGCCGTTGCCTTTCGGCAAACGTCAATGACGTGCGGCTTAAAAGACAACCTGTGGTCAATTATAAGACCCAGGATCTTGGTTTCAGTGACCATCTTTATGCTTTCGCCGCCCATGGTGATCTGAATTGGTGTTAGTTTCAGTTTTTTGGTGATCACCATGGCGTTGGTTTTGTGTGGAGCAAATCGCAGCTTGTTGTCCAAGCCCCAGTCGTAGACCCGCCGGAGGACGGAGTTAGCGGTCCGCGCGATAGTCTCCGGAGAGGAGCCCGAGAAGACGAGCACTACGTCGTCGGCGAAGGCTTGCACGCGCAGGCCCTCTTCCTCGAGGGCGCCCAGCAACGGATCGATCAGGAGGTTCCAGAATATGGGCCCCCCAATCGATCCCTGAACGCACCCTTTGGTCGTGGGCCATACGCATTCGGCGCCCGCGTATCGAATAATGACCTCCCGGTCGTTGAGGTAGCTGCACACGGTGGAGTATAGGTTCCCCGGGCACTTCCTGGCGGCCAGCTGGTGTTTAATAGCTGGCCACCAGGCGCTGTCGAATGCCCCCTCTATGTCTAGAGACACCATCAAAACTACCCTCTTTGCCCTGACTTCAGCTCTAATGTGCTCGACCAAGGCAAAGAGGGCATCTTCAGTGCTTCGCTGTGGCATAAATCCGAATTGGGCCGGATTTAGCGTCGGCAGTACGTGCCACTTAATCCGACGTACCATCATCTTTTCCAAAGTCTTACCGTGGACTGACAAAAGTCCAATCGGACGGTAAGACTTTGGATGATGGTAGTCGGATTTTCCCGGTTTGGGAAGTGTCACGACTGCCGCACGCTTCCACGGCTTCGGGAAGTATCCCACAGCGAGGCACCTGTTGGCTATCTCTAGGAAGAGCCGCTCATCTGCCTCAATGCTCTTGGCACTGATGTCAGCTGTGAACGCGTCCAATCCAGGCGCTTTACGAGCGCTGAAATCGTGAACCGCCTCCCTGAGTTCCGCAAGGGTGAAGGGCGGATCGTCCTCTGTACAGGATAACTCGCACAGAGGGCGGTCCGCCTCTCTCCTTATTGCGGAATGTACGGGAGAGTCGTCCTCCACTCTATCGTCCGGGAAGAACGTAGCTGCAAGGAGTTCTGCACTTTGCTTGGGATCAAGAGTCACTCCGTCCCTCACAAGAAGTTTATCTTCTTGCTTTTTCGAGGTTTGAGTCCCACAGGCTTTCGCCTGTTTGCGCGGTGCAGTACTCCTTCCAGCTATGGGTCTGTGCCGCTTCTGCGGCAGACTCATACTTTTCCCGGGCGTCGAGATACTGGCGGACGACGAATTCCCTCCTAATTGGGGCCGCGCAGCGGATGCGATTCTTCTTAGTAACCGCATCGCGCTTCAGGGCCCGAAGTTCGGAGGTCATCCACGGAGGTTCATATTTCAGTACTCGCTTCAGCTTTGGGATTGCGGTCTCACACGCTTGGCGAACCGCCTCCTGATACTCGAGGACAACGTTTTCGATGTCCTCGGGGGCGGTTACGGCCGACACTCTTTCCACTCGGATCTGGCGCTTTTGGAGCTGTAAGATTAGTTCCTTTCGGAACTTATCCCAGTCTGCCTTGCGTGTATTATATATCCGAGTGGTTGGTGCTGGGCCGGGTGCTTTTGCACGGCCAGCGCGGAGTCCTATTCTTAAAGCGTTGTGATCGGAACTGACCATGTCGGGGTCCACCCTCCAGGACTCCATCCTTGACAAGATACTTCGGCTGCACACCGTGATGTCGACTCTGCTTGTACAGAGCCGACCTCCCCGAACCACTTGGAATGTTGGCTCGGTACCGGTGTTGAGGATGTGCAGCTGGTTGTCGTCGAAGTATCCTGCCAATTCGGCTCCCCGGTGGTCCTCGTCTGCGCTTCCCCACCATGGGCTCCACGCATTGAAGTCACCTCCGATCACAACACTTAAAGTTCCCAACTTGGATCGGACGCTGGACAGACGTTCCAGGTATGGATCCAGGGGCTTATCCCCTTCCAGGTAGGCGGACACTATTCCAAGTGTCCAGTCGGAGAACTCTATGGTAATTGCTACTATGTTCTCCGACTGGAGGCTCGGGTCACACCTAACCTGGAGGTCTTTATCAAAGACCGCTATTGCGGCCTTTGCGGGATTGATCTTACTAATCCCCTGGTCCATCTGAAAGACGCGGACCCCCGGATACCGCTTCAAGGCACCTTGATTACCTGTGTAGGGTTCCTGCAGCAGTGCCAGGCTCACCTTCTGACTGACAGCTTCCGCCATCAGTTCATCGGTTGCCAATCGCTTCCGCTGCAGGTTTACCTGTATCATGTGCCTCGAAGCAGCATCCCTGGGCCCGCGACCACCTGGATTTATGACCGCGGTGCCCTCAGCAGTAACTCACGCCGAGGCGGGCAATGGCATCCCATTTCCGCCTCACCGGACAGTCGCCGCTGAATGCACCGTGATCCGTCTTGTCCAGCTTAGCGTGTCGACAGTTGACACAGCTGGGCGGCTCTCCCGTGACATAATCGGGGCATTCTGCTCTCACGTGTGGCCCCCCGCAGTGGCTGCAAAGGTCCGAAGACTCTTTGCAGTGGCGCCGCCCGTGTCCGAAGGCTAAACACTTCGAACACTGGATGAGCGGCGAGAAATCCTCCACCCTTGACCGTTTTAGATCGAGGTGGACGGACCCCCCGTCGACCATGCGGCGCCACAGCGGAGGGGCCACCCGCAAGACGAGATGCATGAGGTGCGGGTTGCGGCACCTTCGACGGAAGCATGCCTCCGCCGTTTGGTGGTCTTTATGGAGGCCAGTGAAGAGCTCCTTGTTCTGAGCTCTTAGGGCCGCTATGACCTCCTCATCCTTGAGGCAAGAGAGGACGTCCCTGATGATAATCATCGGGTTTTTCCCTCTCGCCTCTTGGAACTTGAGGCCCGAAGCAGCCCCGAGCCGCGTTTTCACGGCCTCCACCTCACCCTTTGTGCCGCATGTCAGCACCACCTTCCTATTCCGTACCATGCGTACGCTGTCTACTTTGGCGCCGGTCTTTGTTGCGTCAACGGCCTTTCTGATTTTGGTGACCACATTATCGCTCGTGTCTTCTGGTGACTCACTGGTCACCACAATCGAATGGCCGGACTTGACCGGTGCCTTAGCAGCCATCGCTGCGTAGGAAGGCAGCGCTTGAGTCCGTGCGGGCTCCTCTAGGAGCTTGGACGTTTTCGCTCCTAGGTTGCGCACCTCATCTAGCATCTTGACAGCTTCCTTATGCATGCCTTTTAGTTCTTCAAGAAGGGGGCCCATTTTTGCAGCGGGTGGAGGGGGGAGCTTGATCTTACCCATTTCCGCGATAACATCAAATTCGACTACCCGGCGGAGTGCCTCCAACTCCTTACGCAACTCCGCCGTCTGTCCCCCAACATCGGCTTTCTCCAGCCGCTG